>NC_052620.1:29563546-29905038 GCF_016545825.1 Eucalyptus grandis
GCAGTCCATCGATGCGTATGTCATTTCTCTTTTAGAAAAGCCAACGAAATTTTGATGAATTTGGGTCCCAATGTAAACACTTTAGCTGAAAGGAAAAGAGTTAAAATTGATCTTGGGCCCTTGGGGACCATTCAAATTAATGTAAGGTGCTTCATCCAAAAACTTGATCAACCCAACAAAAACCCTAATTCCAAATCGAGATTAGTCTACAATTGCGAAGTTTTGGCTGTGTCAGACGATCAAGCACAATCTTGCCCCATTATATCAAATACTTGTTGAGAGAGAAAGAGCCACCAAACTACGTCCGGACACGGGATATGTTGGATAATTACACTTTCTTTAATAATTAAATTGTTTGGGATATACAAAAACATTGTCATTTCCCCCCACCCCCGGGGAAAAAACCATTTTCCAAGTGCATGTGTTAAGTAATTTTAAACCGCCACGTGAATGGACCCACTACATTCCACTCAAAATTTGGTTGTCTAGAATTAAAATAACAAAAGACTTGGTGTGGAATTCAAAGCTATTCTCTGTGTTATGATTAATGGACGTTGGTACATTGCCAGAATTATATCAAAAAAATAATTGATGTGCAATCCAAGGCTATTCTTTGTGTCTAGGGTTTATGGACAATGGTGGTGGGACATGGACGGTAGCTGGAGATTCCCAGAGCCAGGGACAGGTCAAAAACAACAAAAACAAAAAGACACAGAAATGGAGATCTCTGTCCATGGCTGTGAGCGATGGTGGTTGGGTTTGGGTTGGACTCGTCGCTGGCAACTCCGCCGGCGAGCATGGGTTCGACAACTCCGATAAAGTGAATAGGCTTCCATATTTTGTTTTTTTGGGTTGAAGGTTCCTTAATTTTTAGTTTTGTTCTATCGTGAATTTTATCCAAACTAGATGATTTTGATGGTTTCTAGAGAGAGAAAGAGAGAGAGAGAGAGAGAGAGTAACAGTGCGCTGGCGATCGGGCGTGTGATTGGCTGGAGCCTGAGTTGCCATAAGGGCGTCCTGTTCCCTCTTCTGCTCTCCCACGAAATCTCTGGAAATCTTTCGTATCCCCAGAGTTCGAGTGGAGTCTTCTGGAAATCTCCTCCTCCTCTTCTGCTCTCCCACGAAATCTCTGGAGATCCCCCTCCGTATCCCTAGAGTTCGAGTGGAATCTTCGGGAAATCTCCTCCTCCTCCTCCTCCTCCTCCTCTTCTGCTCTCCCACGAAATCTCTGGAGATCCTCCTCCGTATCCCCAGAGTTCGAGTGGAGTCTTCTGGAAATCTCCTCCTCCCTCCTCCTCCTCCTCCTCCGCTCTCCCACGAAATCTCCTCCTCCTCCTCCTCCTCCGCTCTCCCACGAAATCTCTGGAATATCCTCAGAGTTCGAGTGGAGTCTTCTGGAAATCTCCTCCTCCTCCTCCTCCTCCTCTTCTGCTCTCCTCCTCCTCCTCCTCTTCTGCTCTCCCACGAAATCTCCTCCTCCTCCTCCTCTTCTGCTCTCCCACGAAATCTCCTCCTCCTCCTCCTCTTCTGCTCTCCCACGAAATCTCCTCCTCCTCCTCCTCCTCCTCCTCCGCTCTCCCACGAAATCTCTGGAATATCCTCAGAGTTCGAGTGGAGTCTTCTGGAAATCTCCTCCTCCTCCTCCTCTTCTGCTCTCCCACGAAATCTCCCTCCTCCTCCTCCTCCTCCTCTTCTGCTCTCCCACGAAATCTCCTCCTCCTCCTCCCACGAAATCTCCTCCTCCTCCTCCTCCTCCTCCTCTGCTCTCCCACGAAATCTCCTCCTCCTCCTCCTCTGCTCTCCCACTCCTCCTCTTCTGCTCTCCCACGAAATCTCCTCCTCCTCCTCCTCTGCTCTCCCACTCCTCCTCTTCTGCTCTCCCGCGAAATCTCCTCCTCCTCCTCCTCCTCCTCTGCTCTCCCACGAAATCTCTGGAATATCCTCAGAGTTCGAGTGGAGTCTTCGGGAAATCTCCTCCTCGAGGTTGTGCAATGGACGTAAGGGAACCCTCGTATTTATAGGGGGTGGGGTGTTTGGGGGTCCCGCGGGGCGGGGGGTGGGTTTTGGGTTGTTGTCGCACAAATTCCACTTATTTTAACTCCTAATTATTGTTAGGAAATGAGAAAAAGAGGAGATTATCCAATTAATCCTATATCTATTTATATAGATATAAATTCAATCTTAAATATTTTAATTTCACCAATTTATCCCCAAACCTTATGCACAAAAGTAGTCCTTCCGACCAAATTTTATGCTAGTGAGAGCTTAATCTCGAAAATTTAATTTAGTTTAGGCTGTCCAACTTAAACCCATTCAACATCTTTAAAACCAGACTAATTAAAATGCAAATTATATTTGCCTATTACTATCAAATATTCGTAATATATAAATGAAAATTATATTAAACAATATTTTTGTTTAGGGGTTGGAATCAATCCCTAATTTCCTCATGCAATCTACGATGAAATGAGGTAATAACAATTTATGTGTCAACAAAATAAAGAGAAATAAGACTAGTTATGAGTTACACCAAGTCTATGATGCAATGATTGCTTAAATTCGGTCCATATGTTTTTCTTCTTCTCTTTCTTTTTTTCCTCTTTTTCTATTATAGAATAACAACTAATTAAGACCTATGACTTAGATGAAAAAATAAATGGTGAAAAATCTAGTAATATAAATTTGATTTCACGAAAATAGATTTTGGTATAAAAATGCATGAGTATTTCGATTTTTCACTTTAGATACAAACTAAATAAGGGGAAATTGTCCAAAAAGTCAAAAACCGATTACACTTTTGTTAATTCAGTTCTAAATCTTTCAATTTTGTCGATAGAGTTCTAAACCTTTTTGTGTTTTACCAATTGAGTTCATTATCACTGACATAAACGCCAACGAGTGTTCTATGTGGCACGGCGTTGTTGACGTAGACAATATTTAATATTATTTTGATACTTTTTCAACCTTTGCCCTCTCCAGCTTGGGCCTAGGCATCCCTTACCTAAGGCTAGTGGCCTCCACCGTCCATTAAAGAGGCTTGGTGATGGTTGGCGAGGGGAAAAAGAAAAGAAGGAAAAGAGAAGAAAAGAAAAAAAGGAAAAAAAAATAAAAAGTTCAAAAGATATTAAAATATTATTAATAATTGTTTACATTAGTACTTGGCTGTATCACGTAGGATGGTCAGCGTTCATGTCATCGATTTTCAGCTAAAATTGCCCAAGTGTGCTCAATTTACAATACATGAAAATGTTTATAACTAAATTAGTAAAATTGAAAATTTTATATTAATGAAAGTGTAATAGATTTAGGATTTTTTTGGACAATTTTTGCAAAAAACATGGACTAAGTTCAATGCATGTTGGAGCTTAGAAAAAGATGAAATAAGACATTTATGGAACTATGCAAAACGACGAACGAACGCAAAGACAAGCTATGTAAGACGGACACTCTCCGGAAGCCTTCTTGTCGTGTCCAACACACGACATGTGTCCGACACTCGACATGTGTCCGACATGCTCGACACGTCCCGACACGCTCCGACATGCAGTCAACGAGTGTTGAAAAATCCGACACGTGGTCAACTCTTTCCGACACGCTCCGACACGCAAGTCCAGAATTCCGACATGCGATTCCGACACGCACGGGTCAATTTTAAAAATTTATAATACTTGAGGGGTCAAAATATAAATATACACAAAAGAAGTAATAAAAGAAGTAATAAAATTGCTATAAATATACACACACGGGGTCAATTTTTTTTTTTTTTTTCAGTTTTATTTTTTAGAATTGTTTTATTTTTTTTAAAAGTCTTTTACTCTGAAAGAAGTAATAAAAAATGCTATATATGATAAATAAATAAATTTAAAAATATCATTTCAGCATTTTTCTTTAAACAATGTTTTTTTCCTCTAAGTTGTGTGTATTATTGTAACAAATTAAAATAATGAATGATATTATTTAATATTTTTTGTGTAAATTAATTCTAGGCTATTTTTATTATTATTTATTTATGTATTTATATATAAAAATATATCTAATATATAACGTGTCGGAACTTGTCGAAATTCTCTATTTTTAAGAAATGACGTGTCGACGTGTCGTGTTGTGTCGTGTTGTGTCGTATCACGTGTCACGTGTCCATGTCGGTGCTATTTAGAAGACAAGCAAGGATGGCATTGCACTGCACGAGCTGGGTTACAGCTGTAGTCAAGGGCTTGAAACCCAACTGCTCAATACAATATTTTTCTAGTGGCCCACGTTATTTTCACCAACTTATTGGCTTTGACACATTTTTATCGTATTAAATTTACTATATTATCTTTTGTGGGTCTCACGTTCGATTTTAAGATTATTTCTTACATTTTTTCTTTCTTTCTTTTGTTTTAATTGTATTAAAAAACAAAACCACACACATCCCTTTCAAACAACTTTTTTTCATCCTAACCGCTTCTTCCACAACCCTAATATTTCAACATCCTTCGTGTTTCTCTGCTGCTAAACTATTATGCAAATAATTAACTTTATTTTCCTAAATAATTCTTATATTCGTGAATTTTTCGATTTCTATTTGCAGTACAAATTTACAAGAATTTACTTGAAGCTAGAATATTGTGGTCAATGAATGCATTGCACAGTTACTCATATTTCATTGTATTGTTTTTGTAGAGCAGTCACTATGAAAGACAATATTAAAGGTGACCCAAATTACTTAAATGTATCTTTTGATGATGAAATTGCGAGTGAAGAACAGTAATCAATCATGTCAACAAGTTCATTTGGAGTTTCTTCCATGATAACATTGAAAATTATTCCTTGATATATATTGTTTTGAATGAATAATGGCTCTCTTGTTGATATAATTAAAAACTTTGTTGTCTGATCATGTAAAATATATTTTCGAGAGAGTAACTTTTTTAGGGGAGTGAACAAGTTGAACGGACAATATCTTTTGTCAAGTTGCATATGAAACTTGTTATTATTGCAATACATTTGTATTTTGAGGAAAATTTTCTTTCACCGGTGAATTCTATAAAAATTTTGATGTCTTTAGAATTAACCAAGAAAAAAAAAGGGCTTGCAAATTGTTGGAATGGGTTATCTTATTTTCTTTTTCTCCAAGATTTGTAAAAGGAAGGATATTATAAAGTCGTTATCATCTTCTTTACATTGATGTTTTGATTATAACAAGTAGTTTGTTTTCTTTGGATTAATTTGCAACAAGCTAGACGAGGTCTTTCTTTTTTCGAATAAATTATGCTGCACCCTCCGACTCAAGTTTTTGTAGAGATGCACACTATAAGAGTTCGATTTAATTTTTTTGCTTAGTAGCCCATAAGTATTGTCTAAGCTTAACCAGTGTCCGTCAGGTGTTGTTGTGGCTCTATGCAGCTAATGTTTGATGTGCTTTATATAACTCATGTGTTTATATACTAATACTGGCTGGGTGAGGCAAGAAATAAAAGTCTAGACAAGGCAGTTTGCTAGTTATGATTATTAAGATAACGCGACTATAAAAATGTATCCCATATATATCACGAAACATTGTCCTGCGCCTCTCTAGTAATCAAATCAAGGCGGAAGAGGAAGCAATACGACAAGCGGGGCCTTAACCATCGGAAGATCCAACGCAATTACCTCCGACGACTTGGACTTCTAAGGACGAGGCGGGTCAACGGTGGGACTAATGCTAGTGCACAAGCACCCACCATTATTTCGAGTCTATTAATGATCTTAGCTGGCATCCAATAATGTTGGGCTGCCGCTTTATACGGTTGATGTTTTCGTGTTCTTGGGGTCCAATCGAATGATTTGCTTGTGATTTTTTAAGGTTCTTGAAGCCACGCAAAAAAGAACAAATCGAGTAATTTGAACTCCGTTTATTAGCTGCGAGTTCTCTCATCCCGTCCATCTGTATATGAAATTTCTCTTTTTTCTTCTTTTTTTTTTTTTGTACAAAGAAATTGCTTGGAAACTTCAGTTATCTGGCAAAGTCCAACCGATTTTCAGATTTGCCTACTTGAATTTACGACTGTTAGAAAATCGAAACGTGAGAGGGTCGGTCAGTTAAAAACAAGAAAAATTGCGTATACCGCGTAATATTACAGAAAACAGCTGCCTCTGTAGACCGCAAAATCCTATATTTGTCCTCATCAACGTGTTTCAGGCGCTCATCGACTTCCATTCATACACGAATCTGTTAGGTAGGCGTTTTATTTGGATATAACGCAACCGCGAATAATAGCTATTCTATTATGTTTATTCTCGAAATAAAATTCATTTGATAACAACATATAATTTCGATTTCCTGAGCAGCAACGAGAGGGCGATGAGTGGCGGCAAGCGGCGATGGGTGGGCAACTAGTTAGTAGCGAGAGCAAATGATGTGAAGAGTTTTTTTTTTTCCTTACTTCTCATTTCTATCATAAAAATATTTTTGTAGTAAAAATTTATTCAAAAATACAAAAATAAAATTATGTTATCAAACGGAATTCGTTCCAAATCTATTCTCAAGAACAAAAAAATAGAAAAATAGATAAACAAAATAGTTGTCATGCTCGGCTAGGTCTTCTTGTGTCTGTCTAGATTAAATAAGCGATGTTTTTGTCGATGGACTAGCCAAAGCAACAAGTTGAGTCCAATCCGACGATTGTACCTGTCCAATCATCACCTTCTATTTAGGAGTTAAGGACCCTTCGGGTCATAATACCTTAGTGGCAAAGTTTACATAACCAAGAGTATTAGGGATGGCAATCGATTGCTTAGACTTTGTCATAAGGCAGCTAGCCCTAGTAGAGGGCATTTCATCCTCGCCTTCTCACCCTAGGCGCAAGAGGCTACTGTACCTATCTATTCAACGGTAGCTAAGGCCGAGACCTTGACGTGATGTCTATTAGGGGTAAGCATAGTTCGAGTGGGTGGTTCCCACCTTGAAATCGGAAACCGCCTACTAAGAACCGATTCCTAAAAATTAGAACTAAAAACCATCCGTTGGTTTCATAGATCTATCCGAGAACCAAATCGCCGGTCTGGTCCGGTTCACAAGTGGGTCTATGGACCAGTCCTCAATCTCTATAAAGATTGTTCGAACTTATACTCGGGTTAAATTGTGAGCCATTGATTTTGATTAAGAATTGAAAACTAAGGGTGGAATAAATAGATAATACTAATTAGCTAAAAAATTAATTTCTTTGAAGGTTATAATGTGATCCTCTTAAGGTTTCCCAACACAGAAAATATGTGGTGAATTAGACTTTACGTTAAAAGTCTTAATCCCCACATAAGTTAAAATATTAATCGCTTGATCCATCTTTTTTTCATGTCAACCTAATATAATCAGGAAAATGGTTAAGGAGAGACCTAATTATACTCTTAAAATGAGTTATTGGCTTTTATAGACATCTTTAATCTGGCCGCTCCTTCCTTTACATTTGTTTATTTTGTTTTGGTTGAGAAAGTGAGTAAATGAATTATTAGAATGGACAAAAAAAGGGGTTAATCCTATTATACGCCAAAGAGACAAATTTAGTCAATCAATAGTGTTTTTTTTTAACAGACCAATCAATAGTTAGTCAATCAATAGTGTTAAATAACTACAAACGTACATTTATGTACACATATATTTGGTTGAAAAACTACAAAATAATTAAATAATTGATATGAAATTTCTTTTTTAAAATTAATATATACCGGTCCAATCTAGGTGGATAGATAGGCAACTCCATACCTAGAACCGAGAACTGGACTAGTACTCACCGACTTTACTAAATTGGAATTGGGAATTGGACCACTCAACTTCGGAACCGCTGGTTCTAGTATGATTCCGAGTGTGCTCAGTTTTTTTTCCACACCCCTAATGTCTAGTTTCACCACTGAAGGCCCTCCGGTTCCTCCTTAAAAATTTTCTTCCCCGATGAAGGAGTACAATAGGATTTCCCACTTGTTTTTGTCCCTTTGAACATTTTAAAGACTTGCCCAGGTCTAGAGTTAGGGACCCTTCAGGTCATAATATTTTAGTCCAGCGGTCTCAACGATTCTCCACGCAGCCGCACAAGCTATTTCCTGAAAATTCAGAGCGTTCCCATGGAGTCAAAAATGACAATGAACATCTCCAATAGTACCAAGGTTCTTTTAAATTGATTGAACAACTGAAGAAGTAAAATTCTCTCCTTCAATTGTTAATATCATAAATTCCAACACCAATTTCAAGCCCCCACGTTTGTGCATCTACTTGTTGTAGATTCTTGGGTCACGCTTGTTTGCTCAGATTGTTGGCCACATGAACTTCCTAAGCCCCCATGCAAAGTTAATTGTGGAACCGGTTCTAACGAACAAGAGTTGATTGCCGCACTGTTCTAACATCTGTCCACATTTGATGAGAGAATTTCGTTATTAGCTATTCGAGAGATGCTTTGGGGCTCAATAATTCTGTTACTATGTGTCTTTATTTGCGAAGCCAGTCTATATAGTTTCTTTTTAAGAAAAGAAATTTTAGCCAAATTAAATTATTTTGGAAGATCATTATTTAAAAAATGTAAAGTGTTGGGAGTGCACGATAGAAGTGTGATATCTTCACCCAGGGAGATTACCAAAAGAGAATTCAGGTCCAAGCCCGTTAACTATTCAGTTATGTTCACCTTTATTCAAAAGTTCTAAATTAATAAGTAAATGATATCTTAATTGTTCTAGACCATACTAATTTTTCAATATTAGGCTTTCTAAACATGCTCACAAGTGTATCTCAATATAAGGGGCTTCATTAAAGACTCACCATGTACTCTCCCAATAAATGATCCTAATTCCAAATCAAGAATCGTTTTACTTTTGCCCATATGTACAATTAAAGAGTTTTGGGTTGCTTCCATCGAGAGCCCAACACTTGTTGAGAGAGCGAGAGCTACCAGATGTCCGGGCACGAAACCAGTGGATAATTTACATTTTCATCATTAATTAATTTGTTTGAGAGTAATTATACAGTTAGGCAGCTAATAGAAATCACTTGTGGTTACCGCAATGAATGAGATCGTGCTACTGGTACCCTGCAAGTGGAGGACAGACGTGCATTGTTACATCTAATTCATAAAATATATCATTTTTATTTTGCGCCCCAAAAGAAAATTTTCAATGCCCATGTACTTTTTGACCCCCCCAAAAAAAAAAAATGCTCATGTACTTGGGGAGGGGCAGGTGTTTTTTTTTTTTTTTTTTTTTGGGGGGGGGGGGGGGGAGGAGGGCAATAGAGAGAGAGAGGAAGAGAGAGAGGGAGGGAGAGCGAGGCGGGGAGGGAGAGGGAGAGAAACACTGCACTGGCGATCAGGGGTATGATCGTTCCGAGCTCGAGTTCCCCCGTGACTGCGTCCTCGCCTTAGTCCGTAGAATAATCTTCTGCAATGTGAGGATCGGGTTTGCTTCGGCCCTTATATATATGAGAGAGAGTTCCGACCTGGAATTTAGAGGCTCCACCCTTCAACCAAATTGTGCGAGAAGAGAAACGTGATGACGACGGTGGGTCAAAGACGTAACTTGGCTTGAGCGTGGCAAGTCTCAGAGGGTGGGCCATCAAGAGAGAGAGACATGCGATGATTGTGGGGCCAAAGACGCAACTTGGTTTGACGGTGGAACTGTTAAAGGGCGGGCTCACCTGTGGGTCACAAAGTCTTAAAGATTGGCTATCAAAATCGTCATCGCTCACGTTAGTGTCGGCAACACGTGTTTTGAAATTGCGGTGGAAGCATGTTACGTGAGGTTGTTGTAATACATACCATGAGAGTTCAATTTAATTTTTTTGCTCAATAGCTGTTGGAAGATACGCAGAAGATAGGAAAGTTTAGCAAATCATGTCAAATTGTAAATTGATATGTAATATTGTCTATCTTAGGCCTAGAAAGATAGGGATAATTATTTTCCTTTATTATTTCTTCCTTTGTAGTTAAATACAATGTATTGTGCTCATATTATGATATAGAGAAATACACAGAAATTCCTACACCTCATCTCTCTCGATTTACCTTTCCCTTCACATTTTGACATGGTATCAGAGCTTTGACTCTGACATTGCTTCCGCACCATCTCTGTTGATTGCCTAAAGGAACCCAATCCTGCAAAAGGGTTACCGAGAGGAATCAAATTCTTTTGAAGGGAATTTTTTGTCAAATATGAACCCACCAGAAAACCAACCAGAGAACCTCACCTTCAATCCAAATGAACCAATGTCGACGACTCCTCAAACTTCCAGTGCTGGTATTGGCACTTCTGTGACCGAACAACAACTCGGCCAGATCCAAAATCCACATGCGTATTGGCAGAATGCTCCGGCTCAGTTTAATCTGGGTCAACCATTTTCGGCGTATCCCTACCAATGGATGCCATATCCATGGATCCCAGGGATGAATCCAGTCACATCATTGCCGAGTAGTATGCCAAGCGACGGAGGTCCACCAGCCAATATTGGGGCAGACGCAACCATCGGCCCGGAGCGAGACGGGCGCATCGAATTTTCTCCGGGAACAGGATCTCGGGGACAATCGGGTGCGGGACTTCGTGGACAATCCCAGGGAATACCACCTGGTTTTCTTAATTTTCCGTTCGTGGCCGCCATGGGACGACCAGAGCTCAGCGACGCGCTCTATGTTTCCACTTCCGACGGACCGGAGTTGCGGCTCATCAGCCACCCTCTCACGGGTCCAGAGAATTACACAACCTGGGCGCGAGAATTTCGGCAAGCCCTAATCACCAAAGACAAAGAGGGTTTCGTTGACGGGACCATTCCGATCCCGACCAACGAGAAAATGGGAAAACAGTGGAGAAAATGCAATCAATTAGTCAGAACATGGATCCAGAATCGCATCAACCCGAAATCGCGGTGGGTTACCACCAACAGAGGATTCAAAAATTATTTGGGACAAAGATCCGAGAAATGTACGGCAAATTGGATCGGGCAAAAAAAATTTCGCTCCATCAAGCGCTCAGCGAACTAAAGCAAGGAAACACATCGGTGATGACGTGCTTCAACAGGCTTTTAGCACTCTGGAACGAGTTGGAAGCCGCTAAAGAAATACTGGAAGGGTCCGAATCAACCCTCCAGCAGTACAAGGCTATGAAAGACAGGGAGAAAGCGACTCGGTTCTTACTGATTTTGAACGATTCGTATCTCACCTTCCGATTGCAGATCTTGGCGATGGAACCAGCGCCAACCCTCGGCCGAATCTTCCAGCTTGCGGTGCAAGAGGAGAATCAAAGGCTTGCCTCGTCGGACAGCAAGATCTCCGAAACCCTAGCGCTGGCGGCAAGAGTAGAAAAGGAGAAGGAGAAAAACCTAGATCAAAAAGGAGGAGAGAACAGGGAGCAGCTAAGGTTCGCAGAGAACCGAGGGCTGCTAGGGTTCGCAGAGAACCGAGGGCTACTAGGGTTCGCGGATCAAAAGCCCTATAAATGGGGTAGCTCGGACGGCTCAGATCGGATGTCGCGATCCGACGGCTCCAGAGGCACGCGAGCTTCGGATCATCTGGACGGTGGAGATACGTCCGCTTTAAGAGGATCCAACGGTCCTCAAAATTCGAAAGGATATGGGTCAAATTTTCGAAATAAAGGCAAATTATTTTGCGATTTTTGCAAGTGGCCCCACCATACCATCGATACCTGCTGGAAATTACATGGCAGGCCTGGAGAAAAGGAAAAAAGAGGAAAAGAAATATCTGCAGCAGCCTATCAAATTTCAGGATCAATGAATTCTGCTAATCAGCCTATTACACATGGGGAATATCAGCAACTTATGCAGGCTTTGCAGAAATTGGATGTCCAGAAAAAGGGAAGCAGCTTTACAGGTATTTCATATTGCCTGGCAAGTACTATTTCTAGAAATACCTAGATTATAGACTCAGGAGCCAGTGATCATATAGCATGTGATAGAAGATTATTTTCTGCTGTAAATGAAGAGTTAAAAAATCCTGTCACTGTGCAATTACCCAATGGAAGTATTGCCTATGTCACTACAACAGGAACAGTGGAACTTAATCCCCATATTATCCTTACTAATGTCCTCTATATTCCGGACTTCCAATTTAATCCGGTTTCAGTGTCTAGAGCTTGTAAGGACAACTCTTGTCGAGTTCTTTTCAACACTGATACATGTCTGTTTCAGGCCCTTTCGACTGGGACACTGATGGGCTGGGGTAGTCTCTCTGAAGGATTGTTTTTCTGGAAAAGCTTGCCTGCAAATTTTAATTTTCCTTGTAATAAGAAATCATTGTGTAACTCAATTTCCAATGATAGAAATTTCCTTTTGCACTCCAGATTGGGTCATAGTTCTCAATTTCCTTACCCTCATTGTCAAATTTGCCATCTTGCAAAGCAATCGCGTAATCCTTTCCCTTTAAGTCAAAGTCGTTCAAGAAATATCCTTTCCTTACTACATATTGATGTCTGGGGACCCTACCATACAGTAAATCATGATGGATCTCGTTTTTTCCTTACATTGTGGATGATCATTCCAGAGCCACCTGGATCTTCCTCATGCAGTCTAAAAGTCAAGTTGTGTCACACTTGAAAACCTTTCTTTCCTTATCCAAAACCCAATTTGGAAAACATGTACAAAAAATAAGGACAGACAATGGGAAGGAATTTTTTAATCATGAATGTGCGGATCTCATTTCATCTCAAGGAATTTTACATGAGAGCTCCTGTACTTATACACCACAACAAAATGGAGTGGTGGAAAGGAAGCATCGTCATCTCTTAGAGGTTGCCAGAGCTTTGAAGTTTCAAGCTTCTATTCCAGATACATTTTGGGGAGATTGCATATTGACTGCTGCTTATTTAATAAATCGAATGCCGACCAAAGTTCTGGATGGACAGTCTCCTTTCTAGGTACTTTTTGGAAAGAAGCCTGACTTGAGCCACTTGAGAGTTTTTGGCTGTCTCTGCTACGCTGCTATTGACGGGCCCAAAGATAAGATGGGTCCACGTGCTCGCTACTGCATATTCATGGGATATTCTACCTTACAAAAGGGATATCGAATTTATGATCCGAGTATCTTGGAGAATTTTTCGTCGCAGAGATATTATATTCCAAGAAACTATTTTCCCTTTTGTCCACCAGAACAAAAGTGGCACCGAACAGGGCATTCTCCGACCTATTCTCGGCGACGATGGATCTGCGGGTTCCGATATATATTTATTCCTCCGCCGACGGATACACAAGGTGTTTTCAACTCCACTAACAGCACAACACCTTTAGAGGAAGCCCAGGATGAAAGACTGAATGATAATGAGATTTCTTCAGATCTACCTATCCCAGACTCACTTCCAGTGGAAATCCCAGACGATACATCTTCAGGAGATGATCCACCCAGACGTTCTGGACGTGCTACTCGACCTCCTACCTGGACTAAAGACTATATATGTGGAGTCAGGAATTCACCAGGTATTCCTTTTCCAATCTCCTCTTATGTTTCCTTCGATCGTTTATCCCCAATGCATCGATGTTGCATTGCTCGTATTTCTGAAGACCAAGAACCATCCAACTTTCATGAGGCAAGCACTAATCCACGATGACAAAGGGCAATGGAGGCAGAATTGAAAGCCCTCATGGATAACCATACATGGGATCTTGTTGCTTTACCTCCACATCGTAAAGCAATTGGATGTAAATGGGTATACAATATCAAATATCGAGCAGATGGATTGATTGAATGATACAAGGCGCGACTTGTGGCTAAAGGCTTCACACAGAAGGAAGGTTTCGATTATCACGAGACTTTTTCCCCCGTGGCCAAAGATGTCACAGTTCGCTCTTTTCTCTCTGTAGCAGCTTCTCACGACTGGTCGTTACATCAGATGGATGTTCATAATGCCTTTCTCCATGGTGATTTAGATGAGGAGCTATATATGGAAATACCTCAAGGCTTACGGAGACAAGGGGAGAATAAAGTATGTCGTCTCCGCAAATCCTTGTACGGACTCAAGCAAGCATCCAGACGGTGGTACGCGAAATTTGCTGAATCACTAATAGCTGCTGGTTTTCAACAATCCAGATTTGATTATGCTGTATTCACATGGACTCAAGGTACGTCATCTATCTACTTGATGATATATGTAGATGACATACTCATTATGGGGAATGATGAAATAGCTATCAAAGGCCTTAAAGGATACTTGCATTCTACTTTCCATATTAAAGATCTGGGATCGCCAAAGTATTTTCTTGGGATTGAAATTGCTCGATCTAGCCAAGGAATCTCTCTCAGCCGGAGAAAATTTGCATTGGAGATCATTTCGAAGGGGATTATCTAGGTGTAAGCCGGTTTGTAGTGCCTATTGAACAAAATGTCAAGCCGACAACCGCCGATTATGATGTTGAAGTGCCTCAGGAGGCAGACCCTACTCTCAAAGATCCTTTGGGCTATCAGAAGCTTGTCGGGAAGCTCATATATTTGACTATGACTAGACCAGACATAAGTTACGCTGTGCAGACACTTAGTCAGTTCATGCATAAGCCAAAACAGTCTCATATGAATGCCGCGCTGAAAGTCGTGAGGTACTTGAAGAAATGTCCTGGTCTTGGGATTCTTCTCTCTAGGAAGTGTGACATGAAAATGATCACATATTGCGATGCAAATTATGCAACCTGTCCTATGAGCAGAAGGTCAATAACCGGTTTTTGTATCAAATTGGGGGATTCTTTACTTTCCTGGAGAACGAAGAAACAACCAACTGTCTCGTTATATTCGGCAGAGGCAGAATATCAAGCCATGGCTAAAACCACATGTGAAATAGTGTGGTTGAGAGGGTTACTTCAGGATCTTGGAGTGCATGTCAAGGGACCAACAAGATTGTTCTGCGACAATGATGCAGCTCTCAAACTTTCATCCAATCCTATCGTGCATGAGAGAACAAAGCACATTGAAGTCGATTGTCATTTCACCCGAGAAAAAATCCAGGAATGGATGATTGAGACACAAGGGATTGGAACGCAAGAACAACCGGCGGATGTCTTCACCAAACCTCTGTGTCAAAAACAGCATGCGTATCTCTTGAGCAAGCTAGGCGTCTTGAACATCTACAAGCCACCAGCTTGAGGGGGAGTGTTGGAAGATACGCAGAAAATAGGAAAGTTTAGCAAATCATGTCAAATTGTAAATTGATATGTAATATTGTCTATCTTAGGCCTAGAAAGATAGGGATAATTATTTTCCTTTATTATTTCTTCCTTTGTAGTTAAATACAATGTATTGTGCTCATATTACGATATAGAGAAATACATAGAAATTCCTACACCTCATCTCTCTCGATTTACCTTTCCCTTCACATTTTGACAATAGCCCATAAGTATTGTCTAAGCTTAACCAGGGTCTTCCGGCCGGCGTTGTGGCTCTATGCAGCTAATGTCTGTTGTACTGCATATAACTCATGCATTTATATACTAATATTATCAAATTGCAGCGCCTAAGCTAGATGAGACAAAAAATAAAAACCTAGACGAGGCAGTTTCCTAGTAACCATTATTAAGGTATTGCGACCACGAAAATGTGTCCAACATACATTAGCAAATATATTAGGAAACATTGCCGTGGGGCTTTGGAAGGGAAATCAAAAACAAGTGGGCCCTTGATCCTCGGAATTTACAACGCAATTACCCCACGACGGCCTGGGGCTGACTTGGGACTAATTGTGCACGGAAGCACCCACCATGGTTTCCGACTCTATTGATGATCTTAGCCGACATCCAATCATGTTCGGCTGCTATTGTGGGGTTGACTTTTTGGTGTTCTTGCTGTCGAATCGAATGATTCGCTTGTGATTTTTTAAGATTATTAAGCCACACAAATAAGAACAAATCGTGTAATTTGAGTTGTGTTTATTAGCCGCGAGTTCTCTCGTCCCGTTCATTTACACTGGAATTTTCTCTTTTTCTTTTTTTTCAATTTTTTTCCACCAAGAAATTGCTTGAAAACTTCAATTATTTGGCAAAGTCGATTTTCACAATTACCCAATTGATTATACAATGTTAGAAAATGGAAAAGTTAGAGGGTTGATCAATCAAAACGTTTAGAGGGTCGATCGATTTAGAATAAGGAAAATCGGGTAGACCGCTAAATCTTAGATTCTGTCCTTATCGATGTGTTTGGCAAATTGGGTAAAATGCTTGGAAAGATTGGACTGCGAGGCATGGAAATTTCCTGGTGGCTTCGTCCCGGTGATGATAACGACAATGAATTTAATTAATTTGCTGGGGAAAAAGGGGGAATTTGAATTGAAAATATTTAAATAAATTTGGTATTGGCTGGTATAAATTCACTTCATAGTGACACAAGCACTCACGCAAGCATTTTCAGCCTTCTATTGGTTTTTATCACACAGGAATCTGTTAGGCGAGTGTTGTTTAGATATAACAGTGTTCTGATCAAAACATCCCTGGTTTATAATAAACCGCCATGTGGATGATGTGTAACCTAATGCGCGCGGATGGAGCGGCTTACATATATCAGCAAAAATTAGCGGAGTGAAAAGGTTCATATGCTTCATGTTATTAAAAAAAAACTCGAGCTGTGCAATAGGGTAAATTAGGTTGTGGTTATAATTGGTTGCGTTTGGCGTTATTTAATCCATTAAAAGCCAGTGCATCTTACCTTGAGGAAATATCTCAGTCGTTTTCGAGAGAATGTTCATGAGGTTGCCGTCCAAATTTAGTTCCCTATAGCTTGAGGGTGACTCATGGCTAATACTAGTGCTTTGGGCATTTAGTCATTAATCTCATCTCTAATTTTTAAAAAGTCCCTTTCCAACCATCTCTATTTTTTTCATAATTTCATTCCCATTTACCTTTTGGCAACACCACGAGACATAGCCAAAAGTTTTGTGTAGATGGGAAATACTAAAAGGTCAACGGTCAATTCGATGGCAAGCTCACTATAGCCCGAGGGTGACTCGTGGTTAATACTAATTCTTTAGATATTTAGGATGCATTTAGAACCATCATGTTTTCGGGAATAATTTTTACTTATAATTTTTTTTAATTCTATTCCTAGACGAGTTTATAAGCATTCGAAGACATTTCGTAATTATCCAAAATTTATATTCCCTAAATAAAAATGCATTTAGTATGAACCTTAATTTTTTTTTTTTATGACTTAAAATTTCTTTTATTTTTAAATAATTTTATTACTTTTTTTTTTTTTCTTTTTCTTTTTAATTCTTTCTCTTCTTCTTCCTCTAGCCGATCGTTGGCCATGGCGATGGCTAGCAATTGACCAACCGAGGTCCAACTACCTCACCGAAGCCTCATCTGGCCAAGACGAGGCACCTCACCAACTAGGGGAAGAAGAGGAAGAGAACAAGAAAGAAAACAAAAAGAAGAAATGAAAGGAACAGAAAAGGACGGTCAAGGAGGAAGGGAATTGAGAGGAGGAAATGCGCTTTAACCTGCGATGGTTGTCGCCATGGACCACACGGTTCCGATTACCCATCCGATTTACCCATCCAACTTCTCCTCCCACCGTGTGCCCGTCATTCGATTGTACTTATCCGTATTCGATATGAAAAACAGGAAACCCTTTGATTTATGAATAAAGCCTTCATCAAACGTTGTAAAATTAAAGGAGTCAGGCCCGATGGTGCCACCGGGCGCGGCGGATCAAGGCGGAGTCTTCGGTTACAAAAAAAAAAAAAAACATTGTAAAATTGAGGGGGTAAGGAGAACGTGTTGGACCACTAGACCCATTTTGGAACGTGTGGGGTCTAGGAGTACTCATGTTTATGGAGGGAAGACGAAAAGCCAAAAGGGCAGGGCCAAGGATTCGATTGCTTTTACTTTCAAAGAATTACGGTCATTTCCGGTTATTCCTCGCGTAGCTCAATTTTAAAATACGAATGTTTTCTATCTAAAAAGAATTATGTTAGAACAAAAATTTGACATTTTGAAATGAATCTCTCTTTCCACACACATATATATAGACAATTCCATCTCATCATGTTAGTTATTTCTTTTTATTTATTATCTGATTTTTCTTGAGTGAATCTTTTCTAATCGTAACTTTTCTTTTCTTTGCATTTAAGGCAACACGTCCATGCCTCACGTGTAGCCGAATACTTCGATTTGGCTTTGGAACAAATAATAAAAAGAGACACAGAGAAAGAAACAGGAAAGCAGGGATAGCGAGAAAAAAGGAATTAAGGAAAGAAGGTGTGCTTTTTATCCTGCGTTGCTCCGGACTGCACGGTTTTTACCTGTTCCACGACCCGTCAAGACCTACGGACTTCTCCCAGTCCCCTGCCCGCGCGCCTATAATAAGGAAAAATGTGGTACTTCTCCGTATTCGGTATTGAAAAGAAGGAAACTTTCCATATTATGCTATGTCAACATTCTTCATGATTATATGTTTTGATATATAATAACATCTTTGACCAAACGTTGTACAAGTTAAAGTAGTTGGAAAACGCGTGGGACTACCGAAAGTGCTTTGGAGCTAGAGATGCACCCTAGATATCCTGCGAAAATGATTGGACCACCGAGGATCCACGGACCGCCCCTGGCTTAAGGTTTAAGACAGGTATCACGTGGAGCATACTTCGATTCTGCTTTGTCCTATAATTTCCATTTACCTTCCTTCTTAGCCATCAAGTTTTGTAAGAAGCTTGAATTTTCCTATTAAAGTTGTCTTTTTTTTTTTTTTTTTTTGGCTCACACTATTTCCACCCTCTTATTATCTTTTTACATTGAATTAACCATATTAACCCTTACAGGCTCCACCTTAGATTTAAGATTATTTCTTATCTTCTTTTTTTCCATTTGTTTCAATTTTACTAGAGACAAACTACCCATGCCATGCTCAAATAATATTTATTAATATTATATGTGGGCCCATTGTTGATTTAAGATCAACACTTGCCTTTATCTCTTCTTTTTTGGTTTTTTCCCTTTCTTTGTCAATTTGTAACAAAATTGCTGCACCTCTTTTTAAAAAATCTTGATTTTATAGGTAGCTACCTAATTATATTTTTTATGGCAAAAAAAATAATTATTTTTTAATGATTTTTATATTTCTTTTTTTACATGGAAACAATTATTTAAAATGTAATTTAAGCACAAATAAGAGAGTAATCTTTGATTAAATTGTGTATAATGCATATATCAGCCATAATATTTAATCTTTGAGTAAATCTGTACTAAAGTTCAAAGTGAAAAAATCCACAATCATGAGGATAATTTACGAAAATAAAATTTAACATTTCTTTACTCCAATATATTTCTTTACTGTGCTTAAATTACTTTTTGAATCATTTTTTCCTAATATAAAGCTATGGAGAATGTCAGCCTTATCCCAGATACCAAATTATCTCTTCATTTTCAATTAGAATTAGCTTTATAGCAAAAAGAATTAATTGCTTTCTAGCAAAAAGAATGATAACAATAACACAAGCACTGATTTTTAGTACTGCATAACAGAGAGATTAGATAAGCATAATTTTCATTTCAAGTGAGCGAAGCATATTTAAACATTCATTGGAAATCTACGGTAAGGAATGGGAAAATAAGAGTAACTCGGTAACTTTTTTTTTTTTCTTTTTCCAGTTACCCGAGTATTCTCCGTCATTAATTGTTAGGATTAGACTCGGATGTTAAGGCAGTAGGCCTGCTTGAGCCTGCCCAGATTAAATGGGCCCGAAGACCAAATTTGAGTAGTCTTGAGGAGAGATCCTTCTTGTATGACCCGACCCGCCTTCTTGAGTGGTCCGGATCTATCCAATGATCATCCTTTGGGCCTTTAGTCTGGAGTTAGGACCTAAATTGACCCGACGATTCCCCGCGCTTTATGACCATGCACATTGCTCGAAAACTAGGCCCAGATGCTAAAAATCAAGAATGAAATGAACCCCTCTAATTGTACCGGGGTTTTTATAACTTCCATTGAACAGCCGAAGAAGAAAAACTCTCTCCTTCAGTTCTTTATGTTATACATTCCCACTATGATTTTCAAGCCCCTACGTTTCTACACCTTACTTGTTGCAGATTCCTGGGTCATGCTTGTTTGCTCGTACCGCTGGCCACATGAACCTCTTAAGTCGCCTCGAAATGTTACTCGCGGAACCGGGTCTCTCGCTGATGCACGAACTGCTGTTTCTGTCGGTCGAGTCGAACGAGCAAGAGTTGACTCCTGCGCTATTCCGATAGCCGTCCGCATCTGACGTGTCCCAAACTCCGGCGTGCAAGAAAATTTCGTTATCGGCTATTCGAAAAGTTGTTCCGGGACTAGTAGTTCCGTTACCATGCGTCTTTATCTCCAAAGGCAAGGCTTCTCTGGCAGAAAGTTCCTGAATCCCGAGCATTCGGCCTCCGGCCAAAACTAACTTCCTTATTAATATGTCTGATGATGCGGAGCGAGGTCGCCGTTTGAGCCAATCGAGTGGGGACATCCCGTCCTCATCAGGAACGTTCACGTCGATTCCTCGTGCTGCGATCAAGATCTCCACTAGTTTAGGATGCACGTTACCAATGATTGCCGAGTGAAGAGCGGTCCGGCCATCGTTATTCTTCGCATTGATTATGTCTTCCACATCGAAGACTTCCCCGCTCAAGAATTTCTTCATTGTCTCGATCTGGACATCCAGTCTTCGGAAATCCGGAGCTTGGAGACCGGAAATAGCCATGTGGAGGAGAGTCTCTCCATTTTTGTTCGTCGACAGGACAGAAGACGGAGAAGAAGAAATTAGTGCCTGAATGGTGGGTAACTGACCCTTGTAAGCAGCCATGTGCAACGCCAAGTTGCCTCGATGGTCGGTCGAGTCAATCATGTCGAAGGCTTTCATGAGATACTCAACCACCTGCATTGTTTTCAACATGGGAGCGACACTGAGATCATTTAATCTTCTTGGTGAGTTGCTCTAGACATGGGAGATCACAAACTAGGTCTGCACTAGCATCATCTGTGACTTCAGCCTATGTGATATGTAAACGAACGAATATAAAACAACTAGCAGGTGCGGGAATCAGTCTCCTTCCTAACAAAGGTTTCGGTGCGTTTAACAGGCTTGATGAATTGATCAGATTGGTCGAGACCTTACTGTCGACATTAAGCTATGTTCCAATTGAACTGAGACGAAGCCGAAATTCAGTCACAATGCAGAGCTACATTTAGTCCAATGGTGACCGACCCTATGGCAGTCAAAACGTGATCATCCTCAAAGTCCGTAAAACAGGAAAGACATCATCTAACCATCGAGCAAAATTATCCGTTCATGAAATAAACCGTGCGTCCTGGGCCTTGCTCTAGCAAGATAATCCAATCAAAAGACATAAACCTGCCACAGAGGCCGCGAGCTTCCAACTCACCTGGACATGTCCTTTGCCGGCGGCAGAGTGCAAGAGAGTGGAGCCATGAGCATCTCTATAGGCCAGAACATCAGAGCGGCCGTCACCCGCGACGAGCTCCTTCAGGATCTCCAGATTGCCTCCTCTGGCAGCAGCATGCACTGCTCTGTTCATCACCTCCCATTTGTACACGGAAGCAACACCTCCCTGCCCTGCAATCTTCGTCACCGACAAAAACGCCCTCGGAGACACCGTGAAATCAAGCACCATCCTGAAGACTTCAAGGCTCCCGCTCCTGGAAGCGGCGTAGAGAATGTCGGTCACGCCGTATTCGCCCTCTCCCAGAACAAGAGACGGGTCTCTCTCCAGCAGTTCTCGGACGAAACCCAAGTCCCCTGCCGACGCGGCAGTGTACATGAGCCACCCACCGATACCGTACCGACCCTTGACGAGGGAATCTCTGTTCTTCGAATCGCACTCCTGCAGGAGCTGCCGGGCCACCCGGGAGCGGTGCTCGGCGATGCCGCGGAAGCGCCCGGCGTCGCCCGCCTCCTCCCAGAGGGCCTCGAGGCGGCGGATGCGGCGGAGGGAGGTGAGCTCGATGAGGTGGTTGGGGTCGATGTGGAGGAGCTCGCGGACGAGCTCGTAGTGGCCGCTGGCGGCTGCGCATTCTATAGGGGAGGCGCACCACCACTGGTCTCGGGTGTTCGCCCACCGGAGAGGCAAGAACGTGGGAGGCATCAAGGAAGATCGAGAACGCGAGAGAAACAAGAAAAGGCGAAAGAGAGAGTCAGAGAGATGACACTCTCACACGGAAATGCGTCAGCGTGAGGGAACTGTCATTCTGCGATGTCTCGTCAGTCCGCGTCAAGAGTGAGGACAAAAGCTGTGTTGTTGGAAATGGAGAAATGTGGAGGGCTGCGGTACGAGACGTGGTGTCTGAAAGATTTAATGATGAGGTTGAGGAAATGGACAGGAGGATTTGAGGGGTTCCTTTTGCTGAAGTTGAGGTTTTGCGACTTTTCATGGGCCAATCTCCTTCGGAAAAGCAAGTGTGCATAAAAAGAAACATATAAGTCTAATCAGTGAGAAAATATTCAGATTGCGAGGTAGGGGAGATTCTTGATAATAGCCCGTGAGCGGGGACCGGGAAACAATCGCAATCAATGGTGCCGTGGGATCCATTGGTGGGGCTTACGCAACACTCTCCCTCATCAAACTGTGATGATCAATTTTATTAATAGACCTAGATTTGTGCAATAACTTTTCGATGCGTGATCGATAAGCATGGGCAAATACTTACCTATATCTGGATCCAAATTGATACCCGGATCATCGATCATTTAGGCACCACGTTCGAGTCTTGTATAGATTAGGGACAATGCAAGGCTGACTCGACGAGAGTGCGTGCAGAGAGAGAGAGAGGGGGGGAGAGATTGGTTGGAGTGATGGAGCAAGCAAGCATTTGGGAACGAGGAAGATGACACTTCTCTTCTTTTGGCTGAGGGGGCAAGGAAGGAAGGAAGGTGGTGCTTTGAGTAGGAATTACTATTGGACTTGTGGGTGTAGTTGCGCCCAATCATATCTTTCCTTCCTTTCCCCGGTTTACATTCCTCTTTTTCAGGTCTGCATAACTGGCCTGCTCTGCCATTCTTCCTTTCTTTTTGTTTTCCTTTTAATTTTCCCAGTATCACGCGAAAATCAGAATGAGATTGTGGGGGTCCGGACAGAGAGCTAGCTGTTCCTGTTTAAGAAAAAACAAAAGAATGGGACTCTCAACCCCACCATATACGTTGCTGAAAAGGAAAACTACATAAATAAAAAAGCTGCTTGTCAGATGCCACCATGTGCGCTCGTGTTAGGACAGCCAGAGCCCCGTCCTACATGCTCAGCAAAATGGGAGCTTTTCGAAACCTAAAGCCTATGCTGCCAGCCTAGCCAGGGTCTACACCAATTAGGAAGACAATGGATAGATCAATCTAAGCACCAAAGGGATTATTCTGTGGAATTCAATGCTAATATATGCTTTCTTGGTCAGAAAGGTGAGCAATACTTCTTCTTTTTTGTTTTTTGGTCAGAAAAGTGAGACGGACTTTAAAAGCTTTCTTTGATGCCATGAGGAAAACCCAAAGGGATGTCATTCCTTATCCTTTGTACGATAGATATGTTTTATGAAAACACATATTGGAAACATGGAAATGACACCAATGGGTTTGATTTCCAATAATAAATCAATATTTCAATGCACCCAACAAAAACTATATTGTTTTGCCATGGCACAGATTGGTAACTCAAATTCCATGCTCGAATATGAATTACCAAATACAAACAGGTTTGAAAGATCTCATGAAATAAATGATTCACTTTGTCCACACATAACCGAATGAGATCTAAAAAGGTAGGATAGTAAGTAACTGAACTCACTCATTTTATAAGGAAGAATCTACCCAAGCTAATCGATTAAACTGTTGATTAGATTATTGAATCCATCTGAAAAGTATATGAAGAATAGACAAGGCTAATTTCCCGAGTAAAATGTTAAAATCCTTTCGACTCCCCTAAATAGGCCTCCTCCAAGAAACAAATTGCAAAGCAAATCAGCCCAAGACTCTTCCAAAACTAGCCATGAAAGCCCAATATGAAGCCCAAGCCCTCCATGTGATAAGCCCAGCCCAGGTCCCTTGCGCTGCATCTGCATCGTCACTCTCCCCCTGGTCCCTGAAAAACTCTATCCATTTTCCATAGGGTTTATCAAGGGGATTGTGCATTTCCGAAGATTCCGCAGCTGGAATCTAGCAGAAAACGATGAGCTCTCGATTCGGTCGCGTGCGAGTAGCTCCGCTTTGCTCCGTTCTCCAACCATCTCGAGACGCATTTGCTCAATGCCGGAACGCCCGAGCTCCGCCGCTCCGGAACCACTTCTTCCGGAGAGAATGCGCCCGGAGTCGAGCGATCCCGAGCAGATCGGCTCAAGACCGGATTTTCCCCACAGCCCATCTGAATCCGGTCGAAATGATCCCGAACCCACCAGGCGCGGTCCCGGCGGTTCGGTTTCTGGACGAGCCGATGTGGTGGGCGCCCTGTTGAGCCTCAGGGACGACCCGTCCCTGGCGCTCAAGTTCTACTTGGGAGCCGAGAGGAGGCGCGGCTTCGTTCGGAGCGTCGATGCGTATTGCGTCTTGCTTCATATCTTGACGGGATCTCCGGAGTCTTGGCCCTCGGCTCGGAGGTTGCTCCGTTGGAACGCCGCCGCCGACTCCGGGCTCACTCCCCGACCGCGCTCGTGGATGGTCTGGTCGAGTGCGCCGAGCGGTTCGACTTCGAGTTGGGTTCGCGGGTCTTTGATTACTTGCTGGGTAGTCTCCTCCGTGCTGATCGGGTTGGCGACGCCGTGGATTGCTGTAATAGAATGATTGAGAGCAATGTGATGCCCTCCCTTCAGTACTTAAATGGTCTTTTGCATGCATTGCTTAGGAGGCGCAGGATTGGGGCGGTGCGGGAATTGTATGATGCCATGGTCGCAAAAGGCGAAAGAGGTGATGTCTTTACGTTGCACGTGGTGATGCGAGCGTGTATGAAGGAAGGGAAGCCTGAGGAGGCTGGAGAGTACTTTAGACAGGCCAAGGATCGAGGGGTGGAACTGGACGATGCAGCTTATACTGTTGCGGTCCAGGCTAGGTGTCTAGAGCTGAATTCAGATTTGGCGTGTGAGTTGATGGATGAGATGAAAGAAAAGGGATTGGTCCCTTCGAACTTTACATTTACTCGTGTGATCACTGCTTGTGTGAAGCAGGGTTATACGCAAGAGGCTCTGAGGGTTAAGGATGAGATGCTAAAGAGAGGGTATGAGATGAATTTGGTGGCGGCAACAAGTTTGATTAGGGGATATTGTATGTCAGGTGATCTAGATTCTGCCCTGAATTTGTTCGAAAGTATTTGCAAGGATGGTCTTGTCCCAAACAAGCTGACCTACACTGCTTTGATTAGCGGATGCTGTTGGAATGGGAATGTCAAAAAGGCATCTGAGGTGTTCTCCCAAATGAAACTTGCTGGTGTACAACCTAGTGACTCCAATTTTAATCATTTGATTAGGGGATATTTAAAAGCTCAGTCATGGGAAGAGGCTCGTAAAATATTTGAGGAAGCTGTTGAGTGTGGAGCTGCTAACACCATAACCTATAATCATCTTCTGTCCTGGCTCTGCACTCAGGGTGATTTGACTGAAGCTTGCAAATTATGGGATAAAATAATGGTCAACGGTGTAGTGCCAAATGCAGTTTCATACAACACCATGATTCATGGACACTGCAAAAGTGGCAATATGGATATGGCATCTACCACGTTCTTAGAGATGCAAGGAAGGGGACTAAAACCTAATGTACTTTCATTTACCATCTTAATAAATGGATACTTTAAACATGGCGATCCATTTCGTGCTCTTGATGTGTTTCAACAGATGGAGCATGCAGGAGTTGCTCCCTCTGATTTCACATTTCACATAGTCATCGATGGTTTGTGTAAAGCTGGCCAGACTGTTGAGGCAAGGGACACGTTGAATAAGTTCATCGATGAAGGCTTTGTCCCGAGCTGCATGGCTTTCAATAGCATTATAGATGGATTTGTTGCAGAGGGTGGCATAAATTATGCTTTATGTGCTTTTAAAGATATGCATGATTTTGGAGTTACCCCAAATGTAGCTACTTACACCAGCTTGATCAGAGGTTCTTGCAAAAGCAATAATATTGATCTGGCACTTAAGATGTGGAATGAGATGAAGAAGAAAGGTCTTGAACTGGATATCACCGCATATGGTGCTCTAATTGATGGATTCTGCAAAATGAAAGACATGGAAAGGGCACTGGACTTGTATTCTGAACTTCTAGAAGTTGGTCTATCTCCTAATACAGTCATATATAATTGCCTCATTAGTGGGTTTAGAGATCTAAACAACATGGAGGCAGCACTTCGTTTTCGTAAGAAAATGGTAGATGAGGGTATCCCTTGCGACTTGCGAACCTATACCACTTTAATTGACGGACTGTTGAAAGAGGGTAAACTACTCATGGTATTGGATCTTTACTCCGAGTTGCTTACAAAGGGCCTTGTACCTGATTTGGTGTTGTACCATGTCCTGATGAAGGGTCTCTGCAAAAAGGGACAGCTAGAGAATGCTGGCAAGATTTTGGAAGAGATGGATAGGAAAGGTGTCAGGCCTGATGTTCTCTTATACAACACATTGATTGCTGGAAACTTCAAGGAAGGCAATCTTCAAGAGGCTTTTAGGTTGCATGATGAAATGCTTGACAGAGGACTTGTGCCTGATGATACTACATATGATATCCTTGTAAATGGACAATTTGAAAGGAACAATTATCTGCCTGAAGCTTCAATGTCAAGTGGTTGATTTCCTACTGTATCATCAGACCCCGGTTCATCATTTGAAGATGGAGTTCATAGTGTCTTGCAGTGACCTGCATATCTGATACTAAGGTACTCCCTGCGATTTGATTTCCTTTTATTCTAGTATCATTTCCACTTCAATGGCTTTGTTCTTTTTTGTTAAATACTCAATTTATGGCTGCCTTTCGTATCTGCCAGGTGGATTGGACTTGGATCCCAAGTCTATTCCTATGCAACTAGAGGCCAAATGATCAAGGTCTAAAGATGATCTTGAGCATCATAAAGTAAATATCCATCATCTGTTCCATGCCACAGCACCGAGGGTTGCTTCTGCTTCAAAGAAGTTGAAACCGCTCTGTGACCATTTGGTCTGCAGGTACTCTGAGAAATGTCTTGTAACTGGCTAGCCATTCTGTTATTCTTCAGGACTAAAGTATACCTGACACACACTGAATCCCTAAGTGCCTTGTCTCAGCAATCCAGACTGCTTTACATAAGCTATTGCTTTTTGAATATGGAGAAACTAATGCATTTTCCATTTGCTCAGCCCATGGGAATGAAATGGATCGCCTGTTTAGATACATGTGACAAGAGAGTCTCTGTTATCTCATAAAATATTAGTTTCCTCCCTTGCTTGAGAACATTATAGTGCTCCAAATCAACTAATCCCATGACTAATGGATATCATTGCCCTAGTGTATGTAACTTAAGTAGTGCCAATACACGACACAACATGACACTTCAATACGATATTTCTCAAAAAATAGAAAATTCCAACACGTTAGGATACATATTATTAATGTATATTTTTATATATATGATTCAAATTTGCAACTTAATAAATGATAAAAGAAGAGCCTAAAATGAACTTACACTGAAAACATTAATCCACCATTTGTTAATATCATTTATTATTTTAATTTGACAATTAATCACTTCTTTCACCTTTTTTGAAATTTTTATTTTATTTTTTAATATATATATATATATATTGATCCCTCATTTATTGAAAATTTTTAAAATTGACTCGATGCGTGTCAGAATCATGTGTTGAAACATGTTGAGAGAGTTGACCACGTGTCGGACACGTGTCGGAGTGTTTGACACGACATGAAGGCTCCTAGAAAGTGTCGATGCATTCTAGGTAGTAACTAAGAAGAGTCAACTTTTTACCTTCGTTCCTTTGTTATCACTGGAGTTTTACCTTACCATTGTTCTTCTTTTCCAGTTTGTCCTTATCTTATTCATGATAATTTGGTAACGTGAGAAGTCCTCATCAGTTCTCTCGTGGAAGGATTAAAAAGTGGTTGTCAATTCAGTGCTGCCAGCTTTCGCTGAGGAGCCACGTCTCTGTATGGTCTGGAAGCATAGAAATTTACATCATTCTTGACAATGCATGATGCAGAATACAAATTACTCTGAGTATGTTCCCTACCTTTAATGTATTCCTACTTTTTTACAGATCAACACAAGCAACTCTATATGTTTATATATATTTTCAGGTTATGAGAATGATACTTTGGCTGGCAAGTATAAGTCCTCAATCTTTGTGAGTCACTTTTTACAAGTTGGTAAAACAAGATGGATCAGCATCAGGTTTTCAGACTTCCTTCCTTGGCGAATTTAACATCAGTTACTTTCAATGCCACCAAAATTTTGATCATGAGTTTGTTGGACCTCCCGGAACAAATTATGATCAAAGCATGGTGAAGGTTGTCAACTGTATTCTCCTTTTTGTTCTTTAGGCTTGTTTTTTGTTTTTCTTTTTCACAAACTCTGTTAAATCCATTTTACCAAAAAAAAAAAACTCTGTTAAATCTTGAGCTTTCTTTCTGTGTGTTTGTCCTTATGGATGTTTGCAGATGCCAGAGAAGACACACACATAAACAGTCTTCTTTGGATAGTTGCTTTCTCTATAAAATGTCAGTTTCTGGACGCCTGTGAGGATGAGAAGCTTTAGGTTACTAGTCTAGACAATCAATGCTTTAGGACACGGTGTTTTGTTTATCTCATTTTCTCGGATGCAATTGCAAAGTGTTATCACTAGGGAATACTGATGTAAGAATTCAGTTGCAATTGCATCCGAGAAAATGAGATTTCATTAATGGAATTGATGTAAGAACATAGGTGAATTCATTCACTTATACTCTTCTTGTTTGTTCATTCAAGAGCACTCATGATACTTATATGCCTTCAATTCGTTTTGGCATTGGATGGCGTTGTATGATTTAAACCCGATTAAATATTGGATTAGTTCTGAATACATCAAAATCGGCTTTGAGTTAAAGCAGCAATTATTGAATGAACAATTCCTTACATGGTGATAGGGGGGGCAAAAGCAAGTCACACTTATAGTCACCGCTCCACTGTCCTCAATGCACTGATTTGTAACGTGTGGATGACAATAGCGACGTTGGTCACAAATGCAGGTCATTGCCCACGTATGGAGGTGATGGTTTTCAGAGCGCTTCAGGGACAGGCCTTGAAAACCTGAGACCGCCTTCTATGTGGTCCCCAATTGGTCAGCAACCGGCTCCACAAGACCATCTCTACTTGTTAGCAGCATGCTGAGGAGGCGACGGCAACTGTGACAGGAAAGAAGTCGTTGCTAAGTTCCATTGGGGACGGTTATATTATTGCATGTAAGATGGTTTTGGCCATCACCATTGAGGAAGGTTATTATTGCCTATAAGAAGTAATCATCTTGATTAGCCGATCAAACCCCCTATCCCGAAGAGTTGCTAGATCCTACTTGCTATGAGCTTGATTCGAGCATCATTATAAATCAGCTTATAATGAGAAAATGTAACAACTACATGGATATTTTGAGGGCTAGAAGCGCACGAGATTTCATTTCATGCACCGCGAAATCCCTTGTTCTCGGTATGTACGTCATATGCATCCGGTGGATATGCTTTCACCGTCTCTAAGATTGGTTGAGCTTCATGTCAAATCAACCTGGTCCACCTCACCTAAAGATTCACGCTATAATTCATCCTAAACGTTTAGTTCAATATTCCAGGACATGCTCAGGGAAGGAAAATAGCCACTAGCACCGGCTAGGGTCAAAGCATTGCTCCTAGGTCCATATGGACACTGTTCTTACTAATCAGGAAAGGAGTTTGGGCAGTTGCTTCAATATTAGCTCTTGTAAAATTGTATTGAGTTTGATTTCTGAAAATGCAACATGCCGGTACTCCAATAAGCTTTGGAAACTAGTTAAGATAATCAATGATAACCAAGCTAGTTGTCCCGTTTAATCGATTCGGAGAAATCAGAGAGCTGTAATCGAGTACACAACTACCAAGAGATAATTGGGACACCACTCGTTACTTATTGAAAGGCTCAATGCCATTATTGTTTCAAGTCTACACACAACACCTCCTCACTCTCTTGAGCTGGCACCTTGCTGAGATTTCTTTGAAGCACAAGGCCGCCTGCAGCAGATATTGCACTTTGATTGTATACAGGTAGGTTTGTAGTACTGGTAGTATTATAGTACTAAAGGACGAGGCCTCAAAAACTGCCAGCTTATAGGGCGCTGGACCGAAATTTATTTGTGGACGGTGTCTTCATATCTACAAGGTTGGAGGGATCCAAATGTAACCATGCGTTTGAACGTAACCAGCTTTTTCCAGCAGCTCGTCCGCTTCAACAGGACCTCGGCTCCCTGGTTGGTATGGAATTGGCTTAAATTCACCATCGTCAATTCTGTGAAGCATCGGTGTGAAAATCTCCCAAGCCGCCTGCAATTGAACAATGCAACTGTCAATGGGCAATCCTGTTTTTGCAAAACCGGGGAAAAAAAGAAAAGTTGTGCCTGCTTGTGGATAAAAGTTTCGCAACAGTATGGCAATGCTCGTACCTTAAGTTCATCTCTCCGAACAAAGTGCTGTTGGTCGCCCCTGATTCTGCAATACCAAATTTCAACATTATCGATAAAAGAACCGTTATGGTAAAGCAAGACATATCTCAATTTCACATTATTCTATTTGCAGTAATTTCAACCAACAAAAACTTGCAGTAATTGAAGAGGCATATTATATGATTTTTCATATCAGATGCCAGAGAAAACTATCCTCAATTTAATTGCCCGCCTGAATGCAAGTCTACTCCACTGAGCTAAGCTCCAAACAAAGAGCTACGAGATTTTTTAAGTTGGAAGTACTCTAAATAAAGAGGAAAGAAATGTACGTGTCAAGTATAAGACGCTCATATGCCTCAGGAATTACGACTCCTTGATAACGTTGCCGATATGACAAATCAAGTTCACTCTGCACGGTTGACATATCCAACCCAGGCTGCTTGACCTGCATGAAGAAAAAGGAGTAGGTTATAGATCGCTCTCGAACATCATGATTTTCTCCCCGTAATAATGTCACAACATCAGTGAAGTGCTGCCTCTGAGTTCCAATCTTTAGTGAGAAATAACAAATCCAAACAACCTAAGAGTGGGCTATACTGACACAATACCAAGTCCTGCATATGATAGCATAGACCTCATTGTGAGCATTTTACTTACGGATAGATGCTAGTGTGTGTGTGAATTTATGCACGTAACATTAAGCAGGCCTTAGCAACAACATTCTGGACATACTAACTCTGAAGAAAGCTAGTATTAGCAAATCCAGTCACATACCGTGAGTTTCATGTACATGGCTTCAGAAGGTTGTAGGCGAATTACGAACTCATTTCTCCCTTGCTTCTTACCTGAAGAAAAGTTGCCATTCAAGGAGCAAATCAACCCATTGCCAAAATGAAATACCCATAAGAGAATGACTATATGCAGCAAAACTGGAGGACATGTAATATTTGACTGTTTAGTACATCACAAAGTATTTCACGTGGCCAAAATTCATAATCGACAAGTTTTTAAAAACCAAAAGTTTTAAACATGAAAACTTCTTGTCCTCTGGTCAGTACATATAGGCCCGTCTGGTAGTGAAATCAAATTCTAGTAACTACTGTCACATATAGTGCAACTACACAGCAGACAGGACACATCCCCTAAATGTCATCCTCAGGCTTATGCTTTAAATGCTGGTTACACTTAAAAAGTTGAAAAAAAAAAAAAAAATCAACAGTTCTTTAGTTAACCAATGGATTGACCAAGCATGAACTTTAGAAAATCAGTGGAAAGCAAATATGTATACTACCATACATTTGAATATATCCCCAGGAACATCCTTAAATTGGACACGTATCTCTGCTTTTCTTGAGTTTAGAGCTTTCCCTGCCTTTAGTATGAAAGGAACGCCTAAAAAAGAAATGGCATGAGTAGTTAGAGCAGTTAAAACAATGTTATTCAGCTGTTCATTAGCATATGTCTGTGAGGATGTAGCTAATGTACAAAACAAATGTCCATAGGGAAGTTTGGATAGTGGTTCCTTTCAACTTCCATGTATCACACCTTCCCATCTTTCGTTATGTATACGTAGAACCATAGTTGCAAAAGTGGGAGTATTTGAATTGTCAGGGACAGTTGGATCGTCCCTGTAACCTTCATATTGTCCAAGAACAACCTCTTCATCTGTAATCGGAAGTACTGATTGAAGGACCTGCATATGTCATATGATAATCAGAAACCAACCAGTATTACGTGCCAAGGAATACTGACATGCTACTAGTTGGAAGTATTCCGTTGCCATGCCATGGAATAAGAGAATACCTTCACTTTCTCATCGCGAATGTGCTCTGGTTTGAGAGATACAGGTTTTTCCATGGCAACCAGACAGAAAACCTGCAACCACTCAAATTTTATTAATCAAATGAAGATCTTTTTCCCCCTTAGATGATACTCGGGTTGTTGAGTTTAGTTTATAATTTCTTTTCTGCAGGTTTGGGGCACAGAGGATGGGTGATGGGTATGTAGCAGGGTAGCAGAAGGACATGGGGAGAAAAAATGTTGGCACCCAAGGTGCCAAAAAGTGCCAAGACAATTCAAGTTACAATCCAGTACAAATGGGCTAGGCATATCTTCCTAATTATATCTAGGGTACAAGTAAATAACAAAATCAAAATGGCAGTACCTGCAAAAGATGGTTTTGAATAATATCACGGATGATCCTGCAAAATTCAGATGGCACAGTTCATGGGCCTTAGTATCAAGTAAAGCATAGAAAAAACAACCTCATGATGATTAGACATCATTAAAGAAATATCATCAAGTAAACCATCGCGAAAGGCGCAAGACAATTAAATATCTCAAATGGATTCGATGGTAGAGAAACAATCTCTATCCAGACATCTAGTTTGATAGACAGGGAGAAAATACCAACAGCATGCATACCCGTATTCATCAAAATATCCACCACGACCATCAGTTCCAAAATCTTCTCTGAATACTATCTGCCAAAGATAGAAGCAAACAATAAACAAAAAAATAAGTACACTGCAAATACAGCAACGAAACAACAATGTCAATAATGGACAAAGCCATGTTGCTAGTGTTTCTTATTTCAAGGACAATCAGCACGCAGGCACAAAATAATGAAAGCTTGTCAAAGAAGCAAATTCAGCATTTTGGCAAAATAATAACTTAAGATAATGGCACTTACCTGCACGTTATGAATATTATCGCGGTTCCAGAGGGGCAAAAAGAATCGATTCGCAAAACGCAGGACCAACTGTATGAAGGAATAGAAGTGAGAAGAGATAGGATATTTAGAGAATGAAAAAGAGAGCACCATAAAATAATAAATATCTACCAAATTCTGCACGAGTTCTTTTCCAAGATAGTGATCAATACGGTAAATTTGTGGTTCATCAAATAATTCTCCAATTTGAGTACTAAGTTTTTCTGCAGATTCGAGATCCCTGCCAAAAGGTTTTTCCACAACAATTCGAGTCCATCCTCCAAGATCAGCTGAAAAGGCAAGATGCAGTTGTTCATATATGTTAAATAGAGACATTTTTGTGTGAACATAAAAATAAGCCCCAGCTCTTATTGCCCAAAACTTTGCCTGCAACTGTAAGTTATTCGTAAGATTCACATTACTTCACAAACTTTTCGTCATCATCCCCAAAACAACAAGAGAGATGCCTAGAAGAACCTTTTTAGATACAAAAAGAATACTTGTTGCCCAGTTAAAAAAGTGTGATCCCAAGAACTTAAGGGGATCTTATGACTCTTAGCTAGCCAGACAAAGATATGAGCATATTAAAGCAGCACCATGCACTCCCTAAGAAGATGCATCCCAGGCTATCTTGCTAAACAACCACCGATTTATAAAGGGCCAGTAAACAAATTTAGATTGGCCTTCAATTACTAGTCAGCACTCCCATAATAACTTCTAATGAAACACGGATGGAGAGCAAGTATTCAAACAATATAGCTTCATAAAACTTCAGATATCCTCTTACATTTGTTCATGCAGCAGTTTCTGATCATCTTGCAGACAGAAGGATATACAGATGGGGGAAGTGCCAAATAAAACAATCTCCTCGATGACCCTTCATGACTATTCTTTGAAATTTCATGCTCTGAAATTTCTTTGTCCAACCTCCGAAAACCGTCTTCAGTATCATAAGAACCACTTACATATTTGATCTGAAAGTGATCATCAAGAGAGTTAGCATGAGAATGCATTGTAAAACTCTAGTTACTGGACCAGCAACTAACCAGCTCGAGAAACTTCAAAACATCGTCAGAGTACTTGGATGAAGCAGCCTTGTTATCAACAAGAAACCTGATATATTGATTGCCAATAAGTTTCATCCATTGTCAATACTTCTAAAATTCCTGAAGCTAAAATACTGAAAGATCATGGATATCATGGCTAATATAAAGAACCACTGAGGTGGTTACCCAGAAATAGATTACCATGAAATAGAATACCTTCTCAAAAGTAGTCCCAAGTGAGTAGTAATGATAATGATGTTCATATCAGGTGCAACAGAGTTAAAAAAGATAAACAAAATATGTCCCTTCTTAATCATACTATAGAAGGAAGGAAGTGCGATGAAACATTAAAATAAGAAAACGAAAGCCAGATAAATCATGCAAAAGTGAATGTCGACGGATGTCTTACCCGCGGATGCGATTTCTCAACTCCTCATCCGATATTTTAGTCCTAGCATAGCCAAAAATGTGGACTTCTTCTGCTGGTAAAAATCCCTGCACCAATTCATCCAGTTTAAGAGTTAAGATAACTCGTATGACCACGGAGCCAAAAAAAATAATAGGAACTACTGGCCAACAATACTATTGCAATAAAAGGATGTCCTCGTGTGATTATAGAATCAAGAAGATGGTGAAGTCCAGATAAGGACACGATGGCATGAGCATTGACACAGCAGAAAAAGGTCCGTTGTTTGGCAGACGCTCCTGCAGCCTACGGTTAGGAAAATGCCATTCCAGAAACAACCTAGTGCTATAAACCTTATAAAGAATGCAAGTCCACTTAGTATGCGAATTGATGTGGGCATATCGACTACAGAAGACTGCAGCAGACCTGGCGGTAGAGATTGAAGAGCGCGGGGAAAGTCTTCTTCTTGGCAAGATCTCCAGAAGCACCGAGCACTATAATCGAGAGGCACCCAGTTTCGGGCACATCATCGATGTCTTTCGAGAAGGAATCGCTTCTGAGACTGGATCTTTTCTCAACAGACCACTGACCCGATCCCATCTTCTAAAGAGTTTTGAAGACAAAGATGCTGCTTCACAAACAGGGCACCTCTTTGATCTGCAGTTAGAAGCAAGACACGGGTTGATTAGAGCAAAATGAACGAACTTGATCATCATTCGGCCACAACAGAGGTAAAATGCTCCGCACAATCACTCCAAAACGAAAAAAGAAAGAAAAGAACTAGGGACGAGGATCTGCTATGCACACCGCCTGGCTACTGAGACACCATCACATATAAAAACCACAGCATTCGCTCGCGATCCTAAACCAACAAACGCAGCATGACAAGCATGTCACCGCACACCGCGCTCTATTGGCCTCCCTCACTCTCACGGTCAAACTACCACCCACCCAGAGAACGAACAATAACAAGAATTGCTCCCCGAAAACGAACCCGTCACCTGAGATGAGCCCGCCTGAGAAAACCAACAACCGAAGGGCACGCGCAGGACCCAAATAGCAAAAGGGCAGCAGCCGGATCCGGAAGTTAGAGGCTCCGCAATGCCCGGACGCCGACGCGTTGAAGAGAGAGAAACAGTGGGAGAGGGACGGAATCGATGAGGGTTGAAAGAGTCGCGGGATCAGCTTATAATAATCAACAGCGCCAAAAAAGGGGTCGGAATATAAACAAACGTCACGGGTGCGACAGCAATTACGCTAATGCGAGGAAAAAGGAGGAGAAAGAGATCAAGAAATGCTTTTTTACCGACAGCCGCCTTCCCTGGTGGTGGTGCGAGCCCGGAATGTGAAAAGCACGGCCAGAGAAATGACGCTTTGCTGGGTATATGAAAGAAATGAAAAGGGGGAGAAAGTCGGTCACCAACTCAGAATGGTCGCGATCGAGTCCATCTCCATGGATGACGAATTGCCTTACGAAATGGTTGTCCCCTTCCCCTTGCTCTCTGCTCCCGTATTCAACGTGGGAAGAGAAGCCAACTGGCTTCGTCCGTCTCGCTTTTCCCCCGGATTTTTCTCGTATTTGCGGTTCTGCCCCCGCTGGCTTTTCTTCTGTTGCATGAGATCCCGTTTTTCAGGTTTCAGGAGTACTAGTTACTTCGTTCTGTGTCCTGGCCAGGGGAGAAAAGATCGACTTTTTGATTTTCTTGGGCGTACGGTCATATTTGAAAGGAGGAGTTGCTTATCAGAATCCTTCGCTTGTTTTGCAGAAACATAGATGATGTGCTGCCCGCGCAGAGACATGAGAATGGAAATTATTGACGGTTGTTAAGAGTGATTTTGACGTTGCATTCTTTCTTAGGAAAATGAACATGTATGGAAAATAAAATAGAAAAGGTAACAAATATATTTGCATTGTGTTTTTGGGATATGATATATCTTTTAGGTTGTGATGTAAATGATGATTGGTATTGCGAACCAAATTTCACACAAAGAATAGATTCATCTTCCAATCTTAAGAGACCAGCCATTAATGTTAGGGCTCTAAAATTGGAAAGAAATTATCTCTCAAAGTATGGTTTCACACGTGATTCCTAGACTTTTTGCAAACAAGATTCTAAATATTGTATTGCTCAATCAATCCATTGAAATTAACTATTCGATGTGCTTCATAAGAAAACAATAACTTGGGCCAGGCAAACAATTATTTTATGACAATTAGCATTGATTGGGTATAGATGTACATTCCTTCAAATAGATGGGGGCAAAAAGACAATCTAGACTTTGGAGATTACTAGATTGGACACGAAACACAAGTGTCATGATTGAATTGAATGAGGGATGCAATGTTATGCCCCTCGGCAATGGGAAAGGTGAGACCAGCGCATGAAAATCTTGTATGTCAATGTGACTTGTTGAAATCTATTTGCATCCGATTGAAAATGACAATCAATACATGTGGTGTTGATGTGTACCACAAAAGGTACATTTTATGGCATCCAAGTTGAATTTGTCAACCACAAATGATGTGCCCATGGGTATTTAAGTAAACTACCCATTAAATGTATCTAAGTGCATTTATTTGCACCGAACTACAATTTATCACGTCATTTCACATATTAACTCTATAGTATTATTTTTCTCAACATTTTGCCGCGTGTCGATTCCAATTCCACATATAGTTGAAATTCATCATCATGAATCCTACCATTAATATATGCAAAAATGACAAGAAAAAAACTTGTGAAGATAATGGTATCCTCATATGAAAAAAAATCTATTGTGTGCAAATTTCAATAATTCAATTAATCAACTGAAAAATAGAGTGTAACGAATCATCATGTTCCGAATATGTACAAACATATATCAATGAATATAAAAAGTATCAAAACATATCTATATGGGGCAGCAGCATCTATTCCCCCAAGAAGCATTTTAATCCTTTATTTCGAAGTCACCGGGCCCTTACGGCCATGAGCGGATGAGAGGGACCCTAAACCGAAATTAAGAAAAGATAAGTGGGTCCATTTTAATAATGGCGGGGTCGCTGCGAAGCGAACATCAACTTTTTCTGTTCCTGACCATATATTTTGTTTTTTATTCTATCCTTCGGTCCACCATAACCGGATATTTCGATTTTGCACCCCCCAAGATACCCTGACGTAGAGGTAGACGCACGCAGCAGCAGTACGGGCCGCCGCCAACGTGCGGAATTCGGAAACCTCGACAAGCGTCGAGATCGCCCGCGTCGCGGACCACCGGAAACCCGCCGGCCGAGACCTAAAAAAAGTCAAAGTAGCGAGGCTCCGCCGATCCGATTGGTGGAGACCCTGCTCGTCCCCTGGTCGCGCGAGCAGGCGATCCCCGCACTGCACGAGCCCGCACCACGTCATCGCATCGCAGCGCATCGCCCGCCGGAGGCGGCCGAGATAGTTTAGTTTGTTTGTGTTCGTAGCGGTGGGGCCCACCTGTTAAGGACAGGGTTTTGGGTTCGGGTTCGGGTTCGGACTTAAGTTTCGAGTCGGGTCGCCAACATGGTTTGACCAGAAAGTCTTCCGTGGCATATTTTGTTTGACCCTTCTCTAAAGGGGCAGTTTTCGCTCTCGGTGGACGCCACTTCAATGGCCGCCGTCATTGACTTTATAGTAGATTTCATAATCACATCACATAAGATGACATTCCGATCCCTTGGATTAGCTTGGATTTCCACATCCTGAGATTATTATTGCACGGATTCAGAGGTTGTATAATTCAGTAAATTTATAAGTCAGCATGCAATTGAATCAAACCGAATTCAATGTCATAAAAAGAAAGAAAAGATGAAAGTATCAAGTCTTCACCTACTTGAATTAGTCGGTTCCAATTTGGTCTGTCTTTTAGAAAAAAAATGTCAATAGAGAACTCACAACATATAGATGAAACGTGCTCGTCAATGCGAAAAAAGATAAAAGAAGAAGAAGAAATTTCTTACCTTTTGCACTTTGACGTACAAAATCAGAAACGTGTTAGGAAAATGAAGTGGTTGTTTTTATTTTTTTTTATTTGAGAAAAAGAATGAGTTGAATTATGAAGTCAGCCGTTGCGCAATCGTGGAAATATGGGAGCTGGGCATTGATCGGTATGACTATCACTCCCTCCTAGGAATGAACATTCATCGAAAAAAAGAAAAAGAAACATGAATTGATAGGTAAATGGCAAATAGCCAGTTGTTCTAAGTGGATTACTACATGAACTAGAGCTTCTAGCGAAATTATTTTATTCACCGTAGTTTGGATTAACGAATCTTGACATACCGAAGCCCCCTCTTTGATGAAATTCCAAAGGTTGGAAGTATGCAGCCTTTTTTCTCATTAGGGAGACAGGCAAATGCGTGCGCGATTCGTTTCGGGTGGAACTCACTCTCAAGCGATTCAAGGTCTCTTAGTACAAGTCTGAAACCTTCCTATTAATCGTCGGTCTTGGAAAGCCTTGGTTCTTTTGTAGTGTAGGTTTGACCATGCCACGATATATGATAAGCCCGAGTTTATTCTCACTAGCATCGTGAGTAGGTAATGGTGATAGGCCTGCTCGACATGAAGCAGTAATCACAGCTCAAATCGAACATTTCATCACTGGTATGAAACTTTTACAATGATGTCAACAGGTCGAAGAGCACAATTTGACTATTTTTAAACATAAAAAAAAAAAAAAAAGAAATACCTCCTGCTTTTATTTTTCGAATCCGCACGGTCAAAGGGCAGAACATGCTCTTTTCCATCTTCGACGACAATGCACATTGACGAGCAATCATTCCGAAAACACCCCAACCGTCTTCCCCGCGCGGTCCATGTAATGATGGAAGGTTAGTTGAACTCGTACCTCTTAACACAAATTAATGGGAGGTTGTGGCAGGTGGGGCCACGCGTCACGCGTGTGGTTAAAGTCTAAAAACCAACCGATTCGTCCGCGATGCCAAAAGGGGGGCAACTGGTGAGTGACTAGCCAAGCAACTACCCACTTCCCCCCCTCCTCAATCACGGCTACCTACCTCCGTTCTAATTTGCCAAGCTTGTCCACTGAAATCCGTGCCTCCGTTGACCGAACCAGGAGCAACCCCACATGCAACTGATCGATCATTCAGAAACTTCTGACCTCGGCTTTCTCTTAGATCTCTCACAAGTCACAACCACATTTAACATGGGAGTACGCACCGTTCGATCCCCTTTTTTTGTATGACAAACCGGATTTAAGAGCGAATAATTTTCGCCGTTTCCAAGATAAGCGAATATCCTACCTGCTTTGGAATTGCTCGCCTCCAAGAAAGATTTTGCCAAATGTGACTCACATCAGTGGACCCTGATACTGGAGCATTGCTGAAGGCCAGAGAGACTTGTTACATCTCTTTACCGCCCCTGAGGACTAGGGTCCAAAGATGAAGCTAATACTGTTCACGCTTGATAAGTGTTCCTACCTGGGGGAGTCCAGACTAACGACAGGCCTCCGATTGGTAGGAGTAGAAAAAATCCATCCACCATCGACCACCATCCACAATTCCAGGGACATCAGGTCATTGCGGTCTCTGGCGGAAAGGAAAACGGATCCAACTGGTACCGCGTACAGGGCCATACGTAAACCCAACTTGAGAATCTAAATTGAAACTTTAAATGCGGTGAACAAAGAGAGGTCGCATGGCCATAATCTAGGGAACCATATGGATATACACAACCAGAAAAGGACACAGTTGATTTACAATAAACATGATCGAAATACAAGGGTCTCTCCATTAGGAGAAAGTCACTTGGTCAGTCACTTATGACATCCCTCTTCAATTCTGAAGGATTCTTCCTATAACCCATCCTCGACTAAGTCACTTTCAGAATTGAGTGCTCAGTTGCCCACAATAACTGGTTCGAAGTGTCACGATCGATGAAAGATACCCTGAGTTAACTGCACCTGCACCAAGATCAGCATAATCTGAGAAAGGAGTAAAACTAAAAATCTTGATGTGAAAGATATCGTACAGGGGAAAAAGAGAGTTTCAAGGGAATACTCAGGTCTCAATTCACATTTTAAGCCACTTTGGCTTAACAGGCTTTTTATCAGCAGGCTTGCGCTCTTGGACAACAGGCGGAGGAGCTGGCTCTACAGGCTCTGGCGCAGATTGAACCGGCTCTACAATCTCAATGTCACGCTCCAAGCCTTTCAGAGCCATGACATACTCTTGAAGGAAAGGACCCATCTCAGCAGCTGCTATATCCTCATTTGAAACTGACAGGGAATGACACAAAGACCATATTAGCATTCCATTGTCAGAGCACTCCCACGTAATCTACCATTGATGTCACAAGAATCAATGAGCAACGGATTAACAACATCCAATCTTGGTGAAATAGCCTTTTAACAAATTATTCAATTGACATCGCCACAAACGTGCAGCGGTTGGTAGTTCATGTGAGTGGGTCATCTTTCAGCATGTGTTAGTATACCCAAGGCAGATTACCAAGAAGGACCTGTAAATGTGCTTAAGCTTTGAGGTGCTTAGAAAAAAGTGAACTGCACTCGGGGCAGTTTCGGATCACTTAGGCACACAGTAAAACTCAAATTTGCTTCTTTAAAACAGCTTAAAGCTGAGCCACTCTAAATAAAACATGAAGAAGCAACCCGTGGTGAGCATAAAGAAAAAGGAAGATACTACATTTGAGGTCAATAATAAGCACACGAACCTTTCTGGGTGTCATATGAAAAATAAACTATTGCACCAGGAAGGAAGCCAGCAGAGTAAAAGTCCTGAGACAAGTCTTTTATTTGCTTCTTGGGTGGAGCAGTATCTGAAACATGATCAGATATTTGCGTTATGCTTTAGCTTCCAAAAACACATTCTCGAGACTTGAATATCGAAATCATTGAAATATTGCAAATTAGTTACATCAATGGAGCAAACGTACATATATAAAATGGCAGTTCAGGTTTAGCTACCACTTTCTCGAGGAGAACAATCAAACTCTCTATTTTCTCTGACGGATGAAATGTAGCCTCTAGTGTATGATTATCAGGAAACCGTACCCTTATAACAGTCTGCATCACAAAGCTGAGGGATTTTAGGGGTATGTTGCACAAGTAACCAATATAACAGAAGCTATATATTGAGATTACAAGCTACACATAAAAATTGAGCATCAAAAACAAAATCATAAGGGGCACTGGTAGAGTAGATATTAAATCACCTTTGTTATTCTTGAGCGCCGTGTTGCCTCTTCTGCTTCTCGGAGTTTTTTAGTCTTTAAATATTTTTCTGCCAGTCATCCAACCAAAAAATCAACAACCATAAAATCAATTATTTTTATTAATGTGAACATACTAGAAAATGGAATTAGAAAGGAACTCTTTTATCAAACTAAAATTTCAAACCACCAATAGCAATAATGTGAGAAAACAGCACTCCAAGAGCGCACACATAATCGCAGAGAACATATTCTCCACTCCATCCTAATTTGTATGGCAGGCCAGGGATTCAATGTCCGAGAAGGAAACATATCTGTAACTCTATACCCCAGTTGATTAGAAATCAGATGTCTTTTTCCCTAAACATCCAAAAGGCACGCTATCCTACCAGTAAAAATTAAAGCCTCTTCCTCTATTTGCACAATTAACATGACTTATTGCTGGATAATACCTTCTTTTTTGGTACTCAAAAGTCGGTGATAATCCTCTGCAGTGAACTCATAGAAGTCATCTGTTTCATCTATTGTAAAATACAGTCAGACAAAATACCTGGACAGGTAAAAGATACATAGCTTGAACTGAAAATCAGTTGGTAGAACTTGTTCTTACCAGTATCTGGAGCTGCATTTTCTGTCGAAGAACTTGCTGAAGTTTCAAACACACGTATTTCACGACCAAATTTTTCCTTTATTTCAGCAAGTTTCACCTGAGATGAGCTACAACAATCAACCAGATTGCACGCAGCAAATCCAAGATATGCAAAATATCCTCCTCACACAATATAAAAGATTCTTAAGCCCTTCCTTCCATAGATGATGTGTCATGTGTTTAGTTCTGCTATTGACAGTCATGCCAATTTATTTGCAATGATCTTAGGCTATACGAGGTATCTAGTGATACTGGGTGTTTGATAAAGTAGATACAATGAAGTACTCGTCGTCATGTATGGCCCTTGTCTAATTTAAATCAGAGCAAGAACACACATTTAATCAGGACTGGAAGTGGAATAGACAATTGGCAAGAAACATGTTTAGAATGTCACATTCTGCTGATATAGATAAGAAAAGGCAAGGGTTTTAACCATTTGATGAGACAAATAGCAAAAGCCGTAGAGTATTCAAAGGTCTGCAAAAGAAATAAGGCCTAGAATAACATTTCTTATCTCACTTTTGTAGAACATAGTCCAGTACAGGGAGTTGATTGGTTCAACGAATGAATACGACCAAGTTATCTTAGAGTTTGGAACTTTAAATTAATAAGAGACGCATTTGAGATTTGTCTCTAAAGCAACAAAGACTGCACAACTCCATAACTCTAGGCAAGACACAAGTCAAATCCAAAGCACGAATCAGATAGCTAGCCATAAGCTCATGAACTTTAGAACCACTTGCACCATAGATTTTCCCTCACAACCTAACTGTCCTCCTATCCTGCAACGAGTCAATTCTTTGTCTCATATGCCTACGCTCTATGCAACTGGCCTACCCGTATCTCTTCACTTCATATAGTACTTGACATTAACCAGTTTTTTTTTCTCTTCCATGGATAGTTCTAGTTAGCAGGAAGTGCTAGAGTTACACTTCCAACCAATGCCAGAGAATGTTCACAAATTTTTTTCGCAAATCACCACACTGGACACGGACCGGTGATTAGATACAGAAGCAAACAGCATCGACAGTGCATTGTCTAATGCGACAACCAGACAGACGACGTGTTCGCCCATCATGCCCTTTCTTTGATTCATCCCTGTACACACGAATACAGAACCCCCACCATCTAGCCAGGTCGAAACAACCCCCGTGAACTAAAGCGGGCAACTTCCTCAAATTCTCTTTCCCTCTCTACTGGCAATGCACCTAAAAAAAGCCATCTTTACTTCTCACTATAAGCAATCGACAATTCGTGAAGCGAATTACCACCGATCGAGCAAAAACCCAAGAAGCGCCACAATCGCAGCTTCGATCCATCACCGACCCAAGAAAGTAAACGAAGAACCATCACAGACCCAGCATCAACATGGAGAAAATCGAGCGAGAGAGAGAGAGAGGACCTTTGCGGGTTCAGCTTCCATGGGGTCGGGGATGGCGAGTCTCCTTCTCTTCAAAAGCAGCTGAGAAGAAGAACCATCAACTATCATCACATAACCCAGCTGAATCGAAACGGAGAATCGACGAATCGGGAATCGACGAATCGGGGAATCGGGGAATCGGGGAATCCGTCCCGAGCATAGACGTGGGAATCGTGCCCGCTTGCCCGTGAGCTGGGGAATATGCTTCGCTTGCTTTCGCGTTCGCCTTTGCCTTTTTGATCCCTTTCTTGCCGTGCCTGGGCATCAAGTTGGAGACAGCACGTGCCGCGGCGGGGAACACGCGTGTTGCGGCGTAGGATTAGGTCGGGGCCAGTTGGGCTTCTTGGGCTACCAACTCGTTCGGGCCAAAAGCCCATTGATTCAATGGGCTTTTGGGCCCCCCCGACGTGTTGGGTTGGGATCATTAGGGTCTCTAGCTAGTCGAGTGGCCCGCTATCCGATCCGACTAGACTTTTGTACGCCCCCCTCTCTCGCAAATATACTTAAGTATATAAAAATATATGCCATAAAATAAGATCAGATAGTAAAAATCGCATTATCTTACACCAGGTAATAATTTTTAAACACGCGATGAGAGAATTCCAAAAAATGCTTATTCAAATGCTTTTCTTGTAAGGATTAAAGGTGCGCTTAATTCAGCATCTCCAAGAAATTTTTGACTCCCAAAGCCCCTTTGATAAATATTGAATCATTTGACAACTATTTAAATGAGCTTTTTGGCTAAATACTGATTTTGGGAAAGTTGAAAGCCCAATACTAGTAGGGATTAATATTGGGCTTTCAATATTTAGTCAAATACCGAAACTAATTTTTTCCTTTCTAAACTATCCTCACCAATTTTTCAAAATTTTGATTTTGTTCATACTTTTTTTTTTTTTATTAAAAAAAAGAGACAACCCTTTGATAGTTCGGGGCTATGGTTGTTGGCGAGCCAAATTTGGCGCTAACACCCATTGATCGAGGTTGCCCCAAGTCGAGTGACCTTGAGCGATGCTCGGCGAGGGTTGCTTGACCCACGTGGGGCACAACCCAAGCGATTGCCGTTGTGCGACCCTCGCAAGACCCAAGCGAGGGTTGCTTGAGGTTGTGAGACCTAGGCAGTAGTCGCTTGAGTCGCGTGTCGCCTAGGTCGAGCAACCCTTGCCAGGGGTCACTTGAGGTCATGCGATTTTCGGTGGCCCTCAGTTGGGTCGCGGCCTTAACCAACAACCGTTTATGTCAAATTTGGCTTGTTGGCAATCGTAGCCTTTTGCCGCCAGCAAAGGTTTGACTCATTTTTCAAATATATATATATATATTTTTTCAAATATATATATATATATATATGTAATATAATACATATACCCATTGCCAAACACATATTAACCAAACACAATTTGCATTTCCTCAATATAGTTTTGACTTTTAGCATTTTAATTACACCAAAATCTCATTTGCAAAGTTGAACAAAAATCACCCTAACTGATCATCAAGTATGTATTAGCCCCTAAAGTCTATAGAATATGACCAAGGAAGTGATCCCAAATTCTAGCATGTTACTGTAGCTGTGACGATGAATTCGTTAGCATTTGATCTTGGGGTTTCATGTGAGTACAGTGACGTGCAATTGGTATGATAACTTATATAAAACGCAGTTGCACCATTAGCCTTAGTGCCCCTCCCGGCACTGTCGCTTCTCGAAAAATATAAAATTATTGCATTTTGTCTTCCTAGCTCAACGATGCGAGTTCCAATCATTGAATTTACGATTCTTATCGTCGTAATTATTAGTAGAGACTCGTATCTTCGAATTTAAAACTGATTATGACCAGCGAGATGGAACGAAACACCATTCGAGCTACAAACTCCGGACCGTCATAATGCGAGAACATGCTTCGGATAGAGACCCGCTTGTCGGATATGAGCCGCGCTGTCCTCTGTCCTTAAGGAAATTGCTGAAAAGCCTTTGTCTTGACTCGTGCGTTTTGCCTTCTCTCGTGTCGTGCACGAACGACTAGGGGACCATTCGTTGTAGCCTACGATTCAAGCAATTCATAATGTGCCGTGCTTCATCTGCCACCTTCATCCTCCAGCCATTTCCAAACTGATCAGAAAACTTGTTAACAAGAACCCACTTGGCTTTTACGCATCGACATGCCGTCTTTCTCATAACGAGAGTCTAAGTTACATTGAGCACTAAAAATGATCTATTGTCTCATGACTTTTTTCTCGTCCTAATCAAACTTATCATACAAATATTAATACGAGAAGGTGTCTTGTAAGCACCTGTTGACACAAGCTGGTCAGTGATTCATCACATCATGTGCAATATGTGATTTTGAGGACTGAATTACTTCACATTAGTGCACTAAACAAATTACTCATCGATACAACCCTCGCCGTAAAAATTCAAAAGTATTATCGATTCACCATATAGTAATCCAAAACCGAAGTAGGATAGGAAAAAATATCATAAGCACGCCATGCATGTCGGCAAACTTTTCTTTAGAAGACCGAAATTTTTAATTTTGATTGGTTTACTTTTTCACACGGTGCCTCCGCACATAACCGTCATACAGAGTAGTACCTTTCCAAGCAACGGGTGATCATCATCGACGGCCCCCACTTGCCTGGGCGAATTCGGACTTCGTCGTTTCCGTAGTTCTCAGTTTTCCTCTTTTTCCAATTTTCCTTCCATTGTAAGCTACCCAAAAATGAAGAGTTCAAAAGAGTGGATATGGTAAGGGAAGCAAAAACGAAGTCGCCATGGTCTGGTGAAGTTCGGGTGACAAGTCACTGTTGGAAAAGAGACGACCATCTCCCGTATCCAGGAATAACTACCGGACCGGAGTCTTTTGCAAAAAACCAAAAGCAACGGGGCAACGGAAGCAGCGTTTTTATGCTGAATCTGTGGACCTGGGAAAGGGACAGGCTGAGGAGTAAAGAAAGGTGAAAACCCAACAGAAAGTCTCCATTGCACGAAGAAGACGAAATGGAAAAGCAAAGCTAATCCAGAATCATCAGGCCGGCAGCAGTTGAAAACCGGCTCGAGCCGTTTGCCGGCGTTTTCCCAAATTCAAATTCACGAGATCGGCCAGCTGCCGAACGTGGCAGCCTGACCAACGGGGCTGCGCCGGGGTCAACGCCCCGGTAAAAAAGGTTTTGTTTAATCGTCAAATCGGCCTGGAATTTTTTTTTCTAGAGAAATCGAGAGTATTTCAAGGTGAAAGATGGAGTAGATAATTGAAACGATTTGCGTTGCTTGTTCAACATGTCTTTGAAAAAGAACGGGAAGGTTCAAACAAATGGGAGATTGGAGGTTGTCAAGACATACCTAATTTGTATAATGGTCATTCCATACAATTAGCGAGACCTCATATCTAATCAGGGGCACGATCATATGCCTAGCGCGTTTAGATTCGATCATTTTGTAAAGGAGATTCGATATTTCAAGAAAAATGACTTACTTCGGGCTAAGGCCTCTGAATCGAGACCAGATTTCTCAATTTACTCTAAATGAATTGAATAGCAAGATGAAACTCTGGATATAGCTGGAGCTTAATCCATCAAAATTAGATCTTGTCATATGCCTGTCCTTTGCAAACGGGGGGAAATGAAAGTCAAAAGGAGCACCAAGAAATCATTTGCTGAAGAACAGAAAACATAAAGGCATCTGCACGTCTTTTTATGCGCTTTTATTTTTAAATTGCGGTAGGACAAATTAAAAATCTCAAGTCCACAGTTTAAAGACTTACAACTAGACTTAAGATTTTTAAAAAAGTCGTGAGAAAATTATTCAGGACACGTCTGGAAAGAAGTCGTTGGCGGATTCTTTTTATGTACTTTAGATCGCATGACTTATGGGGCCGATGTGATTATCGTTTTTTTTTTCACTTTCTACTTTGTTTTCTTCACTACTCTTCGCCCGTGACTTGACTTTTGTAAGAAGTCAAATGTTCGTAATTTTTTCAAATAAAAGAAATACCGTGCTTGGCAATCTTTTTGTTTTTCCTATTTGCATAGTTTTGAAATTAGAACTTAGAAGTATCATTTTAAATTTTAAATTTTGGAAGGAAAAATTACGATAATGTATCTATAAACGAAACATATAACTAAAATGACATTATCTTAACTATGTTAGCGCCATCTAAAATAGAGAAAATAATAAAAAAATCATATCCACATTATATGTCAATTAAATTGGATGAAAATAATGTAATGACTTGATTATATAAATTTGATAACTTTTAAGATTGAATTAAGTTTTATGATTTGGAATGTAGTTGAAAAAAAAAAAAAAAACAAGGAAAGAGAAAGAGGATTCGTACATAGGTTGCGAGAGGAAGGGGGCGTGGCAAATTTCACGGAATTTCAAATTTGCCCCAGCTAGACCCACCGTTCTGGGGGCGGCCGGCAATTAACCGGTTCAGCAGGGCCTCAGATTTGAAATAAAAAGTTCCAAGAAAATCCAAATCGCATTTTTTTTTGAATAGAATAACCAACCGGAGTAGGAGAAAAGCAAGAGAAGAAGAAGAAAGAAAGAAGCAAAAAAAAAAAAAAAAAAAGAGAGAGAGAGAGAGAGAGAGAGAGAGTGGGGCGAAGGATAAGCAGGCGAGCGAGCGAGCAAAAGGGGGTACCATCGGAGAAGAAAACGAAGATCACCGAACGTCGCTCTCGCCCGGAGAGAGACAGACGAAGAAGACGAAGACGAAGACGACGAAGGGGGAAGGAAGGAGGACGGCGGAGGGCGACGGAGGACGGCGGGGACTGGTGGTTTTCCGGTGCGGGGGATGACGATGGACAGGGAGAAGGAGAGAGAGATAGAGCTGGAGAGCGCAATGTACACTAATTGCCTGCTCCTGGGCCTCGATCCGTCCGTCATCGGCGTCGGCGCCTCCAACGGCGCCCCCCGCGTCGGCCTCTTCCGCCACTCCAACCCTAAACTCGGCGAGCAGCTCCTCTACTTCATCCTCTCCTCCCTCCGCGGCCCCGCTCAATCCGCCAAAGTAAATCTCTCTCTCTCTCTCTCTCCCTCTCCCAGTCTCCGTCGGACGCGCATTCGCGATTAGTCCCGATGTCCCCTGCTCGTGTGATCGGAAATCTCTTTAGTTTTCGTTTTGATCTCGCTGTTCCCGGCTCACTAACGGTCGGGATCTTCCCCCAGGATTTCGACAGGGTCTGGCCGATTTTCGATTCGGCCCAATCGCGGGACTTCCGGAAGGTGCGGTTCTCGTGAATGAATTGTGTTCCTCGTTCGCCTGTCGGCATTTTCGGATTTTTGGTTGATGGCTTTGCGGCTTGCGCTGATTTCACATGCTTAAACTATATTGCTGTGGTTAAGGTGGTGCAAAGTATAATCAGCGAGCTCGAATCGCAAGGGGCGCTTCCTAGGAGCAATTCCAGGGTTTCTTCGCTGGCTACATGTTGTGGGCCGAGGTAATTGCCTGGGTGTTTCGGATCTCCGTTCTCCATTTTTACCTGGGTACTTGGAGCACTAAGATTGGAGTTTGCATGGAATCTATGGAAATTGTTTAAAATTGCTTAGTTAAGCTTGCTTAGGTTGAGAATTTTAGTTTTCCCTTATTTCCTAGGAATTAAATTGACCTGCATGGTCATTTGGCTCACTTGAAATAAGTAAGTTAATCTCAAGGAGGAGTCTTAAATCTCATTCGAAAATATCCGTGGCATGTGTTTTGTTCGATGTAATTTTTTTTTTTTTTGGGTCAGATATTCACTATTAGTTAACTGGTGACGATTTATCAACAAAAGAAAGCTTAAAATCTAATCCAAATACTACCTCCATTATTTTGTAAAACGCATGCGAGTTTCTCCTAGACATGGGCTATTTTGTGTAAATATAAGCAGTACATCATTTTCATGACAATGAGTACGATATATGCTGATTATTCCATACGGTAGCGTTATAGATTGAAGCGAAAGATTATATTTAGTTTAGCAAAAACGAAGTAGTGGGTATGCTAGCTTTTGTGGTCATGCCATGTGGAACGATGACATGACACGTTCTCTACTTCTTTATTTTCTCATCACTGAGCAAGTGTTGATGATTGAAATTAAAGGACATGAATCGGAGTTTATGCACAGAAGTTATGTGCAAAAAGAAATGAGAGCAGTGGGGCTGCCTGGAGATTGGAAATTTGAAATTTTGCGATAGAATTGAGGATTTCCTTGTGAGTGGGCAGTTGACCCTTTGATAGCTTGGCATGACTGGGACGTGGTTTCTGGTGCTATTGTTGAGACCAGATCAGAGAACTATGATATTATGTGAATTTGCAAGGAGGGTTTTAGTGGTCATGGAAGATATGCATAGATGAAAGTTTGAACATTTGCTTCCCAAATGTAAATTTTGATGAACTTTTGGATCCCCTAAATTTTTTCGTATATTTAAGCCTATGTTGGGCCATAGACTTTTTTTTTTTTTTTGGGTTGTTGTGATAATTGACTATACAATTCTTATCTGGTGTTGCAGATTTGTCGAACTCTTATGGCAACTTTCTTTGCATGCTTTAAGAGAGGTTCATAGGCGGACATTTCCAGCCGATCTGGCTACTAATCCTTTACCAGCTTCATTGACGGATGTAGCTTTCTCCCATGCTGCCACCCTACTTCCAGTAACAAAGGTATAAATGGTTTTTGTGTATTACTTATTGGAGATACCTATTGTTGTTGCCATCATTGCTGGACTAAGGTTGTTATGATGTTAATAAGGCAGTTTAATTTAGCATTGGCCTTTTTGTATCCTTGTCTATGTGTCTCCATCTGTGTGCACTGGGCTATCTTTTGAAATATAGACACCACTTTACTCCAATTGACCCTCAAAGAGCAAAATAACAGTTAGGAAATGCATTTACTAGCATTGCCCTCCCCTGGTAATGTGAGTTGCTAAGGTTCCTTCCGGCTGTTTTTTTCTTGGTCGGTGCTTTTAAAAATATACAAGTAGATTTTTTTTACCAAAAAATAAAATAAAATATACAAGTAGATTTGGAGACGAGCAAACTCAAGTATGTATTAGAATGATGGACTCCATCGAAAAGAAGAATTAATGTTTTAGTTCTTTATCATGAGCCTTGGGTCTTATTCAAGATGTTCTACAATTTCCTTTGAAATGGCAACATCTGGCTTTTGTATTCCTCATGTGAATAGTTGGCAATAACTATGGGAGACAGCACGTATTGACAAATTTTGTGCTTGGTTTTGGTGAGATATGAATATTAATTTCAGGATGCAAGTGTTGAAATACATGCGATGGTCTCTGTAGGCTTTCATTTCTTGTTGCTATACGGTTGAGATTTTCCATTTTTACTATCTTAGACAAACATACTTTTACTTTGAGACTGATGAAATTGAATTTTAGGAGCTTGACTAAAATAATTAACTTTCCATAGGCTAGAATTGCGTTGGAAAGAAGAAAGTTCCTGAAAAATGCTGAAACAGCTGTACAGAGGCAGGCAATGTGGTCCAATTTGGCTCATGAAATGACTGCAGAGTTCCGAGGCTTGTGTGCTGAGGAGGTAAAACTCTAGCTCATGGACTAGTGACTCTCATGAATAAGCCATCATATGTAGGTCTTTAATGTGCTTAAGAACCTGGATCTCAGGCTTACTTGCAGCAAGAACTGGAAAAACTTCACGATTGGAGAAACAAAGTCAAGTTGGAAGGGGAGCTGTGGGATGATCTCGTATCTAGTTCCAGTCAGAATTCTCATTTAGTTTCAAAGGCCACACGCCTATGGGAGTCCATATTAGCAAGAAAGAGTATGTGCAACCACAAAGCTTTCTATGTAAAAGTTGTGATAATTTCTAATATTTAAATCTCTTGCCCAATTATTTAGGAGGTGGATTTCATGATTGAGATAAAACACTACAGAGATATTGCTTTGCATCATTCAATCTGAAAATACCTTCCCCAATTTTTTTTTTCTTTTTTGTTTTTGTCTAAGAATCCCATCCTCCATTTTCTTTTTAGTGTTGTTTGGCAGTTCGAATGTTGAGCCCATTATTGTGTAATTGATGTTGGTAGAAATCCTTGTTTTGGTATAGAAAGTACTTGCCAGTTTCTTCAAATCCTATGTAGACGCCTGCCATGGATATGTGGACTGAACCATTGATTGCATATGGCTCAGTTCTGTTGTTTTAGTTTTCCTTGCATGTTTGGCTTTTATTGAGAAGTTTTAATTCAGAGCTGCAAATGTTCTGTCACCTTTTGAAGACGCTGTTTGGTGTTAAAAATGGTGTATTTGGAATCGCTTTACTTGTTACTTTTTGCTTTTTGTTTTTTTAACTCATGCGATACACGTACTTTAACTAATACACTGGTCTTTGGGGAATTCTTCAAGCTTTAGTTGATGGGATCAAACTTATTTTCAAAGAGAATCTGACCCGAAACACACGAAACCTTTCAAACATTCAAATGTCGACGTGTAGATTCGTATCTAATGTTCTTTAGTTTCTGAAATTTGGATTATATTTTAGATTTTGGCATGAAAAGAAAAGAGTTAAGTTTTGCTTTTTTAGTTCCATGCAAATGCTCCTGTTGATATTCCTAAGCTTCTCATAGCTTTCACATTTCCAATATTAATGGTGTTTTTTCTATAATGTTCTTCTTGTCTCTCTATCATGATATTCATGAACTGTTCACAACCTAAGAGTTACAAGTTACAACCTTCAAGTGCAGGTCAACATGAAGTGCTCGCTTCAGGTCCCATTGAGGACTTGATAGCTCATCGGGAGCATAGGTATTGTTATCCCCCGTACTAGTTCTGGCTTACAATTATTTTCCATGGACTGGCTGATTTGAGATATAATTCTGCTCAGGTACCGGATCTCTGGATCATCGTTGCTTGCGGCAATGGATCAAAGTTCTCAGGTTCCTCATGCAGAGATCCTTTCCGTCCAGCCTAGTGATGTTGCTTCAGAACATTCTGATGACAAAGAACAAAATAATGGATCATTTGATAATATGGATAAAGAAAAGTGGAACAACAGCCTGGATGCATCCAATCCTGCAAATGATGAAACACATTTTCGGGTTGATGATAGAAGTGGAAGAATCCACCCGACTGTTGATGTAGCGGAAGTTATAAGACGCTGGACGCATGCTTTACAGCGGATTCATAAGCAGTCACTGCTTTTGGTATGCGATTCTTCATTTATGCTATGAAATCTTGCACCTTTCATTACATTGTTTGAGATTGAGATCCTTTTAACATAAAGATTGAGTTTGAGCCTTTAATGTTCATCACCAGTTGCCACTCATTAAATGTAAACCATGTTGCTTATCTTACCCAACACATGGTAAGATTTGCAATTTTCAATGCTGTCTCATTTAGAAAATAGACTACACTTGATGAACTTTGTCTTGTGAAAAGTGAGGTTTGAAGGGGGGGTGTTGTTACCTTGTTACCTTGGTAAGTTGCTCGTTCAGGATGTGACGGGCTTTGTTGAAGATCATTGGTTTCTGATCTTGGGGGAAGGAAGCACAGTAATTGTTGCTGGGTGCATTTTCTTTAGCAACCATGTGAAATTTCAAATGTGGGCCATATGTTCCAGGCTTCGGAGAACATTGTGGGGAATCTTTTGTTTAATCTTGTTTGCCCATTGAAGTTCACATGGAGAACATTACAGGGATAGAAAAAGATATAGTTTCTTATGCTCATAGAGAGGGTTTTTCAAAGTGTGATTCTTCCACCTATTCAACCTTTTGAATTGGTACATTAGGCTAAAGTCTACTATTGTAACACGAATTGTTTATTTTACACGAACCTGTATTTGTGGGTGCCGAAGTAAGGTATGATTTCTTAATTTCATTTAATGTTACTTCCCCCTACATATAAAGTCATAAAGTCTGAATGACTGGTCAATGCATATGAAGATAGATGCCCTTCCAGATTTTTAACTTAGGGTTTTACAGAAAGTTCAGGGTAAGAAACTTGTTCTTTTATGCTAGATATTTGACTGCCTTGAATATTTTTCTTGATTATCGCGAGAGGAATGTTTTTTTCACTCATGCTCATTAGAAAGGATCTATACTCTTCAAAAAGAGAAAACAAAATTCAGGCATTGACCTTATAAAGTGATATGAGCAGGCATTTATTTTGGGTGTGGTTGATTAAGAATATTTCAGTCAACTGATGTAAATTTATCTTTCAGTTTTAAAACTAATGCATTTGGCAACTTACAGTGTATTATTTCTCCAAGCCCTACAATATTGTCGAGTACATACTAGTTAGGCTGAGTGTATACAATATGCCAATAATTAATGTTGCATAACGTAAACTTGCTTCTTTGACATTGAACCTGCAAACATGTCTTCATTTTAACTTGAGGTTGAACTTTTGAGGTTTTCCTTTTCCTTTCTGTCTACATAACCCAAAATGTGGAATTGTCTCTTGCGTAGGCAAAAGCTAATGATGGGGAGGGTCCAGAAATATTACGAAGTGCAGACGATGGCAGTACAACTGGTCATGTGGAGTCATTAGCAGCAACTCTTGCAGAACATCAACAACACTTAGCTAGCTTTCAGGTGATTTTTTATTATTATTATTAGGATTATTAATTTGGATCGGGCCTTTCTGGTCCCTTTGCCTGCATACTATCGAAGATGAAACTGAAGATCATCTATTGTTATATTCACACATGTAGGTGCTTATTAACCAATTAAAAGAAGTAGCTCCTGCTATACAAAACTCAATCTCGGAATGCACGGATAATGTAAATAGTATATCTTCCAGTCTTCCTCCTATGATGAAACATCGTGCTCCATTGAACTCACCAAGCCAAACACAGAGCAGTGGAAGAGGAATAGTAAGTGTTCATGTAACACCCTGTCTTATGTGAGAACTGTAGGTGTGGCAACTGCCACATGTCTTCTTTATGATGTTGTATTTCATGAGCTAATTTGTTTTCCATTTGGATTTTTATAGGAAAGTAGTGCTGATGATATCAATGAGATCAGTTCAAAAATGTCCAGTGTTCAGCTAGACAAAGTTTCAGCTGCTCCTGCTTTGAAACTCCCACAGTTATTTACTTTGACACCAAATTCTTCTGGAAAAGCTGGAAACTTTCAAAAGAGACAAACTTTGGCTGCTCAGAATAATCAAGTGGAAAATGCATCTGAAAAAAAGTTGCCAAGCCAGATTTTTCCAAAAAATCATCCTGACCATCAAGCACAAGGTTTGTCTTTTTGATTGCCTTGCCTGTAAAGGGTTACCATAATTGGTGTGTGAATTTTTTTATTTTTATTTTATTTTTTATATAAATATAGAAAGGAATTTGAATAAAATCATTGGAGTTGTTCAAGTTTATTTCAATTTATGCAGATAGTGATGATTCTTACATTCAGAATTTGAAGAGATCTGTTCGAGAAGCAGCTCTGTCATCTCAATCCTGTAATTCGGAAGGGTCACGAGATAGCCATTCTGATGAAGGATCTGAGCATTTCTTTTTGCCTTTTCCTGTGACTGGTTTTTCTCATGTTGGCCCGGAAAAGAAGGATGCTTCGAGGAGCAATAGGTTGTTTAGATCTCATGTAGACACTTCCTCAAATGGCATTTCTGTGACTGATGATAACATTGGTAATAGGTTTGATGGATTACCCGATGTTATGAGTGATCTGGAATCCCTTAATGACTTTGATCAAGTAAACAGTTTTCTCTCGGCTTCTGTTTCTAAGCACACTCCTTCGGCTACACAAAGGTTGTTCTATGACATTGATGGGACTCAGGATCAGGTCTTTTCACCACCTTTGCTCATGGAAACGTCTCTGTTAGCTGATTCTTATGAGGACTTGCTTGGTAAGTTGTCATGCTATTATAATTTCAAAATTTAATTGCGATTTGTCTTAGATGCAACTGTTAGGGACCTTTGTTGTTCTGGTGGTTCTCTAGCAATGACAATTACTGGAGAGGATATTGTCAACCTTCATATTTTTTCACTGGAGATACTGAAAACAGGATCATATCTCCATTGAGAACACGAATTATGACTTCTTAAATTACAATATTTTCTTATCATGCAGCTCCATTATCCGAAACTGAAGCTGCTTTGATGGACCATTGAAGTTGCAGCGTTGCATTGGCCACCTTGCAACACACCTTAAGAAATGGGTTGGTAACTGTGATTAAGTCCCTTTAAATCCCAATTGGAATTCTCCCATATTGTGTTATTCTTCCACTGCCACGGTATTGTGCAATGCCTGCTTCCTTATTGTTGTATGCTCGGCCTATCTCACAAAGTCGACATCTCTGCTTGGAGGGCAATGACCATTAGGCAGAGTTTAACCACTACACAGGAGATGCATGGGACTTTGGGGAATATTAATCCGAAGAAGCTTCGATCTTGTATTTGGATGGCCGGTTAGCAATAGAAATGCTGTTTTGGCCTTCGGCGAGGTACTGAAAATTCTACTGACAAAGCATTCAGGACTCTGCTGTAAAATCTTTGGGCTTTTGTGGTTGTGCTTTGGGAAAAAAAATTTGTTCTCTTCCTCCAGATGTGTATTCTCATTGTTGACCATGTCATGATAGGATAGGAACGAGTTCGTGGAACTTCATGCTATTTGTATTCATCATCTGTCCACACACAGTTGTTGTCTTTCTTTTGCGTTAACTTAATGTATGGAAGCGAGTCCCCAGCGGCTACATGCACTGGCATCCTTCACATCTCCTTTTTCTTTGAATATTTAGCCTAGTCAATCCCAAGGGCTTCTTTGTAGACTTCTGGTTTTGTCTCTTCGGGGAAACGATCTCATGATATTGTGGAGATGTATCAATTGTTGCTTTTACTCGTTATTTTCTATTCTTAAATTGGCTGATGGAGTCTGGTTGATATAGTTGAGAAGAGTTGACATTGGATCGGAATTGGACCATTTCTTGGGTTGTTTTGTTTGGAGTCAGCTGACAGGAAAGTCACGAAGTCAGTCTATTTGGGAGGCCTAATAATTCAATCCAGCCGAAGTTGCCCGAGTCGAACCCTTCCGGACACGACTGTCTCTCCATGATTTGCAATCTTATCTTATAATATACTCTTCCCATACAGCTTGCTCTCTTTGACTCTCAAAATTGTTTATGTGCTAAGAAAAGGAATGGCCTAATCCTTAGGGGTCAAGTCACAAGGAGGCATTTCTCTAAAATCCCTTAATCTCGGGTGTTAAATGTCTCTTTTTGATCGGATTGGAGAGATGTATTCAGTACGATGCATCATCGAAATTCACCCACAAGCAAAGGGAAGAAAAGAAAAGATAATCAAAAGCTCCTATTGGCTATTCTTTTGTCAATGTAAAGATGATTATTTGAGAGGTGGGACATTGGGGTAAGACCAGGATTTGATTGAGTCTTATCTTGACCTGACATTGGTTCTTTGTTTATATTCTTTTGATTGGATGGAGCTTCCTTTCATCGGGACTGTAATGCTAATCACGCATTTCTGACTTTGCCTTGCTCTTCTTTTCCTCTTTTTTTTTTTTAATTATTATTATTATTATAAATTTTTTGGAACATTTTCTTCTCTTGCAACCTTGGACTACAAGTGCGCATGATGGGATCCCTTCACCTACTTCGAATTCCATTGATTAAACCCGAACTGAGCGTTTTATCCATACTCGGTTGACTAGCGGTCAAAAAATTTGAAGAAAGTCACACCTCCCATTATCGATTCTTGAAAAGCATCACGGGTTTTATCACAAGAGCCAAAGTAATTTTGTTGGTGGCAAAGAGATAATATAGAAATCGGCCAAGTAAAAAATGTGGGGAGTGAGCTGTGAAATTGATGGGAAAAGAAGACATTTTTTTTTTCACTGTATTCTTTTTATTATTATTATTATTTTGGGTAAGCTTGTAGGGCTTTTCATTTACGAGCTTAAAAAGCTCAAAGCTTCATATGGCCACACAAGGAGCAGGTGGGGATCCTCCTTTTGTCTTTTTTCATGGTTTGAACGTCGGCATTTCCTAGGACACCGTCGATTACGGGGTGGTCGTTTGTTGGTCGGACCGATTCATCAAACCTCTCGACAAAAAGGCCGTGCGCAAAACGGCATGAGGCCGCAGGTTTGAAAGTCGCAAGTACGTCTCGGCTTTGAAAAGAAAATGTGTTGAACTTCAGGTTTGCCCCACCCCACACTGTCTTAATTTCTGAAGGATGGGGTAGATTACAAAATTCATCTTTGGAAAAGCGATATTTTGAACTCTTATTTGAATATACTTTGAGTGTCATTATTTTAATAGTTAATTGTGATTTTTGATCACAGTACGCAATAACTTGACTTATAAAAGAGCTTGCTTACGTGATACTCGGAAAAGAAAAATAATAGTCAATGAGAAAACAAAAAATGCTTAATATCATAATCTCGATTAAAAATTTTAGTACAACATCCTCGTTCACTCGCATCGATGGTTCGGTGTCAAGCTTGATCGTTTCTAAAGAACTTAATTTTCTATTTTTCGGTTTAAAGCGACTAGGATTGCAAAAAAGCCCTAAAGAATTTTCAAGTCATGATGGAGTTGAATTTCAATTTTTTTTTTTGTAGGATGGTCGAACCATAAGTGGGGTCATTTTTGTAATTTTTCCGAAAACAAGGGTCGGAAATTGGAACTCTCGAGTTGCTGGTGCACCGCCGGCACGCGCGACTGGCGTGGCGCGTGAGATGCATAAAAAAAAACTTCCCCGAAATTCAGACAGGCACGGTTTACCGTTTTTAACCCCTTTCCATCGTCTCGAAGTTGGCGGAGGTGGTTCCTCGGGACAGCTCGAGGGGCAATCTCGTCAAATCGCGGGTTGAAAAAAATTGGAAATTCCCTTCGGATCGAGCGGAGGGGGAAGAAGAAGAAGGAGGAGGAGGAGAAGAAGCTGAACAAAAGTTTTTTCAAGAAAAGGAGATAAAACAAAAATTAATCGCAAATTCCAGTTAGAACGAAAACAGCAGCCAGAGACTGCTGTTCGTAAATACCCTTCTCTCTCTCTCTCTCTCTCTCTTCTTCTCTCTCTTGTCTCTCTTCTCTCGAAAGGAAAGGGAATATCGAGCTCGACTTTCTCTGTAAGCATGCGGAGGGGAGGAAAAAAATCCCATCTTTTTTCTATCTTATTGTGAATGAATTTCGACCCATCTCTTCCTTTCGATGCTGTGATTCTGGGTAGGTCGCTTTTTTCCGTTGTGGGTTTCGTTAGATCTGCTATCGTCTCGATTGTGGCTGGGTCGTCTGAGCTTCTCATCGATTCTTGGGTCGCCTGAGGGGAAGAGAGGGAGGGAGGGAGGGAGGGAGAAAGGTGTGGATTCTGTCTTCACGCCTTTCCCTTTCGAGCGGTGGGTGGCTGTACGGGGGGGCCGAAAGGCGAAGCGAGCTGGAAAAATTCGTTGTTTTGTCTCGTTCCTTTTTCTCGATTGAACCTTGCTGAATTGTGATGTTATCTCATTTGGAGTGCTTTTTGCTATATGGGTCGGTGTTGATAAGTCGAGAGGGCGTGTTCTCGCCGTCCTGGAGGAAAAAGAGGGAATACTCTGCTGGATTTTCCTGATGCGGGAAAAGTGAATTAGGGGCTTTGGTTGCTGATTCGATCGAGGGTTAGGTCGGTTGTGTGAAGTATTTGTCGCTAGGATGGCTTGGTGATCCTATTCCACACAAGGTAAAGCTGGCTTAAAGTACTTTTCTAGATAAAGAAGTTACTTTTCCTATCTGGATTGGAGTAGCTTTTCTCTCTGTATGTGGAGCTGGATGTGTAAAACTTGAAGCTTTGGGGTGGATTGTCTGTGGCGAAGAGAATTAGTCTCCTTTTTCAGATCATCATCAGAGGAGTTGTTGGGATTATATTGGCAATAGTACACCGGAAAGAGCTTCTTTCGTCATTTCAGCTATGATTAATAAGATATTGAATAGGCTGCCAAAGAAGCCATCTAAGTCTGCAGATAATCGTGAAGGTGGGGGAACCTCTACGTCCTCGTATGGTGCTTCTACAGTTTCAAGAAGCAATGATGGAGTGGGTAGCCAATACGGGAGTTTGAGTGGATCTTCTCATCCAGGTGTTAATTCCAATTCGGGATTGGGGTTGAACTATGGAAGTAAGCTCCCTCAGGTTTCGAACTTTAAGCTGAATGGCACATTTTCAGCTTCTTCATATGAGGCTCTGCCTAGTTTTAAAGATGTCGCCAACTCGGAGAAGCAAAATTTGTTAATCAGAAAGTTAAATTTGTGTTGTGTGAATTTTGATTTTACTGATCCTACAAAGCATATCAAGGAAAAAGAAATTAAGCGTCAGACCTTGGTGGAGCTGGTTGATTATGTTACTTCTGCAAATGGAAAATTTCCTGAAGTTGTGATGCAAGAAACTATAAGGATGGTGTCAATGAATCTGTTCAGGACATTAACTTCTCCTCCACGTGAGAACAAAGTCCTAGAAGCCTTCGATTTGGAAGAAGAGGAACCTTCAATGGACCCTGCTTGGCCTCACTTGCAAATTGTGTATGAATTCCTTCTCAGATTTGTGGCATCGCCAGAAACTGATGCCAAGCTGGCCAAGAGGTATGTGGACCACTCTTTTGTTCTCAGGCTATTGGATCTTTTTGACTCCGAGGACCCAAGAGAAAGAGAGTACTTGAAAACTATACTTCATCGCATCTATGGGAAATTCATGGTGCACCGACCATATATCCGGAAAGCTATCAACAACATCTTCTTTCGCTTTATATTTGAAACTGAGAAGCATAATGGAATTGCTGAACTTCTGGAAATTTTGGGAAGCATTATCAATGGTTTTGCTCTGCCACTGAAGGAAGAGCACAAGCTCTTTCTTGTTAGAGCACTCATTCCACTTCACAAACCAAAATGTATTCCGATGTACCACCAGCAGCTATCCTACTGCATTACACAATTCGTGGAGAAAGATTGCAAGCTTGCCGATACTGTTATAAGGGGTTTGCTAAAGTATTGGCCAATTACAAATAGTTCAAAGGAAGTCATGTTTCTTGGAGAGCTGGAGGAAGTTTTAGAAGCAACTCAAGCCCCAGAATTTCAGCGCTGTATGGTTCCTTTGTTTCGTCGGATAGCACATTGCTTAAGCAGCTCACATTTTCAGGTTCTCTCTCCCACTCTCTCTGATGAACTTCATCTTATTGCAAAGAATCTGGTTTTTAGGGTATTTATGTGTTTGCCCTTTTGTTTTTGGTCATCTTTGCGCACGCGTGCGTCCGACTGTGTAAAATGTTTCTTCCACCTCAAAGGAAAAAAGTATTATAATCTATAGAATTGAGGAGTATACCCTGTTTTCAAACTATAATAATAACTTGACCTATTAGCTAAAGGAAATCTGGATTATACTTGTGTTGTGTTATACGTATCTTACTTCTACTTGATTCCCCTTGAGCATATTGAGCTTTTGTAGTATTACATTGCCAGAAAGAGAATTCTACTATGTATTTGGTTCCAGCAGTTGTCCCTAATTATATTTTTAGACCGACGCTTGAACTTTTGCTTTATGGGTTTATGCACATGTGTTTGGTGCTTTATTGCCTCCTGTGATTATGCTCATGGGCACTAATTCTAAACTGATTGAGAAAGTGGTAGAATAATTCGTGAGGCTGTCTCTGATATTTACAGGCATTGATGGTACCAATGTTATTCCTATTGGACTGGTTGATCTTATAGGTTGAGGAAGTTGATAGACATTTTTACCTGATAGGTCCTCTAAAAGAATGCTAAAAGAATATTTCATCCGGTTGTCATGGCTCTCATAAGTTCTTAATAAAGTGCTCTTGTCAGGCTCTTGAACCTATCAGATTCATCTGGAAAGTGTGTGTTTGGAGAAGACAAGGGTTGCTGAAGTTTTATTTTGTTTTTTTGGGTTTGTGTTGGGGGGATGCTAAGCTTACATACTTGGTTGATTGTAGTTTGTGATGGAATCAAAGTACCCTTCCCCTTTAAAGTTCCCTTCACAACCATACTTTTGCATTCGGATGGAAATGTAACTGTCAAATTTGCTGAGCTTGCTTAGTTCCAATATGGATCCCTTTTCTAGGCCGTGCCGATTGTCTAAATGGTGGTTGATTTGATCTATTTTATGGGTGAAGAAGGACCTTTCTGTTATAGTCCCATTAGGCATAGGGATGGATATCGCCTAATTTGGAAAACAATATGGATTATTTGTGTATGTGGTCTTTTTCCAGACCAAACTGTACTACATTCTGTGTGAAATCAAATATAACCTAAGCAAGATGTTAGGTTGGTTTGGTTCCCTATTTGGTTGCTCATTGTTGCTTAAACTGTGATAAATATCTCTCTGAGGGGGAGTTCTTTGAGTGATGGTGTAAATACCATTGGCTTTGTCTTTTAACATGCAGTGTCTCCAACTGCCAAAAAATTAAAAAACCAAGTGAGAGGTTTTGGGTAACTAAATTAAACAGAATGATAATTTTTATCATTTTGGTGGTGTGATTACAAATGAGTCTTTTATGGCAGTCATTCCTGAAAATTTTAATCTGCAATGACATTTGTCTGGTATGTACTTTATGCCTGCATGATGTAAATTACTGGTTTCTAGCTGGTGCAGGAGATAGGGAGCAGCTACCAATAAACGCCTCATTGCATTAATAAGTAGTATTCAGGTTGCTGTTATAAAAATTTATGATATATCTGAGGTGGTTGGCTAGCAAAAAAAGAAATAAAAAGGTTGGATTTTCGGTTTGCTGTAGATGCCTATCTGTAGTTGTTTTAACTTAAGATTTAAATTCACAATAATTTGGTTTGGTTGTGAACTTGTGATAAATACTGTTGTTGCTGTCAGTTGCTATTTGAATGGTGAATGAAATTGACACTTGTGGTTTGAATGATGGGCATAGTGGGTATTACAGACTGGTTGGAAGTAACAGCTATGGATGTCAATTTTTGCATTCCAAACTAAAAAATCTCTATGTCCTTTGGTCCTCTGTTTCCTTTTTCATTTTTTCATTAATGAAATGAAGAGCACCTTGTTGACTTCCTACACCTATCAATTAATGGCATTCTTTCAAATTTTTATGGGATTGCATTGAGTTGGTCATCAAAACATGTTGTAGCTCATCAGAATAGGAACAGTAATCATCCCACTCATAGTCGTCGTATCATAATTAAATGCTTGGCTATTTGTAATGGTTCTTAGAATTCATCAATTATGAAAGTTTTATGCTTGAAATTAAGAATCTAGCTGTGTTTACATTCAATCTATTAAACTCATGTGTCATGGATTGTATTGGGAATGGCCATAGATTCCCCAGTTAGGCATCCAGTATGACTGACTGCTCCATAACACCTACAAAGCAACTGGTGCTGCAATTTAAGGAATTGGCTCTTAATATGCTTCTGTGAATCTCCAACTGATAGCCCTTGAGGGATCACTTCTGGTACTACAATCTCTGGAGTGAGTGCATGGGGGCATGCCCGTGCGCGCGAGAGAGCTAGTGTCCCATCCCATTTCTAATAGAAAATATCTGATGTAAACATGGCCAATGACATATCTTCTGTATAGTACGTAGCTAAATCATAATAGGGTAGAAAGGTCCCTTGGCTTCTCTGCCCTTGATAGTGTCAACCAATCTTTCATGTTCGGTCTTGGTAATTTTAACCTATATGGAATGCTGACAACGCTTGCATGTAATCAGTTATTCATTCTTCTTATTACATTATTTTCTGTGTGGGAAGGGCTTCTTTTTTAGTTAGGGTGCACGAAGGAAGAGTGAATGGGTCCTTGAGCCCAGTGGTAGCAGAGTGTATTATGCAGTAAATAAAAATAAGTAAATTTAAAAAAGATTGTAGGCTTTTCATCTTGACATTTGTATGCTTAATTTTTCTGGTTCTTTAGTAACTGCTTAACATAATGCACAATCGTGGGTATTCATGACACGTGGTAACAACAAATGAATGAGTTTAAATTTTGAAACAAAAGCATATTTTCACGCTGAATTGCTAGCATATGTGCATTCCAGCAAGAAAATATTCAAAACACATGGTAGATAAATTAAGCATTCTTGTTTGTGGTCTGTTGACTGTTATTGGCTGAATATCCCATATCTCCCTTGGTAAAAGATTTCTGTCTTTGCTTGTGGGTGAAAAATAGCACTGGTGATTTCGGATCAATTGGTGTTTTAAGGAATGCTGGAAATGCCAACATGGCTATTGGTTCAGCTTCATAAGGATGGTATCTACGCTATGGAACCAAACTTGAATGAACATGTGATTTAGTATCTTGAAATTCTGGTCCAGTTGATTGGTCTGATGAAATATGAAGATTTCTTTCTTTTAGTATTCGATGATGGTCGCTGGTTATCTTGAGCAGATGATGATGTTTTTGTCCCATTCTGAAAGCATGAGACGGACTACCTATCGTGCATTTAGAAATGCAGTCATTGAAACATTGTGATTATTTAGAGCAATTTTGGTACTCTTGTCCCGACAGTTCATCTTCACCATTGAGAGAACAACAATCTTGTGGCGTATCTGAGGTCATTTTGTTCTCCTCCCTTTAGTTTGATATATTTTCAAACTTCAAAGTAGAGGAGGAATAACCGTAATAGGAATTTGATAAAAATGCTGAATTTGGCACAATGATATCTTATTTGGCCGAAAAACAGAATGTCTTTCTGAGCATTGAAAGGGATCAAAGTTACCTAGGTATGAATGTCAGATTTGTTTTGTTTATATCTGCAGTTGTTCAGCTCAATCTTATTTGTTAAAAAATTGTTCTATTAGTGGATGATGTCTCGAATTGGTCATGGTAGGTAGTGAAAATTCGGTGTTCCAGGTTCGTCTTTGCAATGTCAACATTGTTGAGGTTTGACAATGTGAGCATTCCGTACCTGACCTTCTCCCTTTACAGGTTGCAGAGAGGGCTCTTTTCTTATGGAACAACGATCACATTGAGAATCTAATCAAGCAAAATCGCAAAGTGATACTGCCAATTATCTTCCCTGCCCTGGAAAGGAATGCTAGAAGCCACTGGAATCAAGCAGTTCAGAGCTTGACTCTGAATGTGCGCAAGATCTACTCTGACGTTGACCCGGAGCTCTTTGAGGAGTGTCTGGCCAAATTCCAGGAAGATGAGGCGCAAGAAAAGGATGTCAAGTTGCAGCGCGAAGCCACGTGGAAACGACTAGAAGAAATCGCTGCAATGAAAGCTGCCAGTAACGAACCTGTGCTTGTGCCCCGCAGATTAGCACATGCACCTTCTGGCTAGGATGGTCCATGATCTTTTCGAAGTTTCCGATGCAAGCTACTTCTGATCCTTGTGCGAGCCCCCTCTGTTTGGTCCCTGCAGCTTAACATGTGGAATACTCCCACACTGTTGCTAGATGCATGGATTCAGCAGCTCACGGTCCTCCTCTACATGCGATTTTGGCGGTCACTTATGGCCGTCAAATGAGGTGCGCAAAATGCCTCATTTTGAGCTTTGTATGCAGTTGCTGTACATAGCAGATTGGGTGGCCAAGACGAATGGGCTCACATGTTTGTGTGGTGCTCCCGTTAATAGTATTGGTAAGCTTGCTTCTTTTCCTCTCTTAAAGCTGTTATTAAAGATGACGATAGATAGCGCGTCGGAGATGATTGTTTGTATGTTGTTAAATTTGGTTCATTGGAGATTGGTCGCTCTCCGCTCAATTTTATGCCACCCTAAAGTTGTTGAGTTCGAGATGGGATTGCTGGTTGCTCCCATGTTTATGTATGAAGAAGCTTGGTTATTATTTTGGTGACATTACACTTTTCTACATTGTGAGAAACGTCTGATTGATTTCACTCTTGGTGATCAAGCTTTGGGCTAGTCGCAGTACGGACACGGTAGGCAAAGAGGTGCACTTGCTTATCCGGTGATATGCATTTGTGCACAAGTTATACCTATATCTTTGCTTGGTTATGCTTTGCCAAATGTTTAGCGCTCAGTGAGACTGAGCGACATGCGATTGATGAAACTGAGTTCCTTTCCTTGCAAATAAATCAGTATATCAAGTGTTGAATTGTTAAGCAGATTAAATCCTTTCAGGTACTTATCAGTCAAGAAATCTTTAAAGTAGTTTTCAGGAAAGGTGTTAACCTTACTTAACTTCACATTAAGCTCTGCGCCCCAAGGGATGCGATTGCCTGTGCTAGTTACTCATCTTTTGCTGCCTTTTCTGCTTGTGTACTCTACAGATAGAATGTCTTTGTATTTGAGCTGTTGATCCATCCTGTGCCGGATATGACAATCTTTCTCTTGCAACGCGCACTGTCGTGTTCATACCGCCTGGGTTAACCGAAGAAAGGATTAAGACAGGCACGTTCGAGCGTTTTGTTATGTTTGATGTTCATGTTATTTTTGCTTTTCTTGTTTGAAACTGAGTTGGGGGGTAGGTGAAAGAGTGAACCGTTCAACATGTTTCGTAATCGCATACTTGGTCTTGTCTTGTCTTGTCTTGTCTTGTCTTGTCTTGATTCTTATAGTTTGACAAATCTAACCTACTCATTTCCATTTTTATATAAAGCCTATTGCCGTGTTGCTTCTATCGATATTGCATGTCCGAGACGTGATGTCACTAGACAGGGGAAAAAACCAAATATTAAACCCAAAGCTATACATAGAAGACTATAGGGTGGCTCCATAATAGATGACCACCATAGTTAATTTAGCTTAAATTAGTAATTTATCGGTCACCCACGGCCCTATTGGCAAGTGCGTCGCTGTCATCTCGTCATAGTTATCCCGTGACATATGTGGATCATTTCGATTTCAATTAATATTTCGATAAATTCGAGCACCATGCAGTATGGTCAGTGGATCTATTGAATGAACCGAATTATAGGAGAATCAAAATCTTGTTTGTATATGCTCGTGCAATTTGTGATATGAGTTGTATAATAAGATGTGCCATCCAATCATGTCATGCCCCGTGTAAAATCCTAGGACGAATAATTTTAGTAAAGTTTCATTTGCTTCGAACACTAAATGGGACACAGGATGGGTTGATGCCCAATTACCAAAATCTAGATTTACGTGCGCAGCCTTTATTATATTACATATTCCAACTCAGCAAGCCTTGTCATAAAGAGAATTTATCACCAAATATACTCACTGACCTACCGACCAAAAAAAAAAAGAAGAAGAAAATACTCACTACCCTTAATAAATAATCTCGTGTCGTCAGAACACCTGCTCAACAAATACTTTAAAGTATCCACATTTAGTACCGAGTTATCAAGATCCAATTCATTCTAAAAAATATAGTAATTTAAAAATAGAGCGTTACCATAATGCCCTCGACATCATTTTATGTTTTTTTTACTAGATTGAAACAAATTTCATTATTCGAGTGAATATCACATCGCGAGTATTATAGATCTTCAAATTTTTTATCTCTTTCTAAATTGATATAACTCTGATTAACTAATTTTAAACTTAAAATTAGAATATGGGAATTACCAAAGACCTAATTCACCAGATCCTTGCCTTCTTCTCATCACTCGTACCTGGCACAGATTGGAATCCCACAATAGCCCCAATAATTAAACTAATTCGATAAAATAAACAAATATAAAAAACAGAAAAAGCGTAAATTTGAAAAAGAGATAAAGGCCCCTCACCAGTCACCACCCCCCCAAAAAGAAAAAAGAAAAAAAATCCCACCTTCAAGTTTCATTCACCTTCATGTTATGTCGCCATGCGATGCAACGCATCATCACCGCCATCATCATCATCACCACCGTCTTCATCACCTCCAACCTCTCCATCTCGCCATCTGAATCTCTCTCCCTCTCCCTCGTTGCAGACTCTCATGCCGTTGCAGCATTCCTCAGATTCGATCGATCCCGCAAGTGCCGTCGAGGAACCCTAATCTGGGCTCGCTTCTTCTTCGCTCCGCAGCTCGGAATCCGCATCAAAATGTGATTTTTGATCGGTCGCGAGCGCACGAACCGCCGAGAACTCCACGACCCACGATTCGATCGCGCCGCCGCATCCTCGTTCCCTGCGAATTCGTCCCTGTTTGAGAGAGATTGAGGCGGGAAGAGAGAGAGAGAGAGAGAGAGAGAGAGAGATTGGAAGGAGGTGGTGGGAGATGCCGAGTGTGACTGTGAAGCTCTACAGCGTCTTCTTCAAGCTGCTCCTGAAGCACCGGCTGCAGAACCGGATTCAGTCCCAACCCGACGATTCCGACCCGTTCGGCGTCACCTCCCGCCCCGAGGAGTCCGTCGCCGCCGTGAACCCCTCCTTCGCCGACGGCGTCGCCACCAAGGACATCCACATCGACCCCTTTACCTCCCTCTCCGTCCGCATCTTCCTCCCCGAATCCGCCCTCTCCCCGCCCGAGCCCGACCCCAAGTCCCAACCCCAACCCCGGCCTAGGGCTCGGATCCCGTCCAGGGCCGCCGATCTCAACGGCAATTCGCAGGGTAATCAACCTTCCCGCCGCCACAGCTACGGCACCCCGACCGCCGCCGCGAGAGATGATCCCGGGAAGCCCCCCAATCTTGAGGAGAGCTCGCAATTGAGCCTCGGGCGGCGCAATAGCTTCGGATCCTCCGCGACAGACCCGCACAATGCCAAGCTGAATGGTAATCATTTTAGAGGGTTTGGCAACGATGCAGAGAGCTTGAGTTTGAGATCGTCTGATGGCGGTGGTTTGCCATACCGAGGGTATTCGCCCTTGATGGGAAACGCGAGGAAATTGCCGGTGATGTTGCAGTTTCATGGTGGAGGTTGGGTGAGTGGTTCAAATGATTCGGTGGTGAATGATGTCTTCTGTCGGAGGATGGCGAAGTTGTGTGATGTGATTGTTGTTGCGGTCGGCTATCGGCTCGCGCCAGAAAATAAGTACCCAGCTGCATTTGAGGATGGGATGAAGGTATTGAATTGGTTGGCAAAGCAGGCAAATTTGGCAGAATGTAGTAAATCCATGGGTAGTTCACGTGGAGTTACCACCGAGTCTAAGAAATCTGACCTTCACAGGAATATTGTTGATACTTTTGGGGCACAGATGGTTGAGCCCTGGTTGGCAGCTCATGGAGATCTCTCCAGGTTACGTTTTTGATCCTCTTCTGATCTTCTTCCTTTGAATGATTTTTCAGTTTGTGAATTGGAGTCTGTGCATGGTATGTTTTTTATCCATCTCGATGTTATTATTGTACTGCTTCTTTTGCATATACATAGGGATCTGATTTGATGAATTTCATGGGCTTTATTTTTCAGTAATTGGCGAATGCAAAGAAAAAGAGAATTTAAAAGTTTGGTGATGCAGTGAGGAAGTAGGATGCAGATGATATTGAGAAAGAAAGCCAGTACCATAATTCCGTTGCCATGCCAAAAGCATATAAGTCATGTTCTCTTGAGGAATTTTGTAGATTTGATATTGTGATTATGACTCACTTTTGGAATGAACTAATTTCAAAAAAACTGACTCAAGCTTCTTACCTGGAGTGATTCCTAGTTACCAGTGTGAACGTGGAATATTGTAGATCGGGGAAGGACTTATTATTTTACACTAAAATCCGAAGACTCCATTTTCTGTAGCCAAAGTGTTTACGGAAATAGGCCTCGCTAGCTTCGTATTTGCTACCTTTGTGCAAGGACGGAAAATAACCTTATATCTGGCTCCAATTTGCTTGATTAGAGGGAATTTCCTATTTATATTACGAATTTCAATTGCAAGTCACGTTGCATAGAGCTGCTGTTTTAGATAATTGAATAGATTTATAGATGTACAAAGGCATCCTGATGGTTGTTGATTGGTGAGGTGGCAATGGCAACTGGAACCCCCATGAGCCTCCCCCTTATGCAAAACTTCATTCTTAAGCTAGTGAATTGCAAAGGGGAATTCAATTGCTTGTTGGAAAGGTGATATTGGTGCATTCTTTTCTGAATCTGCAAGATTAGCCTTTAGTGTCTGTTGCACTACTAGGAGGTTTAGTTACCATTTTGCCCTTATTTTTGCTTGAAGTTTGCAAGCTTGGAGCAGCTATAAAAAGTTCTGTTATCTGATTTATGGGCCAAACTGCCAGGTTCTGATATCCTTTGGCAGATATCTGAATTCCTGTTGTCTCCGTGAATCTTTGGTTGTTTAATATCTCAAGATCTGCTTTACTGGTGTTAAGGCCAAACTTGAACGGGAAAATCCTGTTACAGTGCCTGGGCACTGTAGCAAAACCTTTCTTTCTGCTTCTCTGCAACACTACTTTCTAGGTTAATGATGTCTTTGATGTATTTCTTAGAATTTGGATCTGTTGGAGAATGCAAGTTAGCATACGGTTCATTGAGTATGATCATAGAAATGTTGGATATGGATGAGTAGATTTTACTTTATTGGATCTTGATGAACTATCTTAGTCTGTTAATAGAGTCATGAGATGCATTTGAAGATATAGGGAGGTTTGAAGTGGTTTTTCCCCTTTTGGCGCTTTTCATAATGTTGCTAATAGAATCTTGCACTGTTAGCAACTTGGTCTTATTACACCAAGCTGAAGCATCCATACGCACACAAACAATGCAGCATATATTTGCTGCTTCACTTTGTATTTTAAGAGAAGCAGATTCCTTTCGTAGTTTTGCAGCCTTGTATTTCTTATATCCCCCCATTCTATTTGCAATGACAATATTTGCGGTGGAATGCTTCAAAATGTCCTACTCGCAGAATGGATCAGCAGTTGGCACCCTTTAATGCCATTAAAATGGAATCTCTTGCTCATCCTATAAAGTACACATACCATAGCTTTTGCTAACTTAACAAAACCTTCTAGAACGAATTCAGCAGCGCTGTGTTGTGTACAGTTATGCCTATTTTTGAAGTTAAGCAGCATAAGACATGATTGGGTCCAGTTGAGTTTTTCCCTTTTGCATGGCTTGCTATATGGTTATGTACACACACACACACACACACACAAATATATGTGTGTGTGTGTGTGTCATCTTTAATTTCCCTCACCCCAATAGATTACATCGATCCAATCTTTCTGCTGTTTTCTCACGTTGAATTAAAGCATTTGCAACAACAAATGTTGGATTTTACATGGGGGATGTCCTATTTTTATGAGATATGGCTTTTGCCTGTGGATGGCTTATGATACCTTTCAATGCGTTGTAGGTGACCAATTGTAACACTTATTAGGCCGTTGCATTGCCTATTCTATAGTTGTAGGTAAACTTCAGAGCTGGTGGCTTTTACATAATTATGATTTGGACATTTTTATGAGGTGTACATATTTTATAATTTTTGTTATAGTTTGTCCCTATTTGCAAGTGAGGTGAACCCTCCTTTGGAGCATGTTTTTGTTCGTGCATCAAGAACTCTAAATCTTTTTTTCCATCGTTGAAACAGATGTGTTCTCCTGGGCGTGAGTTGTGGTGCAAACATTGCGGACTATGTGGCACGGAAAGCTGTAGAGGCAGGTAGATTATTGGATCCTATCAAGGTTGTCGCTCAGGTTCTCTTATATCCATTTTTCATGGGAAGTGTCCCTACGCATTCCGAGATAAAGCTAGCAAATTCGTATTTCTACGACAAAGATACGTGCCTACTTGCCTGGAAACTCTTCTTACCCGAAGAAGAGTTCAGCCTGGACCATCCAGCTGCAAACCCACTCATCCCTGGCAGAGGACCACCCTTAAAGCTCATGCCTCCAACACTCACAGTGGTGGCAGAACACGACTGGATGAGAGATAGAGCCATTGCTTACTCAGAGGAACTTCGGAAGGTAAATGTCGATGCTCCTGTTTATGACTATAAGGATGCAGTTCATGAATTTGCGACACTTGATATGCTTATCAAGGCCCCCCAGGCTCAGGCGTGTGCAGAAGACATTGCTATTTGGGTCAAGAAGTACATCTCATTCCGGGGACACGAGTTTTCTTACTAGGCAGGAGATACAACTGGAATGACTTGTAACTGGACTCTTGGCAGTCTTGCTCGAGATGGCTGAAATAGCAAGTTCTTGCTGCCACCACCTCTGAATTTTGACACAGCAGTTGGGATGACAGCTCATCGATTTTAATACCTAACCCATATCGGGTTTATTTGTGAGAAATATGTAATGAGAGATTAGGATAGATTTGGGCGTGAGATGCATATGCTCCTGATATATAGCTAATATGCCTGATCAGAACATTGTCTTCGGCAACTTTTTTTTCCTGTGAATTAAGATGTACAATGCTTCATTTAATTCAGTTGGTACAATTAAGTACCTTGTACGATTTCTTTCCATCAACTCTCTTCATCTGCTGGCATTTCAGCGTGAGAGATTTATCTTAACTAGTCAAGGAAAGTGGTGAAATCTGAGTTCGATCTATTGTGAAATTTGAGATGCTCAATATTTGGTTCTAAATCGTTGCTGGCACCACATCTGTTAGGTATACGGATCCTGTTTTCTTGTCTATCTGGTGTTTGGCTGCACTTTACCCTGGCAAAAGGACATTCTGCCTCTTTATTAAAACTCATTTTGTGGAGACCATGAAACATCGTCATTTTACCTAGGTACCATAAAGTGGGTTGGCGGTGGCACTTCATAGCAACATTTCCATTGTCTTTATAACTTGGTAAACTTCTTATTTCCTTTCGACCAAGAAAAAAAAGACTTTCCTATTTCCTGCTAAATTCAGGGATAGTCTTTCCCGCTAAAACTGTCCTACAACTACCGTTCCTCTCGCATTTGGCTTTTCTTGGTGGTCCTTGCTGGTTAAGTCGTGATATAAATAATATGATGCTAGAGGTTGGTGAATCCGAAAAAGTTTTTCCACTCTCTTGAATGAGAAAGAATCAGAACAAATTTTTATTTAGTCGATGGAGAATTAATGATCTTACGCTCCATGACAAAATGATCCTTGCCATAAACCTCATGACAAAATTAGAAAAGCCTACGACGAAACCTTGAACCATAAGAAAAGCCAGCGGCTAGTCTCTAGATTTGCTGGCTTCTAGTCCTAATGTTGATGGCTCTGGAAGCCATGGCTCTTAAGTTTGCTCTGGCCGAGGATATTGAAGTCCTGGAACTCTCATTAATTCCCTGAAAAGCCTCCATGAACTCTTCTCTCTGCAACCTCAGAGCAAATGCGGCATCCTCATCCTGGCTCGGCAATCCTCTTCTCCTCCTTGGATACGCGTCTCTGCTTGTTGCAACTGATGGTCGAAGACTCCTGTCCAAATGGTTGCGACTCTCTCTTCTTTCTGGTTTTTGAGATTCAGGTTCTCGAGTTTCTGCTTCACTGGTTTTGGTGGTGGCCCTCCTTGTTTCGATCTCCTTCGGGAACAGAAGCTGTATTGTGTTCCACAGGACTGTGTTCACAGTGCAGGATCTTCCGTTGCTGCAAATTCAGAAACAATGTGTAACAGTGACAAGCCGTCCAAATCAATAGGTGAGCAATATCAGCCACTCTTTGGGGTTTAACTTGGGTGGTTTTAGTTCCATTTCAGTCCCCGTGAGTAATACGAAAAGCAGGTCAGCATTAAAATTATCATGCTGATTAAATCTGGCCAAATAGTCTCTTTGGAGATGTGGCTTCATTACCTGATTATCTGCCTGCACTTTGGGCATCGCTTCCCGCATTTGTCTGCAGCGGATCGCAGACATTTCTTGCAAAAACTACAGAAAAATATGAAGCATTCACTTAGCATCTGTTCATCCACCAAAAAATCAAGCTGAAGACACAAGCATTGTGAGCAAGCATTCTAAGCGAGTGGTCGAAGGCTGTTGCTTTGTTTACCTATGACCACAAGATGTGGTACTGGGTTCAAAGCAAACTTCCAGACAGATCTGCAAAATCAAGAACCACCCGATTAACACAAACAATTCCAGAATTTCGACTTGCAGGAATTAAGCAAAGAGTAACTTGATTTCCGCAGAAAACACGAGAAAGAAAGAGTTGGGTTACTTACTGCACATGAAAGTTCTTCCCTGAGTCGGTCCAAGCATGGAATGGCTGGACTCGGGTCACACGATCCTGGCTCGGGTATTTCGCCTTTCTCTTCGTTTTTTGCCGCTTCTTTCACTAAGGTTTCATTCTCCTTCCTCTCTGTCAATAAGGTTGATTCAAAAATAATTTTCCATAAGATTCAAAAAGCAAAACGGAAAATTTCAGTCTTTCCAATCAATCAACACGACAAATTTGACTGTGATAAGATACCGGTAGCTTTAGTTTCTTCATCATCTAGATCAAGAATGGTCGCGGGCAACGGAGCAGGACTCTTCCTCTGATCCCTTCGTTTCCTGAAACATACATAAAGATCATCAATCTAAGGATCTGTCTCTTTGGATTGATTAAATAAAAAACAAGGAATCAAAAGCCATAGAAAAGGAAAATCAAATGATCGTTCAGTACCTCCTCGAATTTGAAGGGGGAGTCTTGAAATTCAAATCCGACCGCTTCTTTTGCTTGAACTCACGAACTGGCGTGTCGTCAACAATGAGGCTCGCGATCATGAGCGTCTCCTCGTCCCAACCGGCCATGGCGGCCGCCGACTTGAGCCTGGGGCTGAACAAAGTTTCCTCCTTTGCGCCATTTTGGGACTGATTCGGATGTGCCCGCGGGTTCTTCGGGTCCTTGGGGCTTTGCTTTGGTTCCTCCATCACCATTTCTTGCGAGGGTTTTTCCTACTTTGTAGAATCGATTCGCTTCAAGATCGAGCAAGAGGACGAAATGGAGATGGGAAGGCGATCTCGTTGTTTTGATTATTTGGTCGCAAAGTGTCTCTGCCAAGACTCCAACGGTCGGATGTCATATTTAAAAAATGGTTTCCTCTAACGGCTATAATCTCGGGGATGGTGTACAACTGTGAAGGCGGGGGAGAGATAACGAGAAAACTTTCCTCAAAACAAAAGTCATAGTTTTATCTTAGTTAAAGAAAATCGTTAAAATAAAAAAATCAATCAACTTGAAATGCTAATATGCAGCAGTTTCCAAACGAGTTAATACCATGAAATTTTTTAAACTGATATACTTTGTCAAATTATTTGATTAAATAATATGTGACAATTAACATATATCTTAATTTAAGGTATTATTGTATAACAATTAGTGATTTCCCATTTTTACAAAAAAAAATTAGTGATTTCTCATAATATTAATTTAATTTAATGGAAACTAATAAAAGGTAAATTTATCATAAATATGCTAGTTTGAGGTTTTTGGTGGTTAAAAGATTAGTTTGAAATAAATTTGTGGCAGATGTACTAATTTGGGATTCTTTGTAATTAACCTTTTCCAAAAATTAAAAGTATTTGATATTTCATGAATACCCCATTACAATCCGTAAATACTAGTCGTACCAGCCAAAAATTTGAGTGAATGATCCTAACATTTGAACCAAAAAAAGAAAAAGAAAAAAGAATGGTCCTAACATATATTTTTTAAGATATGGAATTCTTCATAAAAATCACATGTATAAAATTGAGGTAAAACTAGAACACGCCCACCAAAATGTAACCACCGGTGTCGCTGAATTTTATTGCTCAATATCTACAAATCTAATCGAAGACCATCTCTAGAAGGAGGTACTCTACAACGTCAAAAAATGCACCAACCCACCAAAAATTGAGAAAGAGAGCCCAAAAAGAAAACCCAAAAAAAAATTCAGTGTCTCAACCCCGCCCGCTCATCCCACCTCCTCCTGCCACGGCAAGAGCCGCGTCCGCGGGTCGGCGAAGACGTGCAGCACCCGGTCCCTGAGGCCCGTGTCCTCGACCTCGCAGAACCGGCTCGGCCAGTCCGGGGGCTCCACGGCCTTGGTCCCAAGGCCCGGGGCCCGGTCCTTGGACCCGACGTTCTGCTCCTCCTTCCAGTCCGCGACGTAGGTGGCCACCCTCCGGTAGAACTTCTCCTTGAACACCTCCCAGACCTGGTACTTGTAGTGGTTGATCACCATCGCCCCTCGGTCCACGTTCGCGAAGTCGAACCCGCGCCTCAGGTGGAAATGGTGCACCACGTTGATGAGCGTGGAGTTCAGCGCCTCGGGCCGGACTATGCTCTTGTGCCGCTCTGGGGCCGCCAGCCTGCAGGTGTACCCCGCCATGACCCCTTGCCTCGGGGCGTGCTTGAGCCCCGACGGGCCGAAACTGTGGCATGAGACCCTCAGTTCGGCCACGTTCCTGGGCCTCGACTCGTTCCTCAGGATGTCATCCAGGAACAGACCTGTCGGCAAGTGAAAGAACTCATCCACGTCGATGAACCCGACCCACTCGCACGCGTCCCGTGCCCGCATCGCGCAATGGGCGAACCCGGCTTCCTGCGTCTTGATCCATGGCCACAAGTGCCTCGAGATGTTGTAATCGGAGCCGGCAAGGGACTCGATTACGTCGTCCGTGTCATCCTCGCTGTTGTTGTCGTAGATGAACCAGCGCTGCACCCCGATCCGGGCGTGGTACATGACCCATTCCCTGATGAACCGGCCCTGGTTCCTCACCATCGTGCAAATGCACATGTTATGAAGCTTCCTAGCGGTTGGCTTGAGCGCAGCCCGACAGCCCGGCCGGGCTATGGACCGCATCGTCCGGCCGCCCTTTACCCTGACCGAGACCTTGACGGCGGTGCCGTTCCTCTGCGGACTACTCAAGACACTAAGGGGAGTTTTACACCGCACGATCTCCTGCGCGATCGACTCGACCTCGGTTCGCAACAAGAACCTCGGCTTCCCGAAATCCCAGCCGAAGACGCACTCGAACCTCGATGCGTCGGAGACCCTCTCGGGCCGGAGATTGAGGCCCTTCACGAAGATGACCGTGGTGTTGTCGCGGTCGATCATGGCGTCGTACACCAGCGAGTCCCACCTATGGCTCGGCCCCGGCGGGACGTGCTCCTTCGACTCGAACGCAAGAGAGACCAAGGACCCGTTCTCGGCGAGCGGGCACCGCACGATCTGCTCGCCGGAGTCCTCGCCGTCCACTCCAGCCGGCGGCTGCCTGAGCCGCAGCTTGGTCGAGTCGGCGGCCTCTACGTAGACGCAGTGGATGTCCTCCTTCGTAAATAACCGGGACGACGGAGGGTACTCGAGGAAAATCACGGCCTGGTCGGGGAATATGACCATTTCCCTTATCGAGACCGACGGAGCGGGCTCGGAGTCGCCGGAGACGGCTCTCATCACCGGATTCCGCCATGAGGGGACGACCACCGGTTCAAAAGTTTCTGCACAGATATCGACGACGGCGATATCAACACATAAAACTTTCAATTGTGTAAAAGATGGATTTTTCTAAAGCACCGCGAGAATCGATTCCGACGAATTATTCAAATTAGAAGGTTATCCGCAACAGAAAATCGCGCAAAGCCCTCGATTTTACAGAAGAGTTCTGGTTACGCAAAATCCGCGCAAGAAGTGGGGAAACGGAATGGGCAAAATTTGGTTTTTGAGCTCGTTATCGCAGTCGACGATTACAAGAAATAGAAGGAAGAAGAAACCAGATAACTGGAATTGAACCACGAAATTCACACTCGAAAACAGAGCATCTCGTGGAATTCATTCGAGCATAAGAAATCCCACGCCAAACAAAGTCACAATCGGCGAAGTTAATCACCAATCAATCGGAGCTCGTAATGCAAGTTCTTAACTTTTTGCCCCACGTCGGCGATAATTGTCGATTCTGGATAGAAGTGATGAATTTTAAGGAAGGACGAGATGGAAGAGAGAGAGAGAGAGAGTTGATAACTAACCTCCGACGGAGAAGCGGAGGGTGGAGAAGGTGAAGACAGTGAAGAGAACGCAGGAGAGGACGGCGAAGATGGTGCACCAGAAGAACCTGCTCCACGAGACCGAGACGCCGTCCCCGCCGCCGCCGCCGAACCCCCGCCGCTGCCCCATCTCCGACGGTCCCTCGCCGCCATGGAAACAACCGCTTCCGCTTCCGGTCACGATGAGCGCACCGAACAAACCCCCCCGTCTCCGTTCTCATTCATGAAAACCACCTGAAAAATAAAGAAGATAAAAAAATCCCACCTTTCCCACCTTCTCTCTCCTGCCCCCTTTTTTTTCTAACTTCCACTCGAACCCTCCACGAATATCTTGGCTTTCGATAGAGAGAAAATCGCGGTTGAGATCGAGGGCAGGAGGAGAGAGGAGGTGGGAGGATCTGGTGTTTCGACCGTTCATGTCGGTTTACATGCGGTCGTTAGCTCGTCATCATGGTCGAGAGCTTGCCTTCGCCTTTGCTTTTTCATGCCTCCTTTTTGTAGCTGCGATGGAGAATCGTGCCCCAAATGGCGTCGCGCCACTGGTCGGTCGGTCGATGATGGCGACACTTGCTGTCGATTTACATTAAGCAATCTCGCGAACTTAGCATGCATGCATGCATGCATCAACATCGATTTCGATCGAGTCGATCCATCGGACAACTCCGTTCGATGTCATTACTAAGTTCGTGCAATGCATTTCTCTCGTTTTTCACTAGGTTTAATGTCTCTCTCCCACCCTAGTCGGCCAGATTAAGAAACTATGGAAAGTGTCGTGGTGCATAAAAGCACTTGAAAAAAGTTTTGATAGGACGGCCGAAAGCTTAATGTAGATTTTGCTAATTATCTGAGCCGATGGTCACCTTTGAGGAACGGTTTTTTCTTTTCCAAATTGAAGAATTGCCCTACCCAAGCCTTATAATCTAAACTGCTGTATAAGATAAGGAGGAGCTTCTAATTTTTAAAGCAGTTTCAATATTTTTCTTCTTCTCTAATCATCTTTAATTACTTGTTTTACAATTTTTCCATCATGGACAAATGGTAAGTTAGTAATTTTTCCATGCATGGACAAATGTCATGATATTAAAATATGAATATCTTCTATCTCACAACAATCTTCTTGAAAAAAAATTCAAATCTTAAAATATTTCTCTCTTTATACATGTACCGTATAATTTTTCTGTGTTGTTGTTTATCTTATCAACGATTTTTTCTCCTCGTTTAGCATTTTAATAAGTTATTTTTGCTCAACTTTTCAAGAGTCATTTGCACAAGCGTCACGTGTGCACATTTGCTAGTTAATAAGGACAGAAAGTAGAGCAAATAAGCTAGTAAAAGAAGATCAATTTCCGCAAATTAGGTAGCAAATATTTGACTACCTTGTATTATACTAGTTTTGTTAGCTCCATTATGCTCGTATTTCAAAAGACTAGATATGCAGAGAATATAAGGATTCATTTCGTATACTCTTCAAATTTGAAATATTTGATAGTCGTATGACAAAATAAGTGTTACATGAAACCTTAGATTAGCAGTCAATTGATTTAAAAAATAACTACGTGGGGTGCATCAACTTTAAAACTAAGATTTGTAGTATATTTTAGCCAAGAAAATATCGAATGGCCAACAAATATCGATCTAAAGTTTTTCCAGTCACTCAAGAAACGATTAATTAAAAAATGTATATTTTTAAAAATTATCAACATGTAACATAATTTTCAAGACACGAAGTGTTGTAAAGCGTAAAATTGATTTTTTTTTTCCTCCAATGGTTTAGAGCAATCGCCCCAGTTGGGCCAGTAATTAACAAAAATTAAAAAGGTAATATATTATAAAGTATGCGTACGGTACAAAAATTTTGACCATGCAAATCAATTGTTTTATTCTCTCGTCAATAAGATATGAGATCATTATGATATGTCAAACACATATAGGTGTTTCATTTATATATGAATTGCTCGAGTCTTCACTGAGGAAAAATCGGACGGAGGGTGGAAAATTTTGATTTGGAAACTAATCGATCATCTCATTGATGACGTCATATCTCCATGTGGTGTGGGACCCACCACTTTCTCCAATTTTACGAAAATTATAATAATAGAAAAAATATGAATGGAAAATCTATATTTTAATTATCAATAACGAAGGGGTCAATTTCTATGGACACGGGTGGCATGTGAGATGCGTGGCTTTGGCCGGGGCACGTCAAACTCATTTAGTCGCATTCGTGCGTCGCTCGAGCGCTTTCGATTTCGCTAGATCTCTCTTGAGATGTTAAGGTAAAACTTACTTATCTAATTCCTAGCTAAATCACACGTACATAATTTATACATATACATATCGTGGCAAAGAAGCAAAATCAATTACATAGTACATTTTGGATTATTTTGGAAAAAGGAGAGTAAATTGTTTAAGTCAAATAAAATATTATTTAAGTTTGGGATCTTGAGATAACATCGTTAGTATGCTTATCCTTTTAAATCAACATTCGTTTATTTGTAATACGTTATTATTATTATTATTATTTTTGTTGCATACTCGACATGAGCTTCATAGGAATTTTCTAATATAAGTTTCGAGGATGAACACTCACTTTGATTTCGACCCATGATTGGAAGAGATCTCGAGAGAGCTACTTATCATCGGGTTTATATTTACTCTAATTACTATATTTAGGAAAAATCATTTTCCAAATACCTATTTCGAATCTTTAAACATCCTCTCCCTCTCACGATTAAAATGCGCTTTTAGTTCCTTTTTCTTTATATGCAACCAAGTGTGTTAGTCGGCTAGTGATTATCAAGATTTTATTAAGAGAGCTACTTATCTTCTTTAAGATGGATATATGTCAACTTATATATCCACACAGATTTTATTCCAATAATCTTTTTTTTTTTAAATTGAATAATGCATTGTTTCCCATAGTTTTATTGACATCGATATGATGTGGTTGGCCATGTTTGCTTTTCCATCGATGAACAATGAAATCATCGATAAGTGCATTACTTTTATTGCAAACCATCATCCAAATTTTCCGTGACAGCACATTCAGAGTAAACGTAATTACATAAAGTAAAGAAAACCTTTTACTATTAAGGGATTATAAAGACATCATCAATTAATTATTTAATAAATGGTCTTCAATGGTTAAATGCATGAATTAATAATCCTATTGGATTAAATATTTATTATAATATAAAAATTCAATTTTTATCTATCTTATAAACAATCTTTGCACAAAAAAATAAATAAATTCAAACCTTGAAATAATTGTTTATTTTCACATATATGTGTGCAATTTCTTCGCGTCGTATCGGTAACTCTTTTGCATTCATTAATAGTTCAAAAATTTTGTAATAATTTTTTTTACGAAATCTCAAATTTTAAGAGCAATATTTGAAATTTTGTGACAAAATATGATGGGAAAATGACATAAATGATCTATGAACTATGAACCAATGTGTAATGTGTGACCTTTGAACTTTTAATTTGTTTAATTCGATGCCTTAAATTTAGCTCAATGTGCAATATTGTCTATGAACTTTTAATTTGTTCGATAAGATCCTTGAATTTTTTAGACATGTTCAAACCAATCCCTGAACTACATAAAATCGTTCAATATTGTCCCTAAACTTAAATTAATGTAAGGATGATATGAGGCATTTTCATATAGTTCATGAATTAGTTTGAACATTTTCAAAAAATCTAGGGATCATATTGAACCAATTAAAAGTTCAGGGAGCATATTACACATTTGGCTAAAATTCATGGATCATATTAACTAAATTAAAAATTTAAGGATCATATTTAATATTAATCTAAAATATAAAGATTATTTATGTTATTATCCCGGATATAATTTACAAAAACGGTTATCAACTCTAGTGACAAGGAAAAATACTGCTGTTGGGCTTATGCAACATCCGGGTCTTGTCATTTCAGGCCATACCCGGCCTGTTTTTTTTTTTTCCTGATGAAAAGAAGCAGCAGGTTCTGTCACATTTCTTTTGTGTTTTTAAGAATGCTTATGGTTTGTTCCATCCCATTTAATAAGATGTTCCGCTTCTAATTGATATGATACAAATATGATATTACTAGAGGTGTAAATGGGTCGGATATTCCGACCCGCGACAAATGAAACTTCCGATTGGATGCTCGAAACACATAGATCTCAAGTCGTTGGGTCGGGTTTCGGATTTCTTCTTCTTCTTCTTCTTTTTTGGGTAGAACTTATCTATAGTGCTCTGTGTTGTTTTTATCAAATAAAATACTAACTTCATCCATTTCTCACAATTCCTTTATTTATATTAGTCGACTTGATTGTCAAAGTCAATAATTTGGCTTAGTTTTTATTTTAACTTTTTAGCTTTATCTTTTGAAAAAAACGACTTAGTCTTTTATATTCAAAGATTTCTTTGATGGTTTGGTGGCCTCTATCATTTCCGACGAAATTGATTTGTCTTTGTAGTCGGTCGCATCATTGGTTGTATTGATCTCATGGATGAACTCGATATATCTAAAAGTACTCTTCTCTTTGCTTGCGTTAATGACACGAGTCTCTTGGTCATTCTTTACAAGATAATTTATATATTTTTTTTTGCACGCAACTTGTGAATAAATGAGTTGTGTATAAACAATAATGTTTGTGTGGCGTGTGCTTCAAAAAGATCACACAAGTGAGAAAGCGAGAAGAAAAAGAAAATAAAAGAAAAAAAGAAAATAAAACACGAAGCACGAAACCCGCCGAAGAACAACCCGAATTTTTTTACTTATTAACCGAACTGAAAATACCTGAAAAAAAATTGGTTCAGTTTGGGTTGGGTAATTTTGACACCTTTAGATATTACCCACTTTCAATTTCATTTAAACTTGCATGTGAATGATGTCCTTAACTTGTAATCCACCAATCAAAGATGGGTCTTAAGACATTTTCCTCTATTTTTATTGATTATTCGTTATGAATATAATGTTCGTATTCCTTAAAAAAGACTATCATTATGATATATATGAATCATGAGGGATTCGATAATTCTAAGGAAGCAATAACAAGAACAGCAACGTGGGAAGCATGGGGATGCAAGATTCTTCTACCGTAGAATTTGTCAATATCAATCTTTAATTTAAGTTATTGTTGGATTCGTCTGTTCATGAACTTGTCGGATCGACAAAGAACATGGAACGCTCATGTTGCCAGTTTCTCGATTCTGGAGGCGGAAGAGGTGCCAACTGAGGCAGCATTCATCTCCCTGCTCGTTTCACACTCATTCAAGGGAAATTTGATGGCGTGTTGATTTTGTCATTTAGTTCCAAAGCGGTATCTTTTATCTGCTGTGGTCATGAATGACATGGATCGGATCATCGTGATTCTCCTGATATATGATCTACTTCATCTACTCAACCGAGATTATGATGGATCACTATCGCCCGCTGTTGTCCGTTAAATCTACAGTCTACCATATGACGCAGAATTTTTTTAGTTGGTGGTTTGTTTAAACTAAATCACGATCCGAGAAAGTACACAAGATCGCATCAGTCCCGTATGGCTCTATTTATGACGACTTCGCATCAAGGAACAGATACACGGGGCTCACTCTCGTCATGTCCTTTTATTGAACATGAAGTGGCATTGGATTCTCCTTCCTTTCTTTGCTCTAATACTGTCAATTCTCTGTCACCCCTCTCTAATCGTAGTCATTATATTTTTCTCAAGTACTTAATCACACTTTGTCACTAATTGGTCCCTTCGTTTTCTGCCCTTAATTAAGCTTTTTCTAAATACATGAACTGGCCCACTGAATCATAGAGAATGCGCATAATGAGGCAGGCATGTTTCTTTCTGTAAGTTCATTGAATGAGAGACTTTTTTTTGGCTCTAAGGTCAAGATTGAATTATTTTCACATGACTTAAGTCAATGTCGTCCATCTTATTAAACTTTTCCAAAGGTCAAGTCATTCGTACGTTTCTCTGTCTCGCTGTTGAGTTGTTGTTTTGTCATGTTCCTAGTTCTGCAAGTCTTCTCAAATCTAGTCGCTCCAACTTCGAAGTAAATCCATTGATGGAATATTAACACGGGCATGAGAACTTGTTAAAAGCATCTCTCGTTTTCCTCGTTCATCACACGAGCAGTGACAACTGACAAGCCACCTCCAAACAGCAACAAAAAAAGAAGCAGAAAGAAACCCTAAATGCCAAGGAATCTCCTGCAATAAAGAATGCATGTCTTCTTGTCTTCAATAATTAAACCCAGTAAGAGAGGGCTTTGGTCTGCAAAAATAATGGACACACACACAAAGTGAAGATTGTCAATGGGAACACACCCACGTCTGGTTCGTCTTTACCATCACACATTAGGTCACTCGTTGAACCAAAAGGCGGTACCCAAATTGTTATCAATAATTTTGGAGTTATTGCCATTTCTTTATCATGCTTTGCCACTTAATCATGCTTCACCCCACTCGAGGAACATCCTAGTTTTATAATGCCGGGGTGATCTGTCGGAATCTTTGGTTGACTATAAATGATTTTGCAAGCTCTGGCTTGAATTTTTCAAACAAGCTCTGGCTTGATTTTTTCAAACTCAAGCTCGCTTGCAAACTCTTTTTCTCATTTCTGCAGTGCTTGAAGCATTGGAAAACCGAATAATGGGAAGGCAACCCTGTTGTGACAAGGTCGGGCTGAAGCGCGGTCCGTGGACTATCGAGGAAGACCATAAGCTCATAAGCTTCATCATGAATAATGGCATCCATTGCTGGAGGACGATTCCTAAACTTGCAGGTTAGTTTAGTCTCTCTCCAATTTTTTGTGAGAGTCAGATTAGTAGACACTGATTGGATGGTGTGATGAGTTTTATAGGTTTGCTGAGATGTGGCAAGAGTTGCAGATTGAGGTGGATCAATTACTTGAGGCCTGATGTTAAGAGAGGCGGTTTCACTGAGCCGGAGGAAGATCAAATCATTCAACTTCATTCACGTCTTGGCAACAGGTCGCTAATATACATTCAGTAATGCTAGAGTTACAAAGAAAAGTTCGTGATTTGAAATGAGCCACTTTTTAAAATATGCACTGCACGTTACTGTAGCAGCGTCCAGCAAGAAAGTTCTTGTATTTTTATCAAGTCCTGAAAGGTTTTGGAACTTCCTTTTTGCGGTTACAGATGGTCCAAGATTGCTTCGCATTTTCCGGGTCGCACCGACAATGAGATCAAGAACCATTGGAACACCAGAATCAAGAAGAAGCTGAAGCTTCTCGGGCTAGACCCAGTGACCCACCAGCCGATTCAAGAAGACGAAAACAATGCACAAGAGATCGTAAACGAGACAGACGTGGACCCGAATTCAATTACAGAAGGAAGCTCGCACAGTGATGATAAACCCACGGTATTAGAGGCTGATCAAGACAAGGTGGAGGCTTTTTCAATGGAGGATGAGATCGGACTAATGACGTTCGAAGAAACTGCCAACCTGCTGGAGAATTTCGAGTGGTTGTGTGGAAGCTTCAATGAAGATCAAGAAGGGTCACGGAGAAATCAGCAAGAAATGGACACCCATGTTTCGCAGAGTTCATCATCTTCTGTGGAAGATTCTCATTTGCTTCAGCAACATCAGCAACAACAGCAGCAACAATGGGTTGATAGCGGGGAGTCTGTAGTGTCATGGGATGGGCTTGATTACTTAGAACAAGAGCTTTTCTTCTTGGAAAATGGAGAGTTACCATGAACATACTACACACTTTTTTCCTTCTGTTTAGTGAACTTCGTAATTTTTCATCACGTCGTCGAAGATTGGAACACGTACCGATTGTGATAGCTACTAGTGTCTACTTTTTACTTCATTACGCTTCTTCATATCACGGGTCCTCTCTTTGTACTTGATTAAAATGCAAAATCTTTAGTTATGTACTCCAAGACTTTCGTTTTCTAATTTTATTACTTCAAAGCACTTGTTAAATCTTACTAAGTATACTTTGAAAATGTATAAATCCATCATGTTGATTTGTAAGAATATTAGTACTTTTAACTCGAATCAACGACTATAGGTTGAATGTACATACTTTGCTTGTTTTGCATTTGATGCACCAAATTCGCTCAATCTCACATGTGCAAAACTCTTATATCGAATTATGCAAGTAAACATGTACAAATAAAAAAAATCATGCCCAATACCAGTTCCCTTTGAATTGATAAGGAAAGATTAGATATTTAGTAATCAATCGACCAAATTAAATCCGCATCCATATCGAAGAAACAAGCAGTCTAAACCCTAACTAGAAGGGCAAACAATTCGTGAAACACCGCCTCCCCGGCATCTAAAACGGTCTCCCTCATGAACTGTCGTCGATCGATTTTTATGCAAGATTTGCACAATATCGTGAGGACATAACCATCCTCCAAATGGGTCAAAGTAAAAGGCGTGCCGAGCCGTGGAAAAAGATGTTGAGAGTCCATCTCTTCGCAAACGAAGGGCGATGTGGATTTGTCAACCACTAGTCTATAATTTTCTCAGGTACATTTCTCCGGCATCATAGTAAATGCAGCCGACTACGTAGATTTCCTCGAAGATATTACGCTTGCTTCGTTGGAGATTTGGAGCCGAAAAAATTCACGAAACACCGCCTCCCCGGCCGCCTCCCACATTTAAAACGGTCTCTCCTCATGAACTATCTTCGATCGACTTTTATGCAAGATTTGCACTATATCGCGAGGACTTAACCATCCTCCAAATGGGTCAAAGTAAAAGGCGTGCTGAGCCGTGGAAAAATATGTTGAGCGTCCACATCTTCGCAATCGAAGGACGATTTGGATTTGTCAACCACTAATCTATGATTTTCTCAGGCACATTTCTCCGGCATCATGGTAAATGCGGCCCACTACATAGATTCCCTCGACGATACACGCTTTGCTTGGTTGGAGATTTGGAGCCGAAACGGCAGGAGGAGTTAGGTCGTGCCTAGCACCTAGAAAATCGGAAGCCGCTCTCCCTTCTGAACGCAAAATGTCAATTCGCTCTTGATCACCTCCGCGTGCATGCACCTAAACCCTAGACAAGTAACATAGCGTCTCCAATAATTTGGCACGATCCCCCACCCCCGAAACCCCCGCGCAATCAGTCAGTCAGATTGAATGTACGTTAGAATACATAAAACCAAACAGCTTGTGCTGTTGTTATGCGCCATTGTTTAAAGAAGCACGGTGCCCATGTAGAAAAATGTTTTTGCAATGATTTTCCATCCTTAATAAGACGTACCAACTAATCCCAGGTTGTAACTGGACACGAGAAAAAAATAGAGGAAGAAATCAGTGAGCTGGTTCAGAATATTATCAACAGTTCAATTTTCCAATGGGCTCTCCTCGTCCCTCCAGATGCGACCGTTCAAGCAAATCTTCCGGTAGGTACTCCGGCTAATCATGTATGCGCAGCTTCCAGCTAATTTCACATATAGATGTATTTGACTTCTTTGCTTACATATATATTTTTTTCAGCTGAGCTATCTTTATTGTTCTTTCTACTTGGCTCCATATGGTTACAAACTTTAGGTTTTGTAGGATCATGTGAAATGGTCCCTTCCAATGAACAACTGACCGATTACACATGAACATTGTAAGCAATGCTTTCTATTTTACATGTGATGGGCTTTGTTTTGTGTTTTGTGCCGGTGTCGGCTGCTAAAGTGGTCATTAACCGTGGCTTTGGTAGCGTGAAGACTTGATGGCATCAAGTCAAGCATGCAATTAATCTAAAACACCCATGTGATAATAATCTACTATTGCCTGCAATTAATTTAAAATAAGGTAATGTTCAGGATAGTTGCATATTAACTAATATACACACCGACCCTAATGATAATTATTTCGATGTGGTTTTGGCTCTTTGCTAGCAGCAAGCAAGAGCAAACCCTAAATCAATGTATTGGACTATATATATATATATATATATTTCAGTTGAGCTATCTTTATTATTCTTTCTATTAGGCTCCATATGATTAGAAACTTTAGGTTTTGTAGGATCATGTATGATGGTCCCTTCCAATGAACAACTGACTGATTACACTTGAACATGTGAAGTAATGCTTTCTTTTTCACATGTTATGGGCTTCGTTTTGTATCGGTGTCAGCTGCTAAGGTGGTCATAACCGTGGCTTTGGTAGCGTGAAGACTTGATGGCATCAAGTCAAGCATGTGATAATAATCTACTATTGCCTGCAATAAATCTAAAACACCCATGTCAGGTTCAGGACAGTTGCATGTTAACAAATGTACACACCGACCCCAATCATAATTTTTTCGATGTGGTTTTGGCTCTTTGCTAGAAGCCAGCAAGGAAAGAGCCAACCCTAAACCAATGACAAAGCTCCTGCGAATGCGAAGATGCCAACTGCGAGATTAACAAGTGGTCCAAGAATAAGAAAGATAAGTGGGCAGGTCTTAATTTAACTTCCTTCCTTGTACTTGCTAGTGTTGTGATTACATAGTTCATTGCTGATGCAGATAATTTGACGTCACGGTGTGTAAGTAGATTTCGATATGACTGACATGATCATAACATGTGAGGGAACGACATCCTATCGAGTACCGGGTCATAGGTGAAGATCGTAATGGAATTCATTTTCGTTCGCATTAATTACTTGCACCGAAAATAGATTGTTTTCATCTGTACGCCTATCGACTACGAGGTCTAAGAGGAGGATTGATATTCCACTTAGGTCCAGTGTGTCTAATTTCCCGACAAATGCATTGTGGTATGATACGGGCATGATCGGTTCTTCAAACTCGACATAATTTCACCCGTTGGACGACAACAGACTATGCACCGACATACAACGAGGTCGACAAAGATATGGTTGATTTGATCCATCTATGGATTAAATTTGATTATTCTACTTGTTGAAGATGACTTATAAAAAATGAAAATAAAAAAGTTAGGGTAATCGTGACACATTTATTCTACACTTTTTTCTGTGGCACAAAAAATTTAAATTTATATGTGCATGACACATTTACACTACATTAAAGTTTTTTTTTTTAATGAAAACCGTCAAAAATCTGTCTACATAAATGCTAGAAAGCAAACGATATTGACATAGCGCTCATACGACTTAAGGAAAATAAAAAAACATTGTTTTAATTGAAAAATCATTTTAAACAAGATCTTGAAAGAAAGTAAATGTATTACATAAATACAAATTTGGAGTTTTTTATCATAAGAAAAATTTTAGAGTAATTGTGTCATGGTGAGCATAATTTAGGATTTTTGATATCACAATATAAAGTTTGGACAAATGCGTGATAGTAGGCATAATTTAAGATTTTTTATAACCTTTTCGCATACAAATTTAGCTGTTAGTAAATATGTTCGACGGCCTTTTAGGCTCTGTTTGGTAACGTTTCTATACCTCCCAATTTCTGTTCTTTTATTTTTCGGAACAAAAAAAGAATAGAAATCCATTTAGTAATGTCAATTAATTTTTCTACTCCTTGGAATAGAAAAGTGGATGGGGAATAGATTTGGAACAGAAATGAGATGTAAAAAAAAAATAGTTTCTTACTCTCGGAAATAATTTCTAGAAATAAGTTATTTTTTATTTTATTTTTTTTCTTTTCTTCTTCCTTGTTACCCCTCGCTTCTAGCCATTGCCCCTGTTATCTAGCCATCACTCCTACCGACCACCGGATGATTGCCGTCGGCTGACTGCCTATCGCCCTAGCCTATCGCCTTTGCCGTTCGCCGCTCGTTGGTCGATAGTCGACTGCCTCCTGCCACTCACCGATCGACCGTCAGCCACTGACCTCCCTTGTCGATCAATCGCTGTCGCCACCGCTCGCCATGGCCCACCGCCAATGACCATTGAGGCCACCGCTCACCAATTGGCTGACAACCAACCGTCGTCATTGTCAATTGCCGCCATCCACCGTCGATGATTGTTGATGCCACAACTGATTGTCACTGCCCACCACCAACCCCACCCGCGGATGACTCCCGACGATGCTGATCGCCGCCCATCATCATCGACAACTGTTGCCGATGTCGGCCTTTGGCCAGCCATGATCGGCAGTCGACTGAGACGGTTGGTGGCGGCAGGCGACAGTCGATGTCATTGGCAGCTGGGTTGGCGGCGGGTAGTGACAATCAACGATGGTGGCGGCAGCGGCGATAAGGAAGAATAAGAAAAATTTAAAAGAAAATCTACATTATAATTCATATAAAATACATTCTTATTATTTTTTCATTTCAAAAATATAAATTTTATATAGTTACAAAATGTGTTCTTTTATTGAGAAATTGTTATCGGAAATAAAAAAAATAAAAAATTATTTTTGTAAAGAAATTATTTCCTGAAATAGAAGCGTTATCAAACGGAGCCTTATTACTATGAGACACGCCTACATGAATTAATTGATCGGTCAGCAGACCTGCTGCTCTGTTCATGGGCCTGGGCCTTATGTTGGGCCCGAAGATTTGATATCGGGCATAGTAAAGTACTCTACACGTGTGGACCCGGCCCGTTCACTGTTTCGCCTGGTTCGACCCGATCGGGCTCGTTCGGTTCGGCCGCAGGTCACCAGGCAGCGTTCGCCGTTCAGCGTCCGCGTTCCTTGGTCCCTCCGACCGAATTCCGTCGTCGGGTCGTCTGCAATTTCGAAGCTTTTTCCAGTTTTAAGCTCGCCCATGTCGGAATCTTTCCTGCGCCGACACTGACATCGTAGAAACCGAACGCGGAACACGGTCTTCGAAGCGTGGAACTTTTGAGAGAGAGAGAGAGTCGTGACCGAGGAAAAGCAGTATGATATCCCTGCAGCGAGCGGCTAAATCCATCCACACGGCCGTCGCTGCCCCGCGCCTCTCTAAATTCTCTCTCCACGTTCCTAAATGCGTAAGCTTTTTTGCTCACCTCGTCCTCTCGAAATCTCGTTATTCTTGATCTCGCGTTCTTGGTTTTGAGCATGTCGTCTGATTGTTCCGAGTTCCATAGCTGTTGGGTCGATTCCATTGTGTGGTGGAGATGGGTTTGGGTTCATCCTTTGTGTTCCACAGAAACGTAAATGGGCCATAACGTGAATGTTGGTTGAGGGCAGATTTTATGTAGGGACCTTGGACCTTGATTTATAAGGTGGAATCTTGTGAAATGAGCAGTTGGTGGATTGGTGAACGGTTCGGGACTTTGTTAAGATCAGTGGGTTGCTCAAGTCATTGTCCTTCTCGGAGGGCACAAGTCATATAATCTCGGGTCGCCTTCATAATAGAGGATGTCAAAACTATAATAGTTTGGTGCCACATCGAGAGAAAGTGATAAGTAGTAAGCTATCATAGTTTTATTTCCCGGAAAGTTGTGGTTTAGGTTGTCTCTGCTGAATGATGAATAATAAGCATTTGAAGCGTGGTTTAAGCATTCATAAACTTCTCTAGGTGTTTCTGTGGAAAAAAAAACAGATAGCGATTTGCTAAGCTTTTATTGCTACACAAATGTCATACAAACCTGGACTGCAAGCTATCAGTAATCTGTCACTTATGGTTCAGTAGTTCGTGTTTTTTTTCCTGTTACCCCTGTATCATATCCTTAGACTTGTTGTAAGGTGTTGCACAACAATGCACAAGCAAGCTTCAGTTTATATGTTAACTAATGGTTGAGGATTGGCAGAAATGCATCCTATCAAGCTGCTTATCACATCAAGTAAACTTGCTTATACAAATTTTATGTAGTGTGTTTTCACTTCAAATATGCTTGTCCTATTTCAGGTGGAGGTGGAATTCACTAATGGTAGCACATTTAGGTTGTCTGCTGAATTTCTCAGAATTTGCAGTCCTGCTGCAGATGGCAAGATGAGGTCTATAGGAGGTGAAAAGGTTGATATTCAAAATATATGCATTAATCTCTTGTGTATTCAGCAATGCAACAATCTACTTTCGTTTACAAAAAGAGAAGAATACATGCATGCATTCTCTTAACATGAGAAACTTTTTTTTTTGCTTGCCACGTGAAGGGTTACTGCAAAATTAAAGTGAACAACTTAGCCATATCTACCTCTATGATGGTTGTTCATCTCGTAGCCTTAGTTCGTGTTCACATTTGTGGGGTCAAATTAACTTCATCACGAGGACTAGAATGATGGATTCAAATATTCTGTCTTGTGGATCAGATAAGTTTGTTGATAAATATTACAATCGTTTACTCGGCAGATGCTAGTATTGGAATAAGTTCTACTGTTCAGTATGTTCTCTGTTCAGATCTGCACTGGAAAAATTGAACTTGATGGGAAAGGCTATCCTGTGTTGCTTGCACTTTTCTTATAATAAAAAAAAACCGGCAGTGCTACTCTGGAGTCAACAGGAACTTGTTCTGATGTCTCTCAACTGAGTTAACTGAACCAAATCTGTTCTTCTCCTAAGATCATCTCACAATTTGGAAATTCCTGACCCTTTGGATAACTGATTTCTTTGTTCTCAGATTCTAGGTGTTTCCTGAGCCACCAATTCCTAAGATGGTGCTCATGTTAATGGGAAAAGTATGAAAGGCTTTGATTGCGTACATAGTTAGCTGATGGACCAGTATCCTGGGTTATGGCCTGCATGCAAGGATGGATTTAGTGGGAAGAAGGGTTTTTACCACTGTGCTAAGTGATGCACACACCTTTGGACTTCAGCAAAGTAGAGAGTCTTTGCAACCTAGGCATATCGAGTTGCTAATTTCAGTTAACTTCGATTAATTTCTGTACATATGTTGTGTTATACCATAGGGAAATTGGCTATCCTATTTGCCCATAAATAAACAAAGAAATGTCAAAAGTTAGCTAAGATTGTAGTAGGAGACCAACCCATAAAAGAAAAAGAAAAAAAAAAGATCACAGTAAGAAATCTTCCCTTATGTATTGGCCTCCTAAAGATCAGCATTGAATCTGTCCAGAGCTGAACTGATTTTGTTTTCTTTGATATCATCATTTCATTTAATGTGTTCCCTCTTGAGTCTCACAGTTGATATGATTCTTATGTGGCTAAAAAACATGCCTGTTGTTGTTCATGCTCTAATATTATTTGGCTCAAGCGCTTCATGTTCCTCATCAGGTAATATTTGGGCGTCGTCATGTTGGAATTATGAAAGTCGAACCTATAGGAAACTATGGGGTGAGGTAATTTCAGGATGGTTCCTCAAAAGGAAAAATTGTTACAGCTTGAACGTCTTGTGATTTTCCTACTAAACCTAGATTCTGTAATCTTAATGATGCAGGATAATTTTTGATGACTTGCATAAAACTGGGATCTATACATGGGACTATTTTTATCATCTTGGAAGCAACAAATTTACCCTCATGAGAGATTACATTAATACGCTCAAGAAGCATGGACTTAGCCGGGATCCTTCCAGAAGAAAATGATAGCGACTTTTCTTCCTTGGTTATAACTGGTAGTTTTCATGGAAGTGGTAATTTCAGCAAGGGATAAGGTCAACTCTTCGATTCAATTACTTGCATGCGCTGCTCAAGAGTAAGAGCTGATTGCTTGAAAATGGAAATGGAAATTTATTAAATAGACAAGTGAAGATTGTAATTTTAGGCATGTTGGGCTTCAGTCTGCACCGATGAGGTATCCGAAACAGGTTCTTTCAGCTTGTGCTTCTCTGGCCTCTTGGTTGGTGTGGTTTTGAAGATTTTTAAGTCTTCTCTTAGATTCAAGGGAAAATCTCCCAGTTCTGAATTTTGACAAGAAAGCTTGATAATTGTTCTGATTCAGTACAATTGGAATTAAAAATGGTAGTAGATGAAATTGGATCCCCTTGGAGCCATGGAAAATGTAAAGGGATTGCATTGGCAGAAAAGTTCAAGAAGATTGAAGCAGAGGTAATAAAAATGGTGTATTGTCTGTAATATCATAGAAAATTATGTCTACAATCAATGCAATTTGTGTACTATATTCTCAAATGCTAATATAGATTTTGCAAGAGAATGTTGTCGTCTAGTTTGTTAGAGCATTTGCTATGACTTTCCTTTTCTCAGAAGAATGTAGTGATAAACTAGCAGTTTGCACGGTTACATCACGTTTCAGTTCATGGTCTATGTTGTAGTGGAGGTAACGTAGTTTATATGTAGCATTCAACAGATTGATGCATTCCTTATGTTTCTTGGTGGAAGTTTACGCTTCAAGGAAAAGAAAATTTATGTGCTTAGGTCCAACTCACAGACTAAATCGGGAAAAAATAAAAAGAATCAAGTTTCCTTCTTAATGCATTGGCCGTTCAAGAATTTAAAGATGTTGGGTACGATAAATGCGTAACTTACTTCCAGATCTTTGGTAGTTGGTATAATCGCCAAAGGCCTTTACAGATTAAACTTGTGCAAATCCTCACGAACAGAATTAGCTCCAAAGTATAACAGTGGAGGATTGATGGTCCTTGTTCTGTTATGCGGAGGTTGACATTTCAACTGCTGGTGGTTCAGCCGTTGACATCTTTGTCCCCTGAATCAGCGGTGCTGGCCATGGCCATTGGGCACCCACATGACTTTAGCCCGCAAATGAGTGAGAAAAGTATCGCTTTAGACTAATCCTATAGATGATGCGGGCGGCGAATCGAGTTTAACCGGCGAATCGAGTTTAACCCTCGAGCAAGATGTGCATGCTTGCACGGGGAATGTGTTTTTTTGGGCGGGATCTCGCGTGGAGATCCCTCTGCTTCCTAATTCGAGCTAAATACATGCAAACTCTTCGACCGAGTTCTGGCGCGGACTGCCTGATCCTGGATTTATGTCTCTTTTTTTTTTTTCTTTTTTTTAAGCATTGTGAATGAGATAACAATTTCGTCAACTTGGGCAATGTTTGTAGTGTGGAACTGTCAAGCATTTGCTTCCCTGATCCGCTACTTTCTCCAACAGCATGACAAATACATTCGGTGGGGGCTCCAGAAAGATTAGCACCAGTCAAGCCAACAGCTTTTTTTTTCTTTTGCCTTGAAGGAAAATACTTGAAGATGTTTGATGATATTAATAAAGTTTCTAACGTTAACGTCAACTAAGCGGGGCCCAAGCAAGCCGAAAAAGAGAGAAGCACTTGAAAACTAACCGAAGCTTGTTGCAAATGAGACCCCACTTTTGTGGTGATATTAAAAAAGAGCACGCTTCACTTTCATCCCCATTGACAGTAGACACATGATGATGAGGTCTACATTGAGAACGTGGGCTGTGCACCTTTTGCTTTACTTTTGAATTTCAAATTCAATTCAAACAAAAAAAAAGGAAAAAAAAAATATCCGAAGAGAGGGGAAACGTCAATCTTGGTGTTTCCAGTTCCGAGTTTGTATCTTGTCTGAGGTTTTGCAGCATTGCTTAAGCCCCAGCCATGGGAGATTCAAGCTGTCTCATGATGCAGCCCCTGTCTCACCCTTCGGTCTTCACCAATGATGCCACTGAGGTAACTCCAGGAAACTGCACTGTGAATTTATCTTCCTCCTTTACGTTCTTTTTTTCTTCTTTTGTATTCAGATTGTTGTGTTTCATGTCTATGATCAACTTCATCTGATCATTGCATGATCAAGATAAACTTAGCTGGAGGGTTGGTGTAAAATGATGCTTTTTCTACTCATCACACATTATATAGATAATTCTTCGTGACTCGTGTTCGTTCGGGTAGTCTGCTAAAATTTTTGTCTGCTTGAAATGAATGAGCAGGTACTTGATATAGGAGAACTTTATGTATCTGTGGTTATTGGGAACATTTGGATCTGAACTTTGCATTAAATGTAGGAAATCTTCCTTGATGCAGGGGAACCCAATTCATGCTCTCGGGCAGTCCGTCTCATTTGGCAGGTTCGTGTCAGAAGAGTCCTTGTCATGGGAGAAGTGGTCAAGCTTCTCTCGGAAGCGCTATGTTGAAGAGGCTGAGAAGCATTCCCGGCCCGGATCAGTCGCAGAAAAGAAAGCCTTTTTTGAGGCTCACTACAAGAAATTGGCCGAGAAGAAAGCAGCAGCCTTGCTTGAGCAAGGGAATGCGGACTCAAGCGATGTTGCAGACTTGGAACGTGAAGGTGATGTCTTAGACTCTCAAGAAATTGTCAATCCTAACCAAGAGGTGAAGAATTTAAGGCAAGTGCATAATCTGGGTGGTGAGATGGAGAAAAATGATATCTGCGAGGATGGAGGATCACAGTTAACTGATAAATCCGTCGTGATTGTGGAAGATGCCAAGGATGAATCATTGAAAGAGCTTGGAACGGACTCTTCCCCAGCCAAATCCTCTGAGGTGAGCTTTGCTACTTCTAGCAGTGACGAATATGGAATGAGTGATTTAAATGAGAAGGGCCTCAATTCACAAATAAATTCTGTAAGTGACTGTCGCAACGGCTGGTCATAAGTGAACTCGAGGCTCATATGAAACTCTAAATATCAGCAGAGGCAGAAATTCTTGCGGGCACTTGCTCTAATTCTTATGATAAGTCGTGTCGATTTTTCTTATTGCCCTGTATCACAACAATGAATACCTTATTTGTGGACTGCAGGCAGTTAAAAGCACAACATCGGCATACCCTTCAGCCACTTCTTTGTCCAGGAAGAGGTACCCTGTTTATTTTTGTTTGCAGGGTGCAAATTCTGTTGTTTTGGTTTTAATGAATTCGATCATTAAAGCATGGCAATCTCCAAGATCCATTCAACATTTTCGAGTTGTATTGCAGGATACTGGGGGATCACTTAGCCACTAGAAAGAAAACCGGCCAAAAAAGGGGCTCTCTTGCTGCCAAGTAAGAAGTCTTGACTCTCATTCCAAATTTTCACGATCACATAGCATTTCATTTCACCTCAGGTTCTGCAGAATAGGATTATTGGAGAATTTAACTGTGTTGACCGTACTTGGGTGGAGTCAGATATTGGAATGTCATCTCAAGTCTCAGCTTGTCTTACTGAGTTCTGTATATAAAATACTATGATGGCAAAAGTAATAGTTTCCGCTAATTGCATCCTCACAGATGTTCTGCGACCAAATTTTCCTTTTCTTTTGCGAAGTTGGAGGCCAAAAACATGTTCAAATTGGTGCTCATGTTTCCATATAGGCTAAATATTGTGAGACAGGATCAATTCTCCTGTTGTGCACATTGGAATTCTTAATCATTAGCGAAAATATATAAGGCTATATTAAGATCATCTTAGTCACATTTTTTTCTTATAGAAGCATCAACTGCTTGGGGCACATCCCCATCCGAGTCCCTGTTAAAGTAGAACACAGTTATATTGACTCTCTTATTCTTTTTACCAGGTTTTCAAAGTTTCTGTCTGCATGCAAAAGCAATTCACAATCATTAAAGTCATCTCCACCCAGATCGAGCACCAAAGGAAAAACTGCAAAAGGCAAGGAGGTAACGCAGCATCTGTCTCTGTCTCTCTGTCTCTGTCTCTGTCTCTGTCTCTCTCGTGCCATTTCTAGAAGGTGGAGAGCAGGGCAAAATCATGTAGGCTAGGAAAATAATGAAAAGATGTAGCAAGATTAGAGGTCATCTTCTCTAAAATGAGACTTTATTAATCTTGAACATTTTGTATGAAAATCATGCGTAGTAACTTGATTGCATAAAAAAGCCAAGCTAAAAATATCCCATTCTCAAGTAGTAGAACTTGCCTTGGCCTTTCTTTTCATATTTTTTCTCATCTAAAGCAACTCGGCTCGGCTTGCGACACTTACATTTACTTACACAGGACAAAGCAATTAAAGAACCAAGTAAATGGAGTCCTGGCTTTTGTTTTTGCGCGGGGAACTCTTCAAGTATTCACAAAGGCAAAGAAAGAGCAGAGCATCAGATGAAAAGTGTATGTTCCCAGTTCATGTCGAACGATTTTCCTTACTCCAGTCTAGACAGTAGACAGATCTATTTGGAGCTACATTTTTCCTTTTCCTCTTCATATCTAATTTTGCAGGTCCAACACTCCTTCCCAATCCAGCAGGATAGGAAGAAAGCTCATGACAACAACGATGATGCAAAGCACGATCTCTCCATCTCCTCAAAGATCTTTGATGAATGATGATCACCCAAGACATGTCAAGGGAAGGAAGGGTCAAGCGCCAACCAAGTCCCGATGCTTTGGAGGCTTGTTAATATACTATGTCCTAAAAAATATTCAAGTGTAAAGATGTGTAGCTACAACTACTGCCAGAGGAATTGCACCGAACGCTGTTCAGGAGGCTAAATTTCTGTCGAACAGATAGAAGAACAATCTCTTATTGTCGTGAAGCAAATATCAACCCGAGGAAAATGCATGGGCATGGACTGGATTGATTTGGAGAGCTCACTGTATGCATAGCCTCATTTTGTTAGTAGTCAGTAAGCTGTAAAGATTTGGATTTTTCTGTTCCCAAAACCTTGTGATTCGTATGAGAATTGTCATCCCTAGTGATTCAATCAGAAATAAAGAGAGAATGAAAGAGTACAAAGCAAAAATGCGCACTTACTCTTGCCATGTTCGGATCGATTGAGGGAAGTGAACAGAAGCAATTACTAAGATTAATATCAAGACTATAATCCAAGTAACGCAGTCGGATATTTTCGTGGGTATCCAGCATGACCTGCTCCCTTATTACATTCACTCACAGTCCACCGCATCGTTTTGCGAATTAGTTCCTCTGAGCACAAGAGCTGACTCAGTAGATCAAAAAGACTTCTGCAGAATTTAGGAGAAGAAGATCAAGGTGTCTGCCGAGAAGTCAACAGGCAGACACAAAACTTATGGGCAAGTGTTGTTTGTTTCATTCTCCTGCCCATGGCCAATGGGCTTCAGCCAAACCAAACTCGAAACTTGAAAGATTCTTGCAGATCCAGGCCCGGCCTCATGCTCTCCCGGTCCTGCTCTCTCCTTTCTGTCTCTGCTCAGTGCCGGATGCGTGCTACTGCGCAGGTCCCAAACCCCCCGTTAAAACCTTTCGCTGCTTCACATAGCAATCTTGCGGTTGTTCTTGGTGCACCCCGATAATCCATCCATGGCTAATCCGTCGCTGCTGATGCGCAAGACCCTGAAATCGCTTCGAAATCCCTCCATCTTGGCATCCCTGTCGACCTCCCATTCTCGGCGGCTCAGCTCCGCCGCCCCCGCCCCCTCTCCCGCCCAGACCCAAGCCGACGGCGGCCCGTCTTCGTCCTCCTTCGAGTTCTCCGGCGGCGGCGGCGGTGACAAGGCTGACGACGCGATATACGTCAGGGCCCCGAGCCCGAAGCCCGCGTCCGCCTCCGACCCTTCTTCGGTGACGATGCCGATGGCGTTCATGACGGGGTCCATCGTGGGGAAGCGGTTCTACAAGCAGGTGACGACGAGGGAGGCTGACGACGGGAACGGCTGGACCGTGATGCTCGATTACCGGACCCTGAAGACGCCTTCCAAGAGGCCCCTCAAGCTTCCGACCCTCGCTCTCGCCAAGGCCATCGCTGCTGAGTGGGAATATCAGGTGCTTAAGACCCATCATTTGTCTCAGCTCAAGTTCATTCCTTTCCATGGATTTTCTTGAATTTGAAATGATTAGGGGGTGTTTAGCTCGTTTCGTCTGTGCAAAGTTGATCTGGCGTTGATTCCTTGTATAGAAGTCTCTAGTTCTGAGAGTGTGCTTCAAGCTCATATGGTTGGGGCTGTGTAATGAAATGTTGATCATTGTAGCAAACAGATGGGATAAGGCCTTTCACGATGCCTCTGATGAAACTCGCTTGCACGGCACTGGAGAGAGTTCCGCTCACTCGGCCGAAGATCATCGAGCACCTGATGAAGAAATTCAATCAGGACCTGGTCTTCTGCCGTGCGCCAGAGGACAATGTCTTGACGAGTGATGTTCACGGTATGTTATTAGTGAATGAGGCTTGTGAGGTCTGATTTGCTCTTGAGTATGTTTTTCAGTTGTTCGATTTTGAGTTGGCAATTACATATGGAACTTCATGAGTTTATGTTCCTCTTTTAACCAAAACTAACATCGTGCTGGAGCTCGGTGAAATCTCTGCTGATGCATTTCAACCAAAATGAATCCATAGGCCTCGTCCGATGTTTCAGGGATAATATGCAGACTGTATCTCTCTGAACTCTTGAGCGACATATTCTGCAATTTTTTGTTTGTTTAATGTATTTTTCATGTTAACTTAGCACAACCCAATTAGCTTTGGCTTTCCATAGCTATGGTGACTGACTAATCTGTTGCATAAATTTATTAGATAGACAGGTGGAGAAAATCGATCCTTTGCTCAATTGGTTGAAGTCAGAATTTGGATTTCAGCCTGTTCTGTACTCGAGCTTTTTCGGCGGCAAGCAGGACGAGGGATTGATAAAGGCCATAGAGAACCTTTTGAAGAACACTGATGACTGTGAACTGGCGGCGATTGATGCAATGGCTGCAGCAGCACACTCTCTGGTTATTGCTCTTGGAATTTTTCGTGGGAGGTTGCAGATAGAGGGAGCTATTGAGTTAATCAGACTTGAAGAAGACTTCCAGGTACTTCTATTTGATTTTTTCTTTGTCATTGCCCTGTAACTCTCTCGTTGTCTCTCTACCCATATACTACCCATCCTCGCCCACTTTCATATACTACTCATATGGAGGCATCGCATATAATGACCGACATATGCCTCAGATTGAGGATCGCACAGTGAGCCAGACAGCGGCACTTCAGTTCATGGTGATATATAGCTTTCGAGAGTTAAGTCATCTTATATGTCCTTGCAGGTGGACAGGTGGGGTCTAGTTGAAGGCGGGCACGACGTTGATATTGCAGATCTCAAGGTGCAGATATCATCTGCAGCTGTTTTTCTTGCACTCTCGAGAAGGATCTAGTTCTCGTACTCCCAATCCTTGCCCTCTCGGATTTTGTTATAACTTTGTAGTGTGAGGCACAGCATTTGTCGGTTTAGTTTTTTATACTTGTTCTGTTTATACGTCCATGGGCAGCCAAATAATTTGTAACAATAATTTTTTTGCCTGGTTTGCGAATTGAGATATTATGCTCAAATGGTCAAATCTCCCTGATCACATTGGCGCATGCTTAAGACTCCTATTGACGTAAAGCACTTGTGCAAGAGACTTCTTTTTGTATCTAACGACTGTTCTCTCTGTTGATGGAACTAGAGTCCTGAAAATCCAAAATGAGGAAGAATTTGAAGGAAAAGAATCGGCATTCTGCCGTTATACACTTAATTTAACTATACTCGCCTGCTGTTATGAGATATCCATTAGAATTATGTAACCTTGAATTCTCTCCCATTCAGCATTTGGTGAGTCTATAAGCTAGGAATTCTGTATATAGAGGATTCCCTGCCTTTGGCGAGGGAAGAAGTTGAGCTCTAGATTTAATTCTCAACTTTTCTGGCTATAAGGACTTCTGCTACACGACTCAGCTGACCAGAAGTGCCGACTGCCTCGAGTTGAGGCGCAAAAAAGAATCATCCAAAAGAAAATGAGAAGGCGGGGAGCGTTGTAATTCAGGGCTCCTCTTTACAGCACTTGACGCATACAGGTGGCTGCTTCGCGATGTCACAGTCACAGCATGCTGTATCACAGTTATTGTTGCATCCTGTCAAAGGACAGAAATTTGAGGATCAGAGATTGCAGTCCGTGCTTCAAATATGGCTCATCTTAATTAATGAAAGTGCATGCACGAATTGGAAACTCAACATGGAAGTGTAATGGACAAGAACTGGTGCATTACCTGTTACAGTGACATATCGAGTTGTCTCATAGTCCTGGTAATTCACGAATAATTGGAGCCGAGGACTCGACTGGACAAGATTCGTTCTGAAATAGACGGAGATCAAGAGAACCGCAAAACAGGATCTTATGACATTCATGATTTTGAAGATTGTAATCTATTAGCCTGATGTGAGTTAGCAATTTGGTGGGTGAAGTTGCCGTCATTCTCAGAGTTTATATAGCACATAAGAGGTGTAGACATTATATTCAAACATTCTCTTTTACATCCATCTGCAATGTCATCCTAAATCTGTGTGATCAGAAATAATTCGGATGATGCTCTTTCATATTATTTTAATCCTAACTGGAGCTCAGAAACAGGATCATTACAAGGATGTGAACGGCCTTGCTTACTAAGTTTTGGATAGATAATGCCCTTTCGTGTGCTTTTATATAAGAATCTGCTTTAATATATTGTGAATGCTCTTCATTGCATTCCTCCATTTCATCATATACTAGAGATGGTTGAGCAACTTCTCTACTAACCAAGCATTCCAGAATGATCCTAACAACTTTCTCGAAAAGGTTTCCATTCCCTAATGCAGAAGAAATGAGATACTGAATTGATACTCAAAACTTCCATGAAAGGTAACGAGGAGATAAAAGTACCAAGTAAAACAGAGGCTCATTCTTCTCATCATCATATTTTGTGGCTTAATGATAATCATCCATTACCGAGAGATCCAAGATTCAAGAAGTTATGACTTATATTCCTAACAGGTAAAAACAAGAATTATGATGAGGCCATTCATATGCCCATACAATGCCAAAACTGGTTTAGTTTCTATAGGGAAACATTTGAATCTAAAGAATGATCAGTCCAACTCTTGCTTCCACTTCCGAATCACTGGATAAAAGCCGATGACCACGTAAACACTGCTTGCCACAACTCGGTGAAAATAATCCCAACAAAGTCTAAAACAAGTAAAAGAAAAGCGCAAGGGGCTTGAGTAGTTTGCAGAGTCCCAGGAAAATGCAGAGATATAGCACCAATGTCCCTGCCATATCCAGGGGAGTTAGAACCATGCAGGTGGATCTTCAAGAGGATTTATTCCAAAAGAAGAGGAGCCAGAATCTTCTGGAACTGGATGATCGAACAAGCAAGCGCTTCCATATTTACAGAGCCCAAACTGTGCATAATTCCTACAAGTTCTCCTATCCTGCAAAAATGACCGCATAGTGCTAAGCAATCAATTTTTCAGAGCACGGCACAAGAATGAAACTTAAGTTTGATGGGAATAGTTAGATCAGAATATATAAAAATGTCAAAGTTCTGGTAAAGTCATTTGATTGTGGTCCACTGGAGATGAAAAATCAGAAGAGATTTTAGCCTAAATAGATAAAATCAATGCATGAAAACCGAAAACCTTTTAACTTTAAATAACAAGTCGCACAGTTCTTTTGGGCAATGCAGTGACTTACTGATCTCGAAGGAAGCGCCTTATCAGTTTGATAATAGGAGGGTACCATCGAAACTCGATCCTTTGGATGGTGAAATTTACAAGTATGTCTGTATTTGCAATAACCTGTCTTCATGAAATAAGCACACTCAGGTTGACCGGGTCGTTGAGGGTATTCTTCAGGAGGTAGCAGCCCTTTGCTGTGCCCTGCCCTTTCTTGTGGATAAGCCAAAGCCTATAAAACAACAATTGGTGCAAAATTACTCATTTTGCAGATAATTCAATCCTTCTTTCCCAAGTTATAGCACTTCGAAACATTCTTGAGGTAGCAATGGCGATAGCATACACTCAGAAAGATGGAAAGCAGGAATATATATATAAAGTAGCAATTACAGGACCAACAAGAAAGAAGATGCAGAAATGGAAAAATGGATCAACACTCATTAAAAAATATACAAGAACACAAAAGCATAAACTAATCAAATAGATTTGTGAACTCTTCTGTGTGTAGAAAAATGCACCTTTTGGGAACTTTGAGAAATCCCAGGGACATGGGACAGTCCATTATCCCAGTAAGGCTGGGTCCCAGAAGCCGTGTTCAAAGACCGGGATGCTAAATATTCCTGTAGAATTCCATTGTATCTCAGATAATCAGAGTCTTCCATAGGACCCTCCTTAGGATACTTCGGTTCCCTTCCAACTGGTGCAAGATTGGCTGAGGTCTTATCAGGACTGAAGTCCCCAACCGTTGTAGGATCAGGATGGTGAAACCTGCAATCAATTCCATATCGACACGTGCCATGCTGCATGTAGAAGGGGCACTCTGCTCTTCCCTGAAGTGAACCATGAAAATCATGTAAGTCGCACAAATTACTATTTATGTGTGCTTCAAATGGAGCTCATAAATCAATTAGTCAATGGAGGGAGAAAAAGGCCTAACAAGTCAACAAAATTGAACTTGTGAATTTGTAGCATGAAAGAATGTACTCTTTACCAATCGTATTGGCAGGCCAACGAAATTAAGTTGTGGTTGGTCTGTGATTTCATTTCTTTCTTTGGAATGGCTATATCTGCAAGCTTCTCCAAACTTGCACCCTCCAGCAATCGAGTAATACTACAAATTAAGCAGATAACTCAATTTTCAGGACAACACATGTGCATACATGTGTGTGCACAAAAGAAAGAAAGAAAGAAGCAATCAGACGTCATTTTGAGCCTTTGAGGTAAATGTAGGAGGCTGCTATATTGCACAAAGCCAAAAGGCAAGTAATTGCTGTCACTATCAGATATATGAAGCGCATTTCTAATCTAGCCCTCATATGCCTAGACAGATAAACTGAAAAGGATCTTATATGAAGGCCATTTGTCACGAAATACATCTCCAGTTGTGGGTGAACGTCACAGCATCATTAGGACATAAACCGCATAACTACATATCTAGGGAACAAGCAAACATTGACTAGTGATTATCAAGAAAGTCCAGCCCCAAAAGGAGTAGTCATTAAGCAGCCATTCAGATGTCGCTAACACCTGCACAATGCTGTGAGTTTTGCAAGTAAAACCGGTACATTTCCTATTTAAATTTCCTTGAACTCCTTACCTACTACATCATCGATTTATCATGCCTCGGCTTGACTGAACTAAAGACAGAGCAACACAACACCGTTAAAACGAGTGGCACAAATCCTGACCTTGCACTCAATCTGCTTGGTAGGCTCCAAGAACTCTCCTCTTTCCCGCTTCTCCTCGAAAACCTTCAAGAATCACGCCCACAGGTCAACCGGTTCATACATCAACCCACCGTAAATTCCCAAGAACGCAAAACACACACACACACACACAAAGGAAAACGAACGAAACTGACGAAAAGCCCAAGAACACATACCGTCCTCTTGACAGGGTGACCGAACCTGCAATTCGCGCCGAACTTGCACCACCCGTTCCGGAGATAAAACTGGCAATCCCGCGCGTAAATCCCAAAAGGGTAGTGCGATTTCGGCCCCCGATCGTCGAAATTCCCGTCTTTCTCTTCGCCCGTCCCGTCTCCCGCCTCCCCCAAGGCCACATTCCGCATACCCTCCACGAGCGCAGATTCCACGGCCGGGCCGACGGCGGGCGGCGGAGAGGGAAAGAACGGCGGCGGCTGCTCATCCGGGTCGGGCCGCGCCGGCCGGTGCCGCTGGAGGAGCTCGAGGGAGGAGGGAAAGATTTCGGCCTCGCCCTCGAAAGTTGCCATCTTTCGTCCCCTGTTCAGAAGAACAAGACGCAGAGTGAGCGAGCGAAAGCGAACGTGCTTCTCCTCACTTCCGCTCGCGCTTGGTACGGTCTCGCCTCGTCAAGCAATCGCCGTCATACATTCACTCATCAATGCGAATGCAAAAAGTAATCTTTTTTTTTTTTCTTTTTTTTTTCTTGTAATTCTTTTTGCTTGACGACGCAAGAGAATTCCCAAGAATCGAGAAAAGACGCACTAAATTTCAAGCTGCAAACGTGCACGGCGAGGAGAGCACCTGATTGAAAAGAAGGCTGCAACTTCCGAGAGATTGAATTCACAAAATATGATTCGAAGACGACATGACTTGATATGTTTTCGTCTAAAATATATGATATGATGCAATACAAGTTTGTTGGTTTTACCTCAATTTCACGAATTTCCGACGAGTGGCGGAGTACATGAGTTAATGTTTCTGAGATTACTCCAGAATAATATATAGGAATGGTGATTCAAATCCGAGCTTTGAATAGAGAAGTCTCACACCGAGGACATTTGCAATTTGTTCAGTATAAGTACTAGTCTCCTAAGTCTCGAGAAAAGGAAGGATATCATTATCGAATCTCTTACTTTTGCAACTTGATTGACTTCCTTTAAATTTTATATTGAGATTTAGATTTACTTCGATATTTAGAATCAATCATTTATCGCATGATACTAAAACGGAAATGGTAAAACTTTTAATACAATGGTGACATGGCATTTGTGTTGAAATCGTTAATTTATATTAACCGTGTTTAAATTATATGTTAAGGTTCAGAGTTTTTTCGATATTTGGAATCGACCCTTTGATCGCATTGTACTTAAATGGAAATAGCAAAAAAAAATTTAACATGGTGGTGGTGTGGCATTCATGTTAAAATCACTAATTTATATTAAGCATGTTTAAACTTAAACCGGGGATAATTCAATATAATTCAATTGATGTACTGTTGTACGTGTTGAATTGTAATCGAGGTCAATCTAATGAGATCATTGACCAAGTTGAAATTTTATAAGCTACTAATCGCAAGAACAGACCAGAAAATAGGCGCATAACCCCCTCGGCCAGGCCACAGGTGAGAGCTTGAGAAGTGAGAGGTCGTATCTTATAACGAACGAGTCGAGTGTCGAGTTTAGAAAGCCTTCTCATAAAGATAAGTTAGGTGCAAGGAGGCTTGGCAGATCGAGCGGGCGATCGGAACCCTGACTAGCTCTGCAGATGACAAAGTCGATGTTGGCTTAGTTCAATCGTTTAATGCAGTCACAACTCCAGGAACAGTTATAACTATGCATCTCTTTAATGTTACCTCTTCATTGGCATCTTGCTGCATAATTTTTCATGAGGTTACAATTACAAGCTCTGATCTGTCATCAGAATTCGTCTATTTCCAATCTCTTTGAGAAACAAAGAATAGACTCACTCTACAGAAAACTAGAAACTACACTTGATCCTAACTGAAATGGGCCGGGGAAGAAGGTAGGGAAATATTACACTCGTGAAGGGTAAACATCGACCAGTCGCATGGTCATCATGCAATATCAACGTCTCTGGGAGCGTGTCGTGACTCTTGAACGGACCCGTCATTAGACTTTTCAACCTTGAAAGATTTTTGGCTGAATATTCGTACAATGGCGCTCTTCGATCTTGAAGTGCTAATGCTTCGGCTCCCGCCATTGGATTTGTTTCCAATATTCTTCTTGGCAAGATCCTCCAACAATATCTTTATGAGAGCATCGAATCGACGCCTGAATGTTGGATACCTCGATATGGACTTGGTGATCCCTCGGAGCCTTCATTATAACATCAAATTTATGGAACATGCAAACAGACTTAAGTGGGAAAAGTATTGAAATCCAAATATAAACATTGCAGGCAAGTGATCTCATTCTGCTTACCTTCGAGCTAAAGCTTCGAGCTCAGCTCTTTTACGCTCGGGTTCAGGAGGTGGGCCTATATATGAATTCTTGAACCTCTCGGGGTCAGCACCTAGCAAAACAAGCTTACAAAGATAGTCCTCCTCGGCCACATTGAGGTTCTCTGCTTTAATCTGCTCCTTGATAATCAAAAGGGGATTAAGGAACCATTCAAATATTGCATTTTTAGGTCTATTGGTGCTTGTTACTTCAGTATTATCACCTGCATTTTCACAACATGATTCCAGCAAATATTCAAATACCTCAGATTATAGCATGCAAAGGAAAAAAAATTAAAAAGAAAATTGCGGAAAATCGTAAAAATCCTATCCTTTTAGGAAAGAACTTACGCAGTAAGATGCCCATAGAATTGGCTTTTACTGAACGCAAGAGCACTTGTAGCAGGCAATAAGTTGGCAAGCCTATGCTTATCACTCCACTACCTCTGCTTGCTTTGGCATCTTCAATGTCTCGAGGGGTTATCAATCCCTCAGATACCATGCTTTCTCCATGGCGTTGACACTCGTCAAACAAGCCGTCAAGTAACTACACGAACACAATTTTCTATTCGCTTGGTGAAAGCAATTAAAAGAGAGTGAGAGAAAACAGCGTACAGAGTTTATTCAACATGGATCTATGGAGGCAGCAGATGTGGATGCCCATTTCTTGATGCACACATGAATGCTGCAGACATTCATTCCCCAAATATGAGGTCCTTGAAGCAAAGAGGGATATGACAAGCTACCTGAATTGGTTTTAACTCGATAATGGTGTCTTTTATTGAATCTGCACGAGCTGGGGGCCTTTTAAAAGAAGCAGCACGAGAGGAAGTCTTTGACAGCTCGGCCTTTTGTCTCCTGTAGTTTGGCCTGATGGACCAAGATTTCAATAAGCATGTATGGAATCCACGATTCCATCAAATTGGATCTCAAATCAGAAAAAAAAAAAAAAGGTAAGTACCTAGGAAAGCAGGACCCTTCTCGCATGTCAAGAATGTCATTGCTGTATTCGTCATAGATCGACAAGGATGCCATAACATAACAGAGCCCCAACCAGAAGGAGGACTCCTGTAATGTAATTCCATCACCAGATGAGTTTGACCACACAGTACATACAAAACAGTTGTTACCGATCTCCAGATTTGCTTTTCTTAAGGTGTTCCTTGAGAACCCCCAAATGACTCTTTATTCTAGTCAAGATGTCCTCTTGACTGGGCATACTATGAAGAATTTAGGGAAAGACATGCTACATTTAAGTTGAACCACTGAGCTGCAATATCAATACCATGACATCCAACTTTCCTCATGCTATATGTATTCAGAAGATCTACCTTGACAACTCTTAAGACTCCATTTTGGTCATATTCAACATTAGTTTCACTGTTAACCGAGCAGAAGAACCTCGTAATCCTGGTTCTGCCAACTGATGAGGTGCATAAACAGGACATACTCCAGAGGCCAGAATGGAGGAATTTAATAGTAGAAAGAAAGAGGAATTTAACCTGATAAACAACAACTCCTGCAAAGGTGCCAAGGAAGATGCTGGATAGCATGGAGGCCAATACGGCTCCAACCACCGCCAAAGGCCAGAGTATAATGGCAAGACCCGCGAATGGAACACAAATCGTCTCCAGGAATGGGCCTTCACGACCAATGAGATCGTGAAACAAACGGTGCCATCCCCTGAAGAGCATGTAAGGACTTTTGTATAGGGCAATGAGTGAGATCATAAGCATGTCAACCATAAATCCAAACACTCCAATTATAACAGTACCCGGAAGATATAGCAACCTGCAAAGAAATTTCGCATAAATAAATAAAAATAAGTAAAAATAATTTTAGGAAAAACTTGCTAATGATGTAAAGTGGAAAACTCCAACTTAGAGAACAAGTTGTGTGCATTATATTTACGTGGATGGGTGACCACATGCTTTTTTCAGCTGCTCAGGGCTTATATCAAAGGGACTCGTTCTAGGCAATGATCTCTCAATAGTGAGTTCAGAGTTCAATGGGATCCACACGAGCTCAAAACTCCTGAAACGCACTATGTATCTTCATCCTAGGAGATATTTGTACTTCAGAGAAATTATCACTGTATAAATTGTCATTCTTGACCCGAAATTAGAGCCTTTGATCTGCACACTGTTTATTTACACTCTTAAATCTTGGAATACCCAAGTGTAGATGCTGAATATATTGGTTGATGTCTTACTTAATAAAGCTAAACATTCAGTGAGAACAAGCTCAATGTGCCTACCTGTAAGAGTTGTAACAGAGACTGAAACATTGGCTCTAGGCAAGCACTATTTATGTGCACCCAGGATATATATATATAATTTTTTTGGCCTTTGTTGCTCAAGGAATTTGACTTAGCTCAAAATTGAAATACAGGAACAGGCACAAAGATCAGACCTAATCTCATAATATTTCCCTTCCGCAGGCCCCTGATGCCACAGGTCATTCATATAAGATAAGTAAGAGTGGAAGCAAAAATCCCCAAAATCCCGGACAATAGTGAAGCTCCCTTTGATTGTGCTCCAAGTTCCATCCTGGGAAACATTGGAAAATTGTCAATATTCTTGGTCCAGGCACAGGAATAGCAAAACAAAGACTTCATACATAGAAACAGTGGAAAAACTTATCGGTCTTCCCCTCTCCAACAGCATCAAAAGTGGCAAATATTGGTGAAAGAAACCCATACGCTATCCCACCAATGATGCTGCCAGCAATGCCAACCACTGGCCACAACACCAAGGGAATAGGCAGGCACAGTACAAGGACAAGCTTCAATCCAGGCCCTAATTGCTTTGATCTGCTAAATAGACAACAGTTAAAATAGAGGACCTCCAATTATGAATGAGGCAACTTTCAGTGATAGGTTCAAGGAATCACCTCAGGATACAATGACAAGTCCAGAAACAGTGAATGGGCCAAAGACCCAATATAATAGCAGAGTTGCCAATTGTTATGATAAGGCACGCGAAGGGACAAAATATGACACCTGAAATACAAGAGACATACATTCAACTTCCAGCACTAAATATCATATTCTTATGCATTGACAAGAGAACTTAGAAACCAGGGTTGGGGTTCATGACCTAGAAACTACGGTTGCCATCATCTAAATAAAAGGCTTCTTCACAGTTTAATCAGCCCAGGGAAACCAGGAAACACAAAACAATGAGTTGATGCAGGATGATTATTCAAGTGGTCTAGTTGGGGAAACACATTGCAAGGGGCTCCTGCCTCCAATCTTGTATTCAGCAAGTCACTGAGATGTCCCGTCAATTCACAAGAAAACGCCACTCAACAACGTCTAGCCAAAGAAGAGTTACGTACTTGCCAATTTAGCATGCCGAACTAAATCGAGACAACATTATCGCCAACATTCTATAATGATGAGAGTTGAAGTCGAAACATCAGCGAATTAATTGTTCTTTCCCGAACGACTGTTTCTGACATTCGGATCGGAAACAAACCCAGTGCACTCACATTCTTCAATATCACAGGAGAAAAACGGAAGCAAACAACAAGCAAAGGAGGCACGGATTTCTGACCTTTGAAATTGCCCAAGAGCAGCAGCCCAATGAAGTAAGGCAAGAAGCAAATGAAGTTCCATATCTTAGCCAGAGCCCCCCTCGGAGGCTCCATGATCTCTCCTCAATCCCACAAGATCTCCCTCAATCAATGCCCACCCACTTCACATCAAGTCCCAATGCCTCGTTCCGACCCAGAAAGACAACAAATTTCCAACCCCGCAAAACAATCAATTCACGTCGCGCAAGGAGGAGACGGAAAGAAAACCAGCAAACGAGACCCACAAAAGAAAGGCGAGCGGAATTCACACTACCTCTTCGATGCAGTCATCCCCTGACTTCTGGCGTTGGAATAAAGCAAAGGATTGAGTAAAGTTCGATATTTTGCAGCTCTCGGTACTGGGGAAATCGAAGCTCCGGATGAACAGAGAATGCGAAAACTTGGAGGGGCGGTCCTGGAGGATAGAACAGAAGGGAAGGAGAGCACGAAGCACGTTAGCAACCGTTGGAAGACTCCCAAAACCCGGAGCGACGAATTGCAGATAGAACAGTTACTGTCGGATTTCCGGAAAGGAAACAAATCTTCTACACCCTCCTCAAGCCAAATCTCTCTCTCTCTCTGTTATTTTGGCTGGAACCCTCGAATTTTTTATCTTCAAAAATCGGATCTTTCGCTTTGGAACCATTTCAACTATGTAAATAAACGCTAAACTCGAAACGACGCGCCTCGTCCGTGTCCCATTTCACTGTCGTCAAGCATTGAAACATTGCGTGGGAATCAGGGAAAAACCCCACTTTGAGGACGAGGAGGAGTTCAATGTTCATCAACCGATGTCGACAGCTCTCGTGTGGGTTTTCTTATTTGTTTCTTCTTTTTTGGCAATCTTTTTTTTCGGGGGTTTCTTGAGAAGATTTAAGGTGAATACATTAGTTTATAAAACAAATTCGTACGAAAAAACGTGATGAATTATGAATGGACCAAGTGAAACGTATTCAAAATAATAAGTACTCTGTAATGGCTCGATTTAAAACAATTCCGAATTTCTCTTTTATGTTCTAGGAAATGATGTCAAGTTTTGTTTAGTAACATGACAACCGATATAGGAACGTTTGATTTTTGTCGCCATTGATGACGATGAATGGTGGTTACTCAGTTGTTTTCAGCCTGCAAATGGGAATAGCAACTCATTCTTTTCATGTCATGCTTTATTTTGAGTTGCCAACTATAGTCATTTCTTGTATGTAGAGTCAGATCGGGTAGTCCTTCGTCTTTGTTTAAGAATAGGAAGTGATGAGAATTAGGTTAGAAAACGTAGGGCTAGACCACAAATACTTTGTCAAATCATAGCATAGACAAAAAGGGTTTCATCAAAAGCGACATTTCACCGCTCCATCAACGGAAGTGGAGCGTTATGCCGATGTATTCAATCATAAGCTTGGAAGATCCAACGATATTGAATTTTGAATCTAGTTTTTCCGATCACGGCAAAAGACGGAAACCAATAGGTCAAGTAGTACCCTACGCGGTGATGATGAGTCAATTCTAGCTAGTGTAAACCATTGTATATTTTTTATTGAAGCAGTCGTCAAATGAATTAGTAAGGACTACTCAAGATACGTGACCGTGTCGGCATCGTACTTGTTGACTGAGGTCTTCATCGCTGTCCAACTTTAGGAGATGAGTGCGGTAGGTGGAGCGTTATGCGGTAGTAGCTTGTCGGGCATTAATATAATAATAATCAACTTTGTTTTGCCAAGAGGTTTCAATTTAAGACAAGGGCGGTGGGGAAGATAACGAGCGGGTGGATCAAGATGCGAAAGGACTTATTTGCTCGAAAGAACAAGTGATTGAAATTATTTAAGAATATTTTTCAAGCCATTCATTTTCTATGAAACTAATTAAGCCTTCGGAAAAGATATTTTCCTTATTTTTTGGCATTCGAAATGCTTAGGAAATTGAGTTAATGGAAAATCTATACTTAAATACAAGAAAATGATTTTCTCTTTAAAAAACGAAAATCATTTTTTAAAATATGATTAGACATTAGTGCTTTAATTAAAAACTTTGTGTTTGGGCACGGGAACTCTAATGCTTGCTCTCAAGTCATTGGTAGCAAACCCGAGTCTAGAGAACACGGTTGGTTCCTTCGGGTTTCATCGAGATGAAGCCCGAGTTCTAAGTCCTAGTGCCTAAGCCGAGGTCCACAGAGGTTGGGCTAGAGACACTCACACTAGTGGCTAGGCCTAAGACTCTAGTACTATTGTTCGACTCCCTAGCGGCCCGGCCCAGGTCCACAAATGTTGGGTCCAAGACCTTGATGCTTGTGCTTGGGCCTCTAGTACCCAAGCAAGTGTCCTCAAGCTTAGGCCCGAGATCTTGCACTAGGTCCATCAAGATTATGCCTTGGATCCCAAATCCCATGCTTGGTCCATCAAGACTAGACCCAAGATCAATGCCCATATTCTTTTCTAAGACCCAAGTACTTGTGCCTGAGTCGAGGTTGATCAAGGCTGAACTTGAAGCCCTAATGCTCATGTATAATTTTTAAGCTGCCAATGCGCAAGTCACTAAAGCCCGAATAAGGTACTTCTATTTAGGAAAAAAATTAGATTTTTCTAAACAAACAACATAAACTATTTTCCAATTCATTTTCAGATTTGAGCTAAATACTATAAATTATTATCATTATTTTAGAAAATGACTTATTGGAATTTTTTTTTTTCAAAATCGTCACATTTTTCATGAAACAAATGAAGTCTAAATTTCAATTTTCCTTTATCTCCTTTCTTTTGAAAATTTTAAAATTTCCCTTTTTCTATCTAGATTTTCTTTCTCCCATTTCCTTTTATTTTCCACATGTAATTGAAGACAAGTGTTCATGCATTCTAAATGAATAATAACATAAATAACTCATAAACTTTAATCTAATATACAATTTGATCCTCGAACTTGAATTAATGAAAGAATAATATTAAATATTTAGGAACTACATTGAATACGTACCACACTTTAAGCGTATTTCTATTTGTATAAATATTGTAAATGATTTAGTAGTCTCTCCAACTAAAGTATCACTTTTCTTAAGAAAATGAAATTTTCCTATGATTTTTAAAATTTTTGTGAAGAGTTGATCAAATGTTGATTTTTCCATGATTTAACACTAAATAAGCCAATTGATTATTCAGACTTCGATTTTTTTTTCTTGAAAATACAAAGTGTAAATGACTAATTGTGAATGAAAATGTCAAATTGACACTTATTTAGGACTTTTTATGCAAAATGCCAATTTCTTCACTGAGGGTTGACCAGAGTTTGCTGAATTCGATATGACAAAGTCATGTGAGTACCATATGGGGAGAAAGGCCATTATACCGACAATTGTCTTGCCCTGAAGATCAAAGTGCAAAAACTTGCTTCACAAAGGAATTCTGTCTTCTAAAGACGTCGCTCCTAATGTGCAAAAACCCTTTACCAAATCATCTAAAAGCTATCAATCTAACTTTCGAGAAGGTTGATAAGAACTAGCAAGCCTTTTATGGTAGATGCCACGAAATTATCACAACCCAAATTGAATAAACTTGAGAATCAACGAGAATTAGTTGTTTGGTGTTAAGAACATAATGTTGATACAATAATAAGTATAGACATGTAATTTCTCAACTTATATTACTATTGGAAAGTGAGGAACTTGACTTTTCAACTTATTGGATTAGCGATTCCTCCGTCCGAGCCATTAAGATATCACTAAAACATATGATGAAAACATTTTGCACATAAAACCTAGAGAAATTTCAAATAAGGGCCTAAAGTGTCCTTATTTTCTTAAATGAGGACTTGATACAAAATATTCTAACCGATAGGTGTATTTTCATTGAACACATTTTTAATTTAAATATTAATTGAATAAGAAGAAGAAGAAAAAATATAAGCCACTGCCCCCATCAAGAAGGGAGAGGGCAATGACCCTCTCCGAGATTTGGTTGAGGATCACCTATCCTCACCTTGATTTGAGCAAGAGTTACCAGCCTTCACGCAAGTTTGGCTGCCCTCACCTCGCCCTTGCCCTCGTCTGGGGGCTCTTGCCGAGGTGCCAATGACCCCGCCAGCCATCGTAGCCACCACATTGGCGATGGGGCAATAGCCATAGGTGGGAGGGAGCCTTCCCCCTGTGCGTGTGGGTTTATTTATTTATTTATTTATTAAATATTAGTTTTATTTTAGTTTTTTTATGGAAAGAAAAGGCAAAAAAAAAAAAAAAAAAAAAAAAAAGGAAAGAACATATAAAAATACAAAATTACCCTTAACCAGATAAAGAGTTCGAGCCACTTTAAGTTCTTATTTAAAATAATGTTCATTTTGACCCTTATTTAAGCAAATCAACATCTACTTCATACATTTATTTGATAAAAAAAATATATTTCATGCCTTTATTTGAAGTTTTTCCTAAAACCTATAACTCATCTCTATAATACCACAATTTTTTTTTATTGTTGGGATTGAATCCTCTCAATGTTCTCGCGAGTGGATTCATTGGGCCATTGTGAAATTAAAGGGCTCACTTGTTAACAATTGATATAAGTTGAGGCCCCGCTGAAGGTACCGAACAAGCATCCCGATTGAGATGGGCGGTTCATCGACTGGGGTAGCGACTTGCTCATGTCGATGATGCGGCCCATAACACCCCGTCGAGCCATTCGTCATTGAGAAAAAAAGGAAATTCTCATGTTTGGACTGTCCAATTTCAACCCTAATCTTGTGATTCCATGTATGGAATCTCTCATGTTTTTGCAATATTATCCATGCCGTGCGATATTAATTTAGTCTTTATGAAAAGTAATGGAAGATTCAGAAAGCCAAACGACACACCACTTCACAAATTTTAATGCAGAAAGAAGAGCTGAACAAACTTATTGATAGCTTACATGCATCGACTCGTGCGAGTAAGGCTCACCAAAACACGACAGGAACGGAACACAGATTCAACAACTATTTCACACGCGCAGGCACAAGAGCAAAATACAGTAGATCGATCTCTCTCATCAGTGGATCTCAACCCTCTTGACCTCGGGCTTCTTCTCATCCGCCTTGGGCACGATCACGGTGAGCACCCCGTCCTCCATGCACGCCTTGATCCCCTCCCTCTTCGCGTTCCTCGGCAGCCTGAACCGCCTCGAGAACTTGCCCCGGAAGCGCTCCACCCTGTGCCACTTCTCGCCCTCGCCCTCGCCCTCCCCCTTCTTGCCCTCCCCGCCCTTGGCCTCTTTGTCCTCCGGCACCTTCCTCTCTCCGCTGATGATCAGGTACCCGTCGCCGTCGACCTCCACCTTCACCTCGTCCTTCTTCAGCCCCGGGAGGTCGACGATGAACATGTGGGCCTCCGGGGTCTCCTTCCAGTCGGTCGGCGCGTTGAGCACCGGGCACTTGTTGACCATCGACAGGAAGGGGTCCAGGATCTCGTTCCCCATGAGCTGAGAGATCACAGACATCGTCGGTAGCTGAAACTGGCGATGATTCAGACAATGATCGGGTTGGTTTGTGTGCGTGTGTGAGTGCGTGTGTGTGCTGGAGTGGTTTGGGCGAGGAGGCTTTGAGGGTTTTTAAGGGCGAGCTTGGATGCGTTCTTGAAGTTTCTTGTCTGTTCAGTTTGGTAGAAATTTTTTGTTTGTAGGTTGACGTGATTATTGGAAAAGATAAGGTCCCATCGAGGGTGGTTCTACGACCTTCCCGCAGGCTGTGCTGCTTGAACCTTCTCCTGCGTTCCACGCACTGTTTTAGCATCATTCCTTTTTTTTTTTTCACCCCGAATTAAGCTGTCGCCTATGTAATACAATACGAATCTATTTAGGTAATATGTGAAAGACCATAAATGATTTGAGTCTGTTTCTCGCTTAATCTCATGGGTCATTTTGGCAAGGATTTTCACAAGAGATGTTACTCATGCGCATCGACTGCAATCATGTGCATAAATATATATATATGTCACTTGATCACATGACATGCAATGAAGTTACATGTGACACTCACCCCAATTTAAAATACAAACGAACAAATTTGATAAATATGCACATTTGATTCATAGAAAAAGTACTAAAAAAGTCATAAACCTATTATATTAGTATCGATTCAATCTTAAACATCTTTGCATTTTGTTAGTTCAGTCCATCCGGTCAATTTTGACCAAGAACCGCTTACGTGGATGTTAGCTGTCTTACGTAATACGGTTGGTTTTGGCTTGGATAATTTGTACAATTTTTTTAAATGAATTTATTTTTTTCTCTCTTTTTTTCCCTTTGTGAAAGGAAAAAAATAATAATAAAAAGTCCATGGCAGTGCTAGTAGTGGTTTCTTGTCAAAATTGACTAGATTGACTCAATTGAAAATTGTGAAAATGTTTATAATTAAATTGACCAAATTAAAAAAGTGTAGGACTTAATTGATACTAATGTAATAAATTTAAGATTTTTTATGAACTATGTAATTTTTAAAGCATGTAGGTAGATAAAATATAATTAAGATTAGATGTGCCTTTATTTGTTATATGGAAGTATATGCGAAACATACCTTAAAATTGGATGGGTCAAAATTGGGAGAAACGTCTCCATGATCTATATTTACTATTTATTTATGCAATAAATATAAGGCACTTTTTCGGAGGCTGGTCATAATGACTTTGTTGATATTTATTTCAAGATTGTTTCAAAATTTAAGAGATGATGGCTACATTTGGTAGTCAGAATAAAATTTATCTTACCTTGTATCTTGTGTATGCTTGAGATAGGATAAAATTAGCTATCATAGAAATATAGCCTAGATAAAATTATTTCACTGGGGAGGTAGGAGAAATGTGGATATGAATTGTAATATCCATAATATAAAAGTTATTGTATTGAATAACAAACTTCTTAAATTAATAAAAAAAAAAAAAAATATTTGCTTATAAATAATATTTGAATTCTGATGTAAAAAAATTCAAAATAAAAAAATAACAACAATTTTGTTTTATTTATTCCTATTTTTATTTATATATTCGAATTTCTTTCAATCTTATAGTATAAATTCAATATATAAAAATAGATATAATATTTATATTTATTGCAAGTTTTAGGTATTTTAGTATATACTATTTAATAAAATTTTAGTAGAGAAAGATGGAAGGAGATAAAAGAATTAAAAAGAATTAAAAAAGAGGGAAAATAATAAAAAAATAAGCAAATAAAAATGAATTTGCCTAGAGTGTTATGAAAGATTCTTACTATCTCTATTTGTGCAATTTTTAGGCTCATTTATCATTTATATCATATAGAATGTAAAAATATCTGATTTTATTAGTGTAATTCACCAAACGGTGGATATGATTTAGCAGAATTTATAAATTTCATATCTTATTCAGTCAAATTCTATTATGAGTAGAAATTTAGATAGCCAAACATGTGTCAAATACGGATAAGGTTACATCAATGGCCATGGCGCATAATTTCCATTGCTTGAAATGCCCCTGAAGAATGCGGATTGAATTGCTACAATAGGACTAATTTCAATTGTCCATATCAGTAGCTGCGCGTCATCATCAATCATCATGGCATATGTGGGCCGCCCTTGAGCAAAGGTCTCCGACCCCAGCCAGCTCTACTGAAATTTGATGGAAACCCAGCACATTTGATGTCGCCTTGACATTACTTTACTTCGATATTTGTCCACAATATTAATGGCCTAGTTCAGAGTATACGTTGAGGAAGCTTAGGCTCGCCGAGTTAATTAGTATAAACTCTCTAGTTTGATCATAAATAAGATCATTTATCTCCAGTCAAAAAGATTTCCAGGAAATTAAACTGTCAGTCAAATATCAAAATGAGGTTCGCGTGTCGGGACGGGAATCAATTAAACCGTGGTTTATGGCAGACTGAAGCCAGAGCCAGTCACACTAGTAAATTGTACATTATAAACAGGCATATGGGATTAGGATTTAGCTCGCAACCTCTTTACCTTCGAGCTATGTAAAGGACTCGGAAACTTTTAATAATAATAATAAAAAGAAGCAAGAAACAAACGACGCACATCGAAACATTATTCTTCCCTTTATTGCTTATCGACTATTTGCTATACATAATCATATGCGCGAGCTTCGATTAATCTTCGCAATCTCTTCTCACAAATCGGCCCTGCAACATAAGAAGAAAAAACGTCACATTCCACCAGAAGCAGGAAAAACAATCTCGGGAAGAGGCCAAGAAAAGAGAGAAAAGAGAGGGGAAACGATGCGAACCTTGATACGGGGCCGTTTCTGGGCGTTGAGCTTCCTGACTTCGTATCGGATGCGCTTGGAGAAGAGCCTGCTGTGCCTCTTCTCCTTGTACCGCAGCACGCTCGCCTCTCTCTGCCTAATCTTGTCGCTGAACTCGCCGCCGTCCTCCGCGATCGCGTCCCTGTTGATGGCGGCGGCTTCGCTTTCTGCTGCTTTCTCCGGGACTCTCCACACGTTCTCCCATACATCCATCGGCCCCTGCTTGATTTGCAGAACCGATGAGCTATTATCGCCTTTGAATACCCATGGGCATGCTTCTAGTGCAGAAACAAACGATGCAACAAGAAGGAAACGTGGGATGATGGGAGTGCATCGGTGGGCATTGGGATTGGGATTGATCTTTTTCGAACCTAGATCAGCACATTCTCTTAAGAGTCTACAACATGAACACTTCTCATGTGGGTAAATTTACTCTGTCGAGACAGAGTAGCTAGACTCGTGTTACCGATGGAATGCAATGGACAGAGTTAATTTCAATGTACCGACTGCGTGAAAAGTCACATCTTTTCCATGACAATAATATTTTCCTGCAAACCTGGCTAAAGGAAGCTTCTTCCAACCATACCTCTTATTGAGGGTCACAACTGTCACTTACATGTAAATTTAACCAGAGTAACAGGTGATTTACATACTTGTATCTCACCGATCAAAATTATAGTTGAAATATAATTGGAAGGACTTTCCTTCAATTGCAATTATAGAAATACACGGACCCTTGTGGCATTTCTTTGGGCATAATCATAGGAATTCCACACTTGCAACGGAATATTTGATTGGGCTTTGCTAGAATAATAGTCATTAGAGTACCATGAGAATACCAATCTATTGTGAGTCATAAATTCTTGAAAAAGTAGGTTCCACAATAATTTATAATTATTTGTAATTTGATATTTTGTGGTCAAGAATAAACTGTTATTCTGATCAAACCTATGCTATAGACGAACCAAGGCCTTTTAAGGTCAAGGTTGGATTGAGGGGTTTCACATCAATGACCAAAAGGCCCCTAACTATTTGGGAGTAATCTCTACATAACGGGATCAACAATCGTGATCGTGCGCTCCTCAACCTCCTCAAAAACTTCAATAATATCACCGATCGATATCGTGCTACCATGGGTCCACGACAACGCTCGCTCGGTGAGCAAACGGTCCCCCCATTAAATGAAAGCATTGAAGAAAAAGGTGATAGAGCTTTTAGATTCCTGTGAACTCACCCATCGATCTGAAAAAGAAATGGGATAAAATCTCTCTGCATAATCCAAACCCGAAGCTCCCTACTTCGCATTTAACACGCGACAATCTCAAAAAAAAAATCTTTAGGAAGAATTTTTTTATTAATTTCCTTTGGCAATCACCGTAGTTCATGAAATAGATCAAGTAGAGAGAGATAAAGGGTTAACACATACAAACCTAAGCATCTCAACAATAGAGAAAATTCACTCGTAAGTTCTCAAATGCACGCTTTTCAGGATGCTAGTGGTGCCCAGAAGCCCCGGACTAATGGGGCTGAAATTAACTAATGGATTCATGTCAGTTCCGCTTTTCGACTCGACTAATTTTCATAGATATACGAATATCATAACGATGGGGTGCATCGACGCTAGGGCGAGGGTGTGACATGTGCCCGTCGGTGCAAATGTTAAGAAGTGATTAGGGATGATGAATGAAGATCGACTAAATGGAGGGATTGGCGAAGATGGTCTTACGCTGTCGACCCGCATCAAGTCGGGCACGGTCTGAGGCGTCTCGTGATTCGCGTCCCCGCCGTACACGAAGAGCGAGCCCTTGTCGGACCAGGCGTCCAGGATCTCCTGGTAATCGAGCTTCAGCGACAGCATCGTCGTCCCCTGCGGGTGCGCCCTCCGCCCTCCCCGCCACGCGTCGGCGGCGCAGCTGGTCACCTCCTCCATCTCCGCCTTCTTCTCCGCCTCGACGATGACCTCGCTGTAGCACACCCACCGCTCCTCGCTGCCCCCCCACTCCCTGCTGCTGCTCTTCATGGCGCACCGTATCAGCGACGACACCGCCGACTCCTCCTCCTTCGCCCCGGAGGAGGCGGCAGCCGCGCCGGAAACGGCGGGGGCGGGGGCAGCGGGGTCGAGGAGGTCGGTGAGGGTGGCGGTGTCGGCGGCGGCTGCGGAGTCGAACAGCAGGGCGACGTCGTTCTCGTCCTGGAGGTGGTGGTCTTGATCCCGACCGCCCGCGGCGTCGTCGCCGCTGGCCAAGTGGGCTCCCGGGCGGAGGGGGGACGAGCTCGGCCGGTGCTTCTGGCGGTGGCGGCGGACGGCTCTGCGGTGGTAGGTGAGGTTCATCGGGGCGGCGCCGGTTCGGGAGGTTTGAGGAGAGATCTGGAGGCCGAGGCTCAAGTACTTGGGCTTCCGGGTCTTGCTTCTTGATCTGCGAGACGGGGCGGCGAGAGACGACGGGGTTTGCTTCTTCGGCTTGCCGGGCGCGGAGGAGGACCTGGACATGGACCTGGACCTGGTCCTCATGTTTGCAGCAGGAGGAGGGCAGTTCTTGGGGCACATCTCCCGGCGATCGTCCCTCTCTCTCTCTCTCTCTCTCTAGGTTGCTTGAGCCAGTCATTGGTCCCTGCCTGAAAAAGCGAGAAAAAGTGCATGGGCTTTTTTCAGTGCGGGACCCGCTCTGGGGAGAGAGATGCTGACGCACACGAAGGGCGGAGGGAGGGAGGGGGGAGAGAGAGATGAGATGGTGATGGTATCGACACGCGGCGCTCTGCTACTGGAGGAGAAAGTGGATTGTGCTGTGTTATCCAGATTTCGCTTGGGTTCGGGTTGGATATTGCACGGATTCTTTGGTCGCAGCGGATGAGCCGTGAGCCTAATGACGCATTTACCCCTTAAAATCACGCAGGTCTCGTATTTTAGTTATCTACATGAAGGATTATTTAGGACATTTATTGAGCTCACGTGTACATAGGTCGACTGTATTTCTTTTCTAAATTTTGGACCGGTACAAAATTTGGAAAGTTGAAGACTTGTGGGTCGGTGAGACACTAAATTCTCGTTCAGGATAACAAAATCAAGTGAAATAGGCAACTGGAATGATAGCTCTAATGATTTTGTTTGGTGAATTTCGAGAATGGAAGAGAACAGTAGTTTGGGGAAAAATGTTGAATTGAATGGGAATGTTCTAAGAAAAGTCAATTTGCATTGAAGTTACAAAAATAATAATTAAAGTATATTAAAATACATACTTAAATTTATGTTATTTAAGGCATGATCAAGTGATGTTTCTTTTTTGTAGTACGATAGTATACCAATTGATTCTTTATAATTTGGAATTATTAGCCGTCTCGTGTATTATTGGTTCTTTATAATGGTGTTGTAACTTGCTAGCTACCATTAAAAGTTATTATTTGCAGTCCATCATAGATTCTTAGTTATATATAATATCAAACATTTTATGATATATTAAATATAACATAGAGTTATCAATTAGATTTATTGTAGAATGGTGATAGTTTAACGTAACTAAATATTCAATGTGAATCGGGATTTTCTTACTTATATTGAAAATTTTAATTTCTTTTAAATAAGTTATATTTCTTAATCGACTACTGTTAACTAATCAAATAACTATTTATTTATTTTGAAATAAGGAAAGCAATCGTGGAGAAATCGCGATTCCTTTGATTAGTAAATGGGAGAAGGGCAGCTTGTGCAGCTGGGGCACTACATGACTACGTGGGTCTCGTGTTGATTTCGTCAAATCTTATGATTAAAATTGATCTTAGCAATTGAGTTTATATCTTTCTTTCAAATTTGACAGAATAAAGAGAAGCATTTTAATTTACTGTGTTGAAATTTAAAAAGAATTATTTTGATTTACTATGTTTACATTTTACCTGCCATGCAATCAATGGACCCCACCGACGCTCCATTTCACCAGTACTTTAAAAACTAATAATTAGCCCAAAAGAAAAGCAAAACCGAAAAAATGAAAAATAAAAAGGAAAAAGGGGGCATTCCGAGAATTGAACTCGGGACCTCTCGCACCCTAAGCGAGAATCATACCACTAGACCAAATGCCCATGACTGCTAGCTTGCTCTAATTTTTATTATTTACTTATAATAAGCGGAAATCCTCTATAAATGCTCGTTAAGGAGATGTACCGGGAAGACGATGTCTATCATTTGCACAGGCCCGGATGCATCTCTTTCCTGTCGATCCTCGTCGCGCTTTGTAACGTGTAATCTATTTAATCTCAAATTTATATGAATTAATTAGGCATGCCTTTGAATTGCGTGTGGTTATATTATATTTCAGACAAGGTATATATAGGCTCACGATTGCTAAAATGAGGAGCTATTGTTTATGGCAACGGAACTGATAAGTTTTGCTTCCATCTTACAAATCACTCACCAAGTCAATTTTATCCTGGCCGAGTAGATTCTAAAATTCAACTTCAAGTGGATCAATGGTTGATTTGAAGGGCTTCCAAAATTTCCAAAGTAATCTATCATGCAGTCAATTCTCGTAATGGAAAATACGAAAGTTACGAATGTCGAAGGTGTGTAAGGACCTTGATTTCTATCTTTCTAAAAAGATAGAACGCGGCTTATCATCATTTCATGTGTTGTTTTTATGGCATCAGACGGGAAAGAGAAGGTCGGTATTTATATGAAGAATTATCAAACGACCAAGAAAATTTGAAAGGAAACTTAGATGAATGGACACATCGATCCAAGGAAAACAAGTTTTTTGAAAAAATATATGTTACACTAGAACAAATTATACCATGAGACTTAACTCACAAAACGAAAACGAAAAAGATCCAGAAAGAATCTTCTCTCGAAATGGACGCTTTTCTCTTAAGCCCTACAACTTAAAAGAAAAATAAGGCGGCGGCAGCGAGAGCAACCGGGGCCGAGATCTTGACGACGGTGGCACTGCCCTCGGCAGGAGCCTCGGCCGGCGATGACAAGTCAGAGGCATCGCCCGCTGGTGCAACGGAGGCCTCACTGGAGGGTGCGGGTGGGGACGACACATCGGCTACGGGAGACGACGCCGGTGTCTCGACAGTGGCATCATTGGATGGGGCGGCGGCAGGAGAGGTGGTGGACGAGGCTTGAGGCGCCTCGGAGACAGGTGGGGGTGTGGAAGCCTCGGGGGCGGTCGACGCGGCAGGGGACGATGCCTTGGGGGATGAGGCGGTCGGGGAGCTGGCGGAGGACGACGACGACGAGGAGCCTTGAGGGGCAGCAGCAGGCGTGGCAGCAGGCGCCTGGGCCGAGACTGACCCGACAACCGCCGCGATAGCTAGGGCAAGCACCACAAGTCGACTAGCCATTCTTTCCGCAGTATAGAACTCCCAAAAACGAAACGAAAAGAAGAACTTCTTCTCGTCTTTTCTTGTTTCGAGGTTTGATTGCAGAGGACGCAGCTTTCTCTAGGGAACGTAGAGAAACACTGCGAAAGCTTTGAAGATCTGAGAGGGGAAGATTTACGACGAGAAGGAGAGGATTTAAATAGGGATCCGAAGGGTAGATTAAAAATAGTAAGAGCCAATTTGGAATTTTGAGGTGTTTTGGAGGAACGAACGTGCGTGTTTTGAGAAGTGATCGAGTTCTTACATGCAAGCCAACGTGCGTGGTGGGGAGGGATTTGGTTTATTTTTGGCAGGTCCTTAATTAGAGAGAGTGAGAGATTTTCTTGGTGTTTGAGGTTATGATTGAATATTTATATTAAGCGATGATCATCACTTCTTATCTAGACATAAAAATAGGTTTGATCTCACGTTAATTTTGTATGCCTTTTGACAAAACAGAGCGAACAGAGACAATACTCGATAAGACTCTCTTTAATCTCTCTTTCCTACACTTTTAGTAATCTGCTAGCAAGAGAATTTGGGGAATGTCCTCTCATTTTTGGGGGACAGGTTCAATCACAATCCGACAATTTTAGTCTTCGTTATAATCCCCGTCGTTATATCCAAACCATACCAATTTGCAAAGCTCTCTTATTCTCTCCGTGACAATTCAAACCCTTTTATCTGGCTCAAACATCCACGCCGTTCCACTTATTTAGTGGTAATAATGTCATTTCAATAACTTCAAGGTATTCCGTCCAATGAGAAATGATGTCATTTTCATTAAATATGGTAGAATGCATTATTTTGATTGATTAATAAAGTCACATCCACTGACATAGAATTTGCCATTTGCCGGGCCGTCATTTTCATTAAATATGCCTTGTGTCCTGAAGTTATCCTCAATGCGATAAAAGTCCCATCGACATATATTTTGGGAAAAATTATACAGCGTCTAAAATTATTTCTAGATAAGCCATTCTTTTCACGTGAAAAGATGGACAATTCGACTCTTTAAATTCTCAGAGATTTGAGGTGTAATGAAGATGTTTAGGACGTGTATGATAATCATTTTATTTCTATTAAAAAATTATTTTTTATTATAGATTTATTTTTAGAACATAAATCCGCTTAGCAAAATTATTATTATTATTATTATTATTTTATGTTTGGAATAGAGTTTTACTCCAAAAATAGATTTGGAATTAAAATAAGAAGTAAAATTTTTTTCTTTATATATTTTCAGAATAAAAATAAGAAATAAAAACTCTTTTTTATTATTTGTCCTTGTTACTAGCCGGCTGCCCATTTGTCAGTTCATTTTTCAAATGAAAAGCTTTTGTGACAACCCGATTTTTCAGGGACTTTTTACGTTCGAAACTTTTCAATTGAAGAAGTCGGGCTTTTCATCGATGCGCCTATAGTCTTTTTCTCTGAACTGATCACTCAAGAGATAACTAGTCTATTTGATGAAGACATTAAGGGATTTTAACGCAATAGACTTGAGAATTCGATCAGAAATCGACTGCTTGACCGTGCTAATCTACAAGTGTCATTACGGCACAGTTAAAAATTGATTAGAAACCGGAGATAGGTTGATTCAACAGAGCCATGTGATTAAGGGTGGGTGATTCCACCTAATTGTAAAATTGTCGTCGATCGATACTAGACCAATTTTTTTGTCGTTTTGGTATCTTGTGTTTGTATTTGAAATCTTGAGATTTTCACGACAACTGAGAGTCGTCAATGTGTCGAAAATATACAATGTGGCTCGAAAATAATCGAGTACGGGTCAATTGCATTAAAAATTCCTAAAAATTACCCGGTAGGTTAGGTCACGCTAAAATCGCGTCTAGTTGAAATTAATTGCAAATTAAACCCGATTTCAGAAATTGAAAGTTCTGTTATGTCATAATTCATTTTAGAAATAATGATGAGATTTTTTTTGCAAACTGTGATTTTCGGCGAAAATTCAAAATAAGGTTATTTTGGACTGGGAAAATTAGATGATTGTTTTTTGTCGCATTTTTTAAATTCAAGTTGGTTCAATTGATGAGGAAAAATGTTGAATTTGACGGGGACACTTTGGTTGGATTTATGGACATCAAATTGGGTTCAATTTGAGGGGAATTGAAGTGGATTTCGTCTAAAATTTGTAGGCCAAGGGGGAGACAATATTTTGGACCACTTGGGGAAGCTTCTAGGGGAATTTTGGTGTAGCAAAATTGGCTGAGGATAGGGCTAAAGTGGTGGGGGCATGTGTGATGAGTAGAAGAGGATATGCGAGGACTTGGGGTCAAAGGGGACCCTCCAAGCTACAACTGGCTTCATCTTCTTTAGCAGGCCCACTTTATCTATTGTTGATCAATCTTTAAGCTTCAAAAATCAGAGAGAAACCAGAGAGAGCCCCTGGCCCGTCGACCACAGCTGGAGCCCCCTGTCGCCATCGCATGCCCGTCGCTTGCCGTTGCACCGTGCGCCAGCCTGCGAGATTGTCCTGCTTGCCTCGCTCCTCCTCACTGTCTCTCGAGCTGCCCAAGCCATCGTCGAAGTCCCCTAGCCACTGTCCAAGCCGCCGAAACCGCCACTATCGTCCTCCTGACCCCACAACAGTCTCACCATCTCGCCGTGCCCCTTTCCTGAGTCGAGCAGCTCTCTCAGCCTGTTTCAAGGCCCATCCGGACCTTCGTTGGTGTCGCCGCAAGCTTGGTTGTCGCCCTCCTTCACGTCGCCGTCGCTGTGAACTCATCGGAACACTAAACTTGTGAATTTACTTGCTAAACTCTGCTTAGGGAGTCATGATGCTTAAGGGGTGATTAGTTTATGCTAATTAGGGATTATGTGGTTAGTTAGAATGGATTAGTGATTTAATCGCTTAATTATACATGTTAGGTGGTTAGAATAGACTAATTAAGGGTTAAATAGATTGTACTATTTATCTAGATAGATTTAGAAATTTTCTAGGTCCATTTAGGTGGTTAGATTAGCATTTCCGGCCTAAGTTTGCATTTATTGGATTTGTTGGTATTTATTTAATTATTTAATTTTTTCGAAAATTATATTGGGATAACCTGAGATAAGAATTTCGTGATAATTGCAATGGTGTATTTAGTTTATTCAATTGAATGCTAAATTGTGCAAATTGAGTAGTAATTGTAATTTTGGATATTTATTCCAAAATTGTGAAATTTGGATATTTAATTAGAAAAATCCTGAATGTCAGGTTTTGACACCGAAAATGGTTTTAAAGATTGTATCAGCTTGTGTAAGTAATAATCTATGTCAGCTTGTGTAAATAATAATATATATTAGCTTGTGTGAGCTTGCCAAGACATTGTCTCACCCCATCATTGGCTCATTCTTTACAGGGCAGCCCCACCAGTTTGTTACAGTCAACCTCGAAGGGTTACTGAGTAGGTGATTGATTTCCCTGTTCTCGTAGGCCATGGGGTTTGGGTCTACGAGCTCGTAATGACTATTGTTTGGGTCAATGAGGGCTTACTTGAGAGGGTACCTCATCGATTTAGGGCGTGATTTCGCTGCAGGCTCAATAAATACAGAGTTGGTCCCCTCCAGGGTTTTGAGGTCCCAATTATGTTAGTAGACACCGCTTTTGGAGAGGTTACAGCTAACCATCCCGATGGTGTTGTTGTGGACCCACCGCCCCAAGAGCCTGCGGAGTCCGAAGGATATGTGAACGTGTCCTTAGTGGACCATTAGACAGTTTCCTTTTTTTGAGGGCATAGGGTGCGTTTGGATGGGCATTTAAAAAGCCCATTCAGCCCCCAAAGCCCCTTTAGCCCAAATATGGGTGTTTGGCAACCAATCTCAATGAGCTTTCAAATGAAAGCCAGTCCTTGGGAACGCTGAAAACATTTTTTCTCTTCCTAAACTACCATAATTAATTTTTCATATTTTCGTTATTGCCCCCGTATTTATTTATTTTTAATTGAAAAAATGAGCGTCCCTTTGCCGACCGGTGAAGGGCAACGGCCGCCGACGCAGCCGGCTCGCCGGCGAAGGGCCAACCCTTAAAAAAAAAGAATATATATAGGACCGGCGAAGGGTTTAGCTGAATTTAAAAAAAAAAGAATATATATTATACCCACCAAAGCCCTTTGCGAAAGTTTTCTTTACCAAACGCACATTCAACTCAAAGTTCATTTGCAATTTTTTTTTACCAAACACAATTGCATACCAAACACAATTGCATTTTCCCCAAGTAGCTTTGGGTTTTCGGCATTTGCATTGGACTCAAAGCCCATTACAAATCTTTGAACCAAACGCAGCCATAGACTTTTGGTTGTGGATCTCTGTATATAAACCGATGTGTATATAAAAGTGTTTTGGTTGTGAAATTGTTCCTGCCTTTCTATCCCGTGTTGGTTGTTGTCAGGAGTATTGTTTCACTTTCACATATGCATTAAAATGAATGGGTTGGTGACGTGTCATGGAATGTCGCAATTTTATTAACCACCGAGAGATGTGCGTGCACTCGATGATTTGGGGTGTGACAATAGTCGTTGCTCGCCATCGTCCGCCACCACCATTGGCGACTATGTGAGGAGATAAATTTTGTATCACTATCAAACGAATTTATAAACGAATTTCTATTATCGAAATAAAAATTTTGTATTCTCATTAAATATGTATTTTTGCTTAAAAACTCATCTACTAATAGAATTAGAAAAATCTATTTCTTTTATAGAAATCAATTTTCTAGTCAGAATGTTATTATTCGCATCCTTAGCTTTCAATTTTGGGGTCCGACTCTTATGCTTTACAGAGAGGTAGGTAAAAATTTAAAAGTGAATTGACCATTAGAATTGGACAGATAAAAAAAAAAAAATACTTCGGGTCAAAGTTAACTACCGGATGACCGTTGATATTTTGTTATGCGACACTTGAAAATTGGGGCCAATGTTCTTCCGGACAACAATTTCGGACCTGCAAATTTCTCGTTTTCTCCTTTTTTATCTGATAAAAAAAAAAAAAAAAAAAACCCGTCAAATAGCACATAGCAAATTTCGGACCTGCAAGTTGACCCGAACACAAGAGGCGAGAGAGACAGAGGATGGCCGAGGAGCCTCCGCCGGCAGGTTCCTCCTCCTCTGCCGCCGCCGCCGCCGCCGCCGACGGCGGCCGAGCTGTGAAGGAGTGCGAGAAGATGATCCAGAGGAGCCTTCGAAGTAACGATCCATCCCCATGCAAATTTGCCATTTCCCACGCCTCGTTTGCATCTCTTCATTTTCGCGCGTCGGGATAAAAATCCCACCTTTATGCGCCGAGTAGGGTTTAGGGTTTTAGGGATTTCGCCTGTCTCGTTCCTTCGCCTTGATTGCTCGAGATTTGACGCATTGTGAAATAGGGAAGACAGCGTCCTATTGCCATGTTTTGTGTGTTCCATTTCCCTTTTATCGATCCTTGTCCGTTTCGAAGTTGGGAGCTTGAGGTCTATGGAATTGCCTTGTCGTCTTTGGATCTACCGTTTGAATTTCTCTCCTTGTCGTTGAGCAGCTCCAATGGTGAGATTCCTGAAGGAGCAGCTGGAGAAGGCGGGGTGTGCGTTGGGGGACAACTTCATCAAGGCCGTTAACTGCGACGGGCAAGTCAGCGGCGGCTACATGCCGGGCCTAGGGGTATGAATTTGAATTACCTGCATACATCATTTGGAAATGAACTCGATCCGTGTGTGTACGCCTGTGCTGTTTTCTTGCTACTTTCATTTGATGGGTCTAATGCTAAACTCTCAAAGTTCTGTTCGCATATGATTCGGTGGATCTGTTAGATAATCACCTTGGTGGTAAGAGCAGAGGAGTAAAGAGGCTGTTGTTGTTTGAGTTGGTCAAGCTTATAGCTTGTATCATATTTCAAGCTTTTGAAGTCTGATGAGCTTGTCGGGTGAAATTTGGTTTTCAGTTTTCATCCTCGCGTGTTTCTTTGACCCTGTTCATCGGAATCTCTTTTTTCTTTTTCAATTTTTTGTATTCCTTTGTTTGATGTAAAGAGCTGTCATTCATGAGTGCCACACTGCTTTCTAGATAGTCGTGTGTAGTAACCACATGGAACTCCAAGATGATGTAAATCAAGTAGTCATACACGAACTCATTCATGCATATGATGAGTGCCGAGCTGCAAATTTGGACTGGAGTAATTGTGCCCATCATGCCTGTAGCGAGGTACGATAATCAATTCTTGTAACTGCCATTTGATTTTTGGGAGATGGAGTCTTTAAACAGGACTGTTTATATCTTTGGCGAATATGTCCGATGATTAGATACGTGCCGGCCATTTAAGTGGTGATTGTCACTATAAACGGGAACTATTGCGGGGTTACATGAAGATACGTGGTCATGAGCAGGTAAATTGAAATTTACTTGTCTTTCCCCAAAAATCCATTTCCTGATATAAAAAAGCCTGAAATAGGGAGTACAATGTGCTCTTTGTCAGTTTTTAAGCATTTGGAATGTGTATGTGTACCTGGATGCAAATTGCTGTATAGGGCCTAATTGCCTTTCATTCTAGTGAAGTGAAGGCCCTTGGATTCTCTACTAGTTGCAGTGAATCTCAGGCATCTGAGCAACTTACCTAGGCCTATACGTCTCCACACTCTATCATTGAAGGACTGCTGTCTGTCAAGTCTTACAATATCTAAGTGTGCCATATGCGTTTACAGTATACTTGTGTGGTTTTATTTGACGGTTGTGTAACAAAACATTCTTTCTCGTTTGTTTCTCTGATTGGAGAACTTCTTATGGAGCTTTACTTCAGAATTTTTTGCAATTAGGAAACATTATGGTCCAGGCCATGACAACGGTGATGCTATCAAATATTTAAGCAGAGGCAGCATAAAAGGAATTTAGATGATCAAGGAGGCTTGCATTTTCTTAGTTCAATTTGGGACTAGCAGTCAGGAAAGTCTGTAGAGAATCAGATCACATGAAAAATATAAGCAGTGGGGATCTTTCAATTAGTTGCCTATGGACCAACAAAAATGCTGTTCATAATCTGAGTCCAGCTCTCATGTTCAAACCCAAAAGGAAAAAGCAAAGCAAATCCTCATACTGAAACTTGTGCAGTAAATTTTCCTAGCCTATTTACTTCATTGAAATCTAGAAATCCATTTGACTCGGGTCAGGTCGTGACCATTATTTTCTCGTTAGTTACTGTCTTCTTAGACAGCTACTGAATGGTTAGCAAACTATGCTTTGCAGTTTAGTTTTTCAGCACTTTGCACAGTGCTCTTTCAGATATGATCTTCCCTTTCCATACTGACTACATGAGCAATGCTTTGTACTTTTTGAGCGTTTGATTGATTATGTTTGGTCATGCTCATCTTGTCTTGATATTTCTAAGGAATGTGTGAGGAGAAGAGTAATGAAGTCGGTTACTGCAAACCCTCACTGCTCAGAAGCCGCTGCAAAGGATGCGATGGAAGCTGTGTGGGATGTCTGTTACAATGATACAAAGCCATTTGACAGAGCTCCGTGATTTTGTGGTTTCTGGCGCTTGTTGATGCCCATCAAGTGGAATTACCATTCTTAGAATCTTTCAATGGACACTGGTGCATATCGGAAGGTGGATCGAATCTTTAGTCATAGAAGGGTAGAACAACCAAAATAAAGTCTCCATGGTTTCCATTGTCTTTACTCTTTTTTCTTTTCCCAATCAAATTGTTGCAAGATGAGCATCCCACAATTGTCTATTGTTTACTGCTTTCACCCAGCAGCATTGGTGCCAATTTTTTAGGTCAAAGGATGACACAGTCTTTTGTCCATGAGTGTGCTGGAGTAGAACATATCGAATTTTGTTTATTGTACTGAGAAAAGTTTTTACTCTTTGAAGAAATTGATGCTCTTGCTCATTCTGAGCTTATATTATCTTTATGGCGTTAATTATATTCTGAAAACTGGATCTGTGCTGGTTGAGGGGTTCATAGAAGCAAACTAACTTCACAAATTCTGCGTTTGCTTGCCTCAGTTTTGTTGCATTATCACAGATTATGAAGTTCAAATCATGTTTTGGTTTGAGAACACAGACATCACTCAAAAAGACTTTTGCCGAGGTCTATATCATTTACCAAACTCAATGGTAAAATTAGAATTCATGCTAAGGAATATACTTGAGCTTGACGCAATTCAGATAGGGAAGACTTTGTGGAGTCCATGGCGACTTGGGAAATGAACAAGGAAAACCAGCATTGGGGTCACTGGGTGTTCAATTAACGACAAAAACCTCTTTTCTTTTTGCCATAGTGATATAGAGATTCCAACAGCCAGAGCCAACTACACAACCAGAGAAAAACATAATCCAAGAGATAAATCAATAATCCCCACACAACCAAGGTCATGCATAAAATTATACAATGGTATTATATGGCAAGATGGGATGATCGTGTCATCGTGTTTCGCTTCTGACATCTCGCTTTTAAAATCTTTATCCATTCCGTATCCGATCCAGCCGGTCGACGCTCTTCCGTGCCTTTTCCAACTGATGATCAATGCTCTTTCTGGATTTCTCGTGGCAATCCACACTTCTCCGGGACCTTTGCATGTGGTCAAAAGAGATGCGTAATTTCTCTAGCTTATCAGCGCTGAGACCCTGATTTTTCAGCTTCTCAGGCCTGTCTGTGCTCTTCCTCGGCTTCTCTCTCCTGTCGGTGCTCTTTCTAGACACTTCGTACACATCAGTGCTCTTGCGGGGCTGCTCGAACTGATCTGTGCTTTGCCTGGAGCTGTACCTCTGGGAAGGAGACTTCTCGACAGTAGTTATGAACTTTTTAAGATGCCTTATAAATTCAGGATAGAGCTCTAGATCACAGTGATTTCCACCTTTAATCCATAAGGGTTCATACTTCTCCTTACACAGTTCCCACAGTTGCTTCCCGTGGGAGCAATCAACAACTTCATCAGCAGTTCCCTGTAAATGGTATAAATTACTTTAAGCATTCTTCTGTACAAACATGAGAGTAAACTAGGTCTTCAACTGCAAAAGAACAGAAAAAAGGAAGCACGCAAGTCGAGCAGGATAAGCATGTTAATGGTATCTCCAATTTCATATAGAGGTCCCATCACTTTCTTCACTATGATATGCCTACTCCTATAAGTATTGCCTTAACTTAACATTCTCTCGCTGCAATGTTTTTATCCTCCTATTACTGAAACGATGACATTCTGGGAATTTCTTCATAAAAATAGAAGGGTCTGGAGTATGCTTTCTGTTTCAAGCAAATGATATAAGAGGAAACAACCAACCGAATGCAACTTTCAGCTGGTGTTGTATAATTTTCCACTGCCACAAGACCAGACTAGACCTGCTAATTTGCATGGGTACTTGCTTCCAGAGTACTGTTTACAGAAGGTACAGCCACTTCTCTTAAATAAATGAAAACTGCACAGAAGTCATGTCTAGATCATCTGCAGGAATTAGATGGACCACAATGCGTGTTCTGACAGTGCATCTACTCTTCAATTCTCTGGTTTGTTTTCACCGCATTATTAGCTAAATTTTCAACGGTGTCAGATCAGAGATGACACGAAAAATGTCCCCTCATCCCCTCCACTCTAATGGACCGTAGGTTCTACATAACGTGTGTAGAATATTTTATCCTCGAGAAGGAAATTTCATTGACATTACGGTACCAATGAAACTTCTCCAAACAAAGCATTCACATTTTTGTGAACCTCCAAAAGATAATGGAGGGGGGCGTTCCCCATGCAGCAGTTTTTCGTTACAGGCCATAATATTATCATCCGACTGTCAACACCAAAGCAATAACAGCCAATACGAGAGCCATTCTTCCACTCGAATATGGCTCCCCTGCACATGATGACATGGAGAAAGCATTGGGTCAGCATGTTATGGGTAATACATCTATACCATGGGATCCAGTGGAACCCACCATACTCAATGGTCCATATGCACATTAGCGCCTCTACCAAACTCCCTTAACAATTTCTGAACGACCTGTCATGTAGAAAAGTATTGCTATTACTTGCTTATGATGTCAGCACTGAAGGTCAGCTGACAGGACAGTATCCAAACATGATGTCTCCAGAGGCATGCTGTGGATCTTACATTCCTGGAATACTAAAGAAAGGGTAGCAAATTCCCGATGAAGAAGAAACATGATTACATGTTTGAGAACTCAAGCTTCAAAGAACAAAGAGAAGCAGCGAAAGGGTGGTATTAGAATGTGAGAAAAGACTAAAGAAATTATGGCACTTGGTTAGTTGTCTTCACACAAAGAATTTTTGCATAATTTATAAAAACCAAATCGTTGTCATCCTGATTCCATGGAACATAAAGAGAAGAATTTGCATTAAATTAATTCACGCATATGGTGGTTTGCCAGTCAAGCACAATATAGCCATATGAAGAAATATATACTCACATGAATGATGAGGACTGGACAATTAACCAGTGGAATTTTGTCAACATTCTGCCAAGCAACAAAATTGTCACTTCAAGTGAGCAAAAGAATTAATCCTTGAGCAGGAGAAGAAACAGAAATATTAAACCAAGAGTATCACTACCTTGTATATATCAAACCAGTATGTACGCTTTACAGGATACATGACTCTCACGCCAGAAAGTATAGGGCTATGCAAAACGACAGCTCTTAGCTGAGGCAGTCTTGCAGCAAGTTCCACAGTGGGGCCACTACCAACAGATTGTCCATAAAGGATAATATCTTCCTGCTTAACACCATAACTCTCTTCAAGACACTTGTAAGCAGCTTCTATATCTGCATAAGTATTCTGCTCACTTGGCTGCGACAATGAAAGGGATTGGCTTCAGAAAAGCTTCTCTCTTCAAAATAAAGCTTTTAGCTTCCACAGAAAGCATATTAAATGTACATCATACTTATTTACTTGATAAAATTTTCTTCAGATTCTAACACACCTTTCCAGATGATTGTCCATACCCTGAATAATCATACCTGCGGAAGTAATGTTTTTCATTAGAACTAGCATCATTCATTGGAAATTAAATTATGTATTCTGCGATACATGCTTTTGAACATGGACATGGAGATCAATATTTTCATATCCTAGAGAGGTTCATGAACAAATTTGAAACCTCTGAAGGACTCAAGCTTAGATGTTCAGTGCAAAGAGTAAGACTTCAAGTTGAAATAGAAAAGATTACTTCAAAGCTACAACGGTGCAAGCTGGCAAATCTCACATGACTTTTTCTGTTCATATGCATTCTTCATACAGAGTTTACATAAAAAATCAGTTGAATAGAGCTTATCAAAGTCAGATTCCAAGAGGCAGGTGTATTCTAAATTTACTGAAATTAGTTTAGCTACTTCTAACTTTAAATTATTTCCAAAATATAAATTTTCGCAATTATGAATGCCATTAAAGTTAAAAAAAGTATGTCAGACCTTTATATTACTTCGACTGCACAATTGATGACTTTAACTAAATCGTCTGGCTATATACATATCTCATAAATTAAACAAACGACTGACTTGAATGACACTTCTATGGACTGCTTGCACATGTAGACATTGCAGGCTGCAGAGAAAAGACATTGACTGACTTTCTGTGATTTAAAAACTAAACTAACCTCTAGAATATTTTCACAATTTTTTTTTTTTACCTAACCTCTAAGAGAGTCAATTGTTAATGTAAGACACGGGAAAGAGGTGTTTCCAACTGGACAGAAGAAAAACTGAGCTTTGAGTGAGCCCCTCCTGATTACAGTGAAGACTAGTCCATTGCCGAAACACTAAAATAGTCTCACCATTCACTGTAAGCTGATGATAATAAAGTAAAAGATCAAACGTAGCTATACTTCTAAATCAGGTAAGCAGAACAAGAAAACAATGGATAGGAACCCAATTATCCAAGCAACATCATCTTCGAAATTTGAATCCACCAGTGGACAACGAGTCTAGCTTATCGTTTCTCCAAATACTTCAATCAGCTCAACTCCTCAACCATCGAGGCCACAAAAGGGCTCTAAACAAGAGCTAGATACCAGATCAACTGAATCTCCCATAATTACCAGCTCAAAGCTCAACATAATCCCCCGCAAATTCTCCCTGCTTACAAAGAAAACCACCAGCTACGCAATTCCACACAACAGCAAGAACCAGAAAAAGGGGAGCCGCCCAAAAATGGAAAGAAATGAAAAAGAAGAAGCGAAACCCAGATTCAGGAATAGCCCAAGAAGTCCAAAAGCAGCAACCACCCAGCTCAAAAGATCACACACCAAGAACGAGAACCGTCAAAAAAGAGGCCAGCGAGCTACGAATATTATACCCCATGAGATTGACGCGCAGGTGGATGCTCAATTCGATGAAGAGCTCGTACATCTGGCCCAGATCGGCGGCGTTGCCGTGGGAGTAGAGGAGGGTGGAGGTGGCCATGGGGTGCCGCACGTACACCGCCACAATCTCCGTCCCCCGCCGCGTCGGCAGCCGCAGCACCTCCACGTTCTCCCGGTGCGGGAACGGGCTCAGCAGCAGCAGCCCCGTCAGGTCGTCCGTCACCAGCTTGTACGACGGCGGGCTCGGCGGGAAGAAGGCGAACTTGGCCGCCATCGAAGACGTCACGCCCCCCATGACGACGACGACGACGATGATCGCCCAACGATCACTCCCTCACTCCCTCACTCCCTCACCCCCTCACTCCCCCACTATGCTCTGCTCTTTCCACACCAAGAAGAAGGAGGAGGAGAAAAAAAAAGCAAACTTTCCGCCTTTCCCGGCTGCACAACGAGTCATAAAAAAACGGGCTTTTCTTTTCTGGCGAAATTCAGATCGACAGCCCTCCGTCCCCTTTTGCCTTTTCCATGCTTTGCTTTTGAGCTGAACTTGCGAGACAGAGAAGAGAGAGAGAGGATGAGGTTCGTTTCTTCGTTCTTACTTAGAAGGAGTAAGCGTTCGGTGCTGTTGGGTTGTTAAAAGAAAGATTTTTTTTTTTTTTTTTTTTTTATTTTTTTAATATTTTTTTAATATTTTAATATTCTTATTTTCTAAGCTGCCTTCCATTTTTTATATTTTTTATTTAAAAATGTAGGTCGGAAAGGGAAAAGGAAAGGGGACGGACCATTATTCAACGCAGGCGTTTTGTTTTAATAATTTATCTTTTTGCCCTTTTGGTGGGGTCCATTTTGCAAGATGTTTTGATTAACTTCACTCCTTCACGCCTTTAGGCTTGTAAAAAGGAAATAAATGAGGCTCCACTCCTAATCGTTATGCACCGAAATGATGCAGAGTACCAGCTCCGGGACGTCTTTCCGATTCAGGCGACGGACAGCGACACAATAAAGCAAGCGTCGATCGAAGAACAAGATCGAGTCGTCGGATCACGACTTCGACGTTGAATTATCGAGATGCGTAGACGAAATTCGCAAGGATCCGGATTGTTAAACCGAACAAGCAAAGTATATATATGCTTGAAACCGTCACCAACCCATTTTGACATGTGCCAAATTTCAACTTGAGCCGGACCGGGATTTCATAGTGAAAAACAAAATTCGGATCAAACCCTTTTCAGAGGATCCGGCCAAAAGAGATAAAGAGGAGAAAAACAAGGATTCCTAAGCTCTATCTTAAGACAGATTAGATGGCTGGCAATTAGACTGTACTTAATTTGTGATGTTGTGTCCTTAGTTGTGATACAGCACGCAAGTGACTTTTTGGGCTGAGTTATCAAAGGGGAGGGAGTGGCGTGTGCAAGAGAAATTAACAGTTGAGGGCAAAAGAAAATTCAAATGGAAGTGGGGATCTGCGCAAAGAAAACATGATTAATTTTGTACTATGATTGCGATGGACCCTCCCTTTGTCAATTACGTGGATTAGATTTATCGACCGAAAGGGATGGTTAAGTCTTACGGGTCCAGCTGGAGCAAAATTGGACCTCGTATTCCACTCCGATCCGACCCATGCCTCTCCTCATTTTTTCACTTCTCAAAGGTATTCCCTCGTTTATATATTATAAGGTATAACCACCTAATTTATAAATTTGATTTGCCGATTGTTAAATGACCAAAACGAAGATTTATTTGCAATTTTTGATATCTCTTATCATCGTGCTATGCACAATTGATGATTTGAAGATCGAATATGTCTTCATTAAATATGTTTAACAAGAATTTCAAAAGCGCATCATAATTGATGATTTGAAGATCGAATATGTCTTCATTAAATATGTTTAACAAGAATTTCAAAAGCGCATCATAATTGATGATTTGAAGATCGAATATGTCCTAATTAAATATGTTTAACGAGAATTTCAAAAGTGCTCATTAACAAAGAGTTTGTAACATACGTTCACCCCTAGACAACGGCACTTCAAGTAAAGACCATAGCTTTTAACATATTGAAGGTTTTGCTGTCCCTCTCGACTTTATGCCTAATTAATCAACTTTGAAAAACAAAAAGGGCCGCCTCTAGACAGAGATGTCCGAATGTGCTGATCCGCAGTTTGAATGTAACTCGGTTCCACGGCTCCAAGCATCGAATACTTTCCTTTACTGGCGAACTGAATTCCGTATACTTCTCCGCCTCTATTCCTCTATTGTGAATTTTGTCTCCCCGATTCTCTAGGACGTGAATCAAGTCGATTACTTTTGGAGAAAAAGAATCGAATTCATCCTTTCCTTTTTCCTAACGAGCGAATTCTTCTACACCGAAAAGCATCATTGCATTAAAGAAATGACAAGAATAGGGAGGAAAACACCGAGGCTTGATGAAGACGGTTTGGCAGAAACAGAAACACCCATTGACCGGGAAGCTCAACAGTCGCCATCCCAAAGGTCGTCAAACAACGTTAAAGGATTCTCGTTCCCTTTTCATACTTTTCAACTTTTCCCATCCCAAAAGAGATGCCAAAGAGACAGCACACACCAGTAGCAAACAGCATTTTCCAAGAGGTGAAAATCCCTGTACTAGACCATGGGTAAATCATCATGTTCTTTTGTCTGGTCCTCGAAAAGAAGATCTGATGGCAGTAAAACTGCCAAGTCTTTGACCGACCCACCTCATGTATCTACATATATAGTTACTGCTCCATATGTGTACAGCACATGCACCCCAACCAATTCTCCAATTCATCATCAAAGGCATTGAGATTATCAATCGTCATCGTCAATCACCAAAAATCGTCCCATAGGCTCAATTTCAATCACGAGATAAGAGGACACGCGAATCCCGCATTTGCCTTATCAATGCAGCAACTGAATAGCTGTCTATCTCATTGAACAAATAACCGATGTACCCATGTGATCTCCACCGGTTCTAAGCTAGCTCACAGACAATTTACCTTTCGCTTTTGATCAGTGCAGGACTACTATGCGTGGGAAGACGACACAGCAAATTTACCTCGACATCTAATCAAGAACATGATAAGGGAGATTTCATTTATTAAAGACGTATCAAGACAAACAGAAAGGGGATTGCGAGAAAGTAACCGGATCGCATGTGCTACATGTTTAGTCAGTCAAACTAACCTGGTGGACCTCATGATATGAAAACATTTTCTACTTGAACCTTTCTGGTGGTAGGCCCTGTCTCCACAGTGCAAATGCAATGCATGATCCCCCACAACTTAGGGGACCCAAATTCCCGGACTAAGGTCGAACGCGGGTCATTGGCAAGAGCACCAATTATTCCCATAGAGAATGTGACTAAACAACAACCAACGTAATTAATGAATAACGAGGAATGAGAGCAGGAACAGGAGGAAAGCATGTTCATATCATCACGGGTCCCAGAAAATTGAGGCAGGTAAAGAGAAAGGAACGGGGCTCACTGCCACCTTAATCCATCTTCTCGTTCTTCCACTGATGGGATGACAAGACATGTCCCTCAGCAGAAACATAGATGCAGATCTGAGTGGTTCATATTGTTACCATCGTAGTATAGATATGTAGATTCAGCTCCTTTCAAGTACTTGCAACCAACGATCCATCGAAAAGCCAGAGAATCAGCCAAACGGTTAAGCATTCTCAGGTAAAAGCTATTTCTTTGAATTGCTTATTGAGCTCAGATATGAATAACTACGGACAGATGCAATAACATGGCTGGCAGTGGACCAACGGATAATCATGCAATTTTTTTAAACTAATTCTTCCACACAAATCCCCCATAGTAAAGTCACATGGCCGATAAGTAGGAGCATCAGAAGGAACTGATAAAAGTTCATAATACTCTTGCGGGTATGGAAGCATGATATCAGCAGGTTGTTGTTCATCCAGCGATCAAAGACCTTTTGCAACCATACAGCTCAGCTCAGCTAAATCAATGAAGGTATGCCCTGGGGTCAACGGTGTTTAATTACCTAAACCTGATCGAAGTATTCCAACTAGAGTTGATCGGTTCCGGACTTGAAACTTAAAATTTATCCCGTTAGAACCAATTCTCAATTTTTGAAACCTGGAACCTATACTATATGTCCTATAACCTATCCTTTTTTTCCTGATCCGGTTCTAGGGTCTACCCAGAAATCGGTTTCTCATCCTTTTTACTTCAGTTTCTCTAAAAACCGAGACAAGCAGTAGTTACAACAAAATGGTATGAGCAACAAAACGGCTCAAATTAAATTATTGATACAAAAAAAAATACAAATATAAAGCAATAGACAAGTCATGTTCATTCAAGAAAGGTAAATCATCTTCTTCCAGCATCATTAAAAAAAAAAAAGGTTCTAATCGTTCCTGGATGGGCGCGTGGGTGCAACATCAGATTTTTGGAATACCAGTTGCACAACCCGAATTCCAACACTCTTTCAAGCTTATAGGGCGAGAAGTTTATCAAAGAAGCAATCATGGTCAATGCATAAGCATTTGTCCACTTCATCTAATCAATACCCTATCTATGGCTCTTTCTCTACACTTTTGCAAGCAATCCACGTAAACAAGACAGCTATAAGAGAAAAGGACCAGCAGTATACAGTATAATCTTTAGGTAAAGGGCACTCAGGCAACCACCATCTCTCCACCAATTTAGCTGACAACTATTTCATCTTCCCTCAGTCTAACTCTTATGCCTTAAGTTATATAATCTTTTAATCTTCTGAATATCCTCATCATTCCGCAACTCCACTGATATTTCCACGATTTTCCCAATCATATCTTCTACTGATAGCCTGATACACTGATCTACTAAGGAAATTTTCAAGCAATCAGTCTAAGTCCAAGCACCTGCCTTGGCCTCCATACTGCCACAAAGAGTGCTGTGAAAAGCCACTATTCACATGTACGATACAAGTATATTTGTGCTCTTGCAGGCAAAGTACAGCCAAACATCCATTCAACACACTGAGCGACTGACAAGCTGACCTTCAAAGATCCAGGAAACACATCTTGGATACTTCAAAGGCAAATTAATGTGCTCATCATTGTCTTCTTAGCATTCAACTGAGGTTTGATGATTAAACTCATTCCGAACTTCAGCACCTTTTAATCCACTATGTGTATGCACTCTCATGGTGTCATGCATTATAAGGTAATGAACCTTCCAATTGTTAACAATGTGGCCAATCTGATCTTGTAATACTGAGTCTTTTACAGTGGCTATCTCATGTTGTCAAACTCCCATTTGAACTGACCATGCTGATACAGAACTGCCCAACAGCCACTCATATATTAGTATGCACCAAATTAAGATGCAGTATAGACGTCCATTCCGCCAGTATTACAAACGATATGTACTCTTGGGTAGAGTGCAGTGCACTATTTATGAATGAACATGTTACATACATGAGCATGGCATGGTCAACCCATCGGCATAAAACTTGGAGTTCATTAATTCTAATCCTTAAACTATCCAACCTTAACTAGGGAACTCTATTCCCACCAATACAAAGCAAGGACGTGAACAATCGTGTAACAATTACTCAGCCAAGCACCACCTACGTTACCATCTGAAGGAGCACACCTTCAGGCCCATAAGATTTGCCATACCACTTAGGCAAACTGACCACGGCCAGACCAAGTAGCCACAATGCTTCATTTAATAGAGACACCAAGAACCCACGACAACAGATGCACGATGCACATTCAGAAGAAAGATACACAAATTTCTTGCCTTGGCAACAGGATAATGCAGAAGAAAGAGTGGAAAAGCTGATGCACCTGAGGTAAGGCAACATTCCCAACGGCAGAACATGAAACAAAGCACAAGAACCTTACAAACCGCGCACGAAAGATTAGGCAATGGGTGCAGATCAAGATAGAGTATACTCAATGGTGAAGGCAGGCGCAAAATTAAGAACGAAAAACTTATTTTCTCCGCCCAAAATCCGTCCGTCATACAAAACATAATGTCTCAGAAAAACCTCTAGAGCAAAAATCAGCTCAGAGCCACCCAATTTCAACATCGAACGATCTATTCCACCCCTCAGAAGGATTCAAAACAGAGGATAAACAAAATCTAATCAAGTCATGTGAATCGTAATGGCCTAATGATCCAAGTACAATTCCCCCGGAGAATACCTAGGTCTGCCTCCTAAGCCGCTTCCGGAGCTTCTTATACTTGTGCTTGTTCATCTTCCTCTTCCTCTTCTTCTTCACGCTGTCGGCCCACACGGCGTTCGCGTCGCTCGAGCCCGCGCCATCCTCCTCTTCGCTCTCGACGGGAGAGCCGGAGGGAATCGGTCCTAGATAGAGCCCGAAGGGATAGGACGGGAAGACCGGTGGGGGAGGAGCTGAGGCCCCGCCGCATTCTCCGTCCGACCGGAAAAACCCCAGAGCGGGCCCAGGAGAGGGGTTTTCGGCGGCGACCCGTCGACCGCCGGCGGCGGCGGCGGCGGCTGGAGTTGGCGTGAAGTGGCGGCGACCTTTGCGGAGAGCGATCTTCTGAGGAGTCTCTGCAGAAGAGAAGAAGAAGAAGAAGAAGAAGCCGCCATTGAAGTAGCAAATCCTGGGGTTCTCTCTGTCCCGATGCACGGCGATTTTGAGACGCGAGAGGGAGAGCGGGGATGCCTAAAACGGCAGTCGGTCGATAAGCCGCACGTCGTTTCGGTCGTCCGTGTATTGTCTCTGGGCTGACCACGTCGTCCTCCTCGGACCATAGTCAGTCATCGGTCCACACTAAACTTTTGGTAACATTATATCCAATTTTTTGTCCCTAATACTACGTTAAACCACTTATTTGAGCTTCCTTAATTTTGCTTCGAGAATGCAGGCTTTTGGAGGCAAACCTGAATACTCTTCTAATTAAGTATGGCTTTAGAATTGTCGATATGATTTGATAAGAGTTTTCCCAATGTTTAATTGTATGGAATTGCGGTCTCAAAGATGTGTGTTGAAAATTTTGCTTGAAGAAGCGGCGGTCAGCCCGGCGATTCTGTTGTTTCTCGACCCAATTTGTTGAAGGGTTCTTTTTAATGTAACCGAGATAGAGCACATGTCACGTGATTCATAGGACGATAACGATGACAATGACAATTTCGAGAAGACTACAAATAGGGATAAGTGTTCTACAAATCGTAAAGCTTATCATGAAAATATAATTGAGTACTCAAACTTTTAAAAACTACAATAAAATATTAAAACTTGTTATAATAATGTAATCGAGTTCTAAAATTTTCCAAAAATCTTATCAATGGAATGACTTAATTTGACAAACTTAACAAGTTTTAAGACTTGATTGTTGATTGTACTTTTGTAATAAGTTTTAAGATTTAATTGTACTTTTTGAAGATTTAAGTCATAGGATTTCAAAAGCGCTTAATCCTAAAGATATAAAAGAGGGAAGAGAAGAGGGAGTGAAGAATTAACTCAAAAGAGGTTCACGCTCCCTGTTCTTATTTAATCTCAAACATCAGATGTCGATCAATGGACATCATCCTTCACCTTCCAAACACCAATCAAAACAGGCGAATTCAAGCACACGCATGGCTTTTTTTATTATGTCCCGCAAGACGATTCATATATGCCCCCTCCATAGGAAGGCTATTGACCGATTGGTCACTCAGATGGTGGGAACAACCTCATCATGGCAGCAGGCGAAGGTGGTGAGCTTCTCCATGCGCCTCTGGCACTCGGGGCACCGCATGCCCTCCGGGATCCTTCCCCCCGCGCTCTGGAACTCGAACCTGCAGCACGGGAGTGTCACGTCGCGGATCTTGTCGTGGTGATCCTTGAACGCCACGTCGTACCCCTTGGTCACCACGTGCTCCTTCCACAGGTCGTACTCCACCAGCGCCGGCAGGACCGTGGTCCCGTGCCCGTTCACCGCGATGGCTGACCCCCGGCTTAGCAGTGCCCACCCCCCGGTCTTGTCGAAGCTGAGTATCCTCTTGATCTGCTGCATCATGGGGTCATCCTCATCCGCCTTCCCAAGTTGGATCTTCGAGAAGAGCATCGAGTCAAGCCGGGTCCAGAAGTACCACACCAAGGTCAGGTCCTGCCAGGTGGAGCTCAGCTTCTCAACGTTGATGGTCGCAATCACTTGCCGCACCTTCTCTCGCTTGCTGCTCTTGCCCACATAGATCATCTCCAGCGGAATCCTTGCAGCTTGCGCGGACCTGGCGTGCCGCCGCGGTGAACTTGCGGATCCACTCGATGTCATCGCCACCGTACAGGAATATGTACTTGCCATCTCTGATCTGATGAGGGAAAAAATGAAGATCTTAATGTCACAGACCATTGAATTACTATGATAAAAATGCTAACTTGACATGATAGTGAGTTACCCAATTCAGAATTGTTGGATCCATGCCATCCACAAGAAGCTCAAGCCTCCATTTCTCTTCTTTCCAAAGAGCCTCCTCTCTCAGTGTAGTGAAAGGGAAGGCATTGCTTCCCCAAATCCACATCATGTGAATGGCATTGGGGGACACAACCTTGCCTTGTGGGTCAAGCACCACGAGGATCGGCTTGTTCCTGAAGTGCCACTTCTCCTTGACGAACCGGATCACCAAGTCGTCGATCAGGCTTGGGTGGTACACGGTATACCACGGCATTGAGGACTGCAGGGCCTCGAACTGCTTCTGCATTGGACCGGTCCACTCGACCGACCGGTCCACCATGGGGATCCACACCAACTCATACTGGTGGATCTCATGCCGGATTGCATGCAACTTGGACTCGCTGTGGATCTGCTCCAGGATGGACAGCTCCTCCTGCGAGATGTCCACCCCTGAGATCAGCAGCAATACGTTCTTCCTCCTCAGGACTTCGAGGTTGACCTGCATGTGGCAAGATAGAACAGAAACTCGTGGTCAAATCATTTTCGATATGAAGGGTTCACGGTTGTTGCATGATGGTGAGATTGGCTATAGAGATCGAACCCGTTGTCTTGTAGACCCCTCAACAAGTGGCAGAACATCGTCCTTGGGATAAATCAGAGCCTTCAGAATCTTCATATTGTCAATGTGGATGGTTTCAAAGAGGTTCAGGAGAGACTTATAGGCGTCGAGACGCCGCTTTTCCTCTGCGTCACCGTTAACTTAGTTAAGCCTTCCTTGAAAAGGTTTCTCTCTCTTCAATCACTATACAAGAAAATAATAGAGGGTCTATATAGATCGGTGGCTCATTTATTACCAATGTGTTGGTAACATATGCCAATTTGCTTCTGCAAATGTTCATATATGTTCGTCAGTTTGTGAGCCAAGGTCGATAGCTCCCATGCCTCAGTTGTGGATGTTATGTACCTGCAGATTCTCACTTCCATGTTATGATTTCATGTGGGTGGCATCTACATAAATCCTCATTCAGAGATATACTTTCAGTACTATGATTAACTCTGCTGTTAACCCATCAGCTATTTAATGCTTTCTATCTATGCCTTATAATTGAGTGCGACTAGAGAAGTTGAAATAGATTGAGAGCGCATACTCAAGGCCATAGCTAGTGAGGCTGGTGATCTGGCCATAGCAAGCCACAGCGCTCCTTATGGTCCAGTAAACGGCAGTTGGGACGTGATTCATGGCAGCTGACAATGCAGGGAACTCGCTGGAGATGTAAGCTGAGGGAAGCTCCTTGAGGTCGACCACGCACTTCGTGACTTTAAGCATGGCCTGGATGAGGCTGTTGAGCGCGTCGAACCGGGACTTGAGCACGCTGGAGTACTCCATGATCATGGGCAGCTGCTTCAGGGTCGCCATCAGCTTGGCGAGCTGGTTGGTGGAGGAGACCTGGGCCAAGAGCCAGAACTCGCCATAGTTGAAGGCAAAGGCCGCCAGTGTCAGCACCAGCTTGGCGTCCCACGAGAAGGGGGCGAGCATGTTGCATATGGCGAGCGTGGTCGAATGTGCCTCGCCCCCAGTCAGCGCCTTCGCGTGTAGCTGGGGATCGGTCGCCAGCCAGCAAATGTCAGTAAATAGACTTGATTTTCAAACAAACAATTCGACCGCTCTTCATTTAATTTCGTGGCAGAATTCGAAATCAATGAAGCACAACATAAAATTTTTCATAGACTACCTCGCTGGAAACCCGTTCGATGATATAGGACAATGCGTCGAGTAGGTCGGTGTCGCTGGCCCGGTAAGTCTGGTCCTCCATGTTTTCTGTGTGTGCTGGTGATCCCTATACCCAGCAAGAGCCATGCATGCGTGATTTGGAATTAGAAACGAGAGATTATAGTACTCTTAAAAAATACAGATAATTGAGATTAATTATTTTCGTGATTTTGCTCGTTCTTCGTCAGAAATATGGCGAGTGATACTAAACTGGACAAAATCTCTCCTAGGTAAATAAAGGCATATCTGTAAATTGTCCTCTAAGCATTTGATCCAGCACACTGCAAGAAGGTAGAAAAAAAAGATTATTCCTACTCCATTACCTCGGCGGCAACAGCGTCAACATTCAAGGTCGAGCGGTTGAGGATGTCCTTCACGAGATGGAGGAGCGGCTTCACATCAACCTCGCGGCCATCCGGGGCGTGAGTCTCCTTGATCTGCTTCGTCAACACGTCCTCATCGGACATGGTGATCATGCTCCGATCCCCGCCCTTGATCAGCCTCTGCATGGAGGGCGGCATCATCTGGCCGGTCGTCGTCATGGCCATGACGGGGTATGTAAACTCAAGAGAAAATACAAAACTGGGGTTTTATGAAAGAGGAGGAGATGTAATTCTATCTGGGTTTTGGGTGATTGATACAGCCCTTAGTCGGGTCTATTTATTGGCATGATAGGTGGAGTAAAGCCTGGGGATGAATCGACTTCCTTGCTTCCAATTGTAATTTGATGTTTTTTTAAGTTAAACCGAAGCTTTGGCCTCTCTTTACACTTTGTCCAGCCTGGAAGATACTTGGGGACCATGCATGGGGCTTTTCTCTGTGGCCATCTTTGTGGAAATTTGATTAATTTCTTCCAATAATTAAATAATGAACACGGATGAGAAGTGATTGGGGAGAGTAAACTTGCTCAAAAGAGTAGTGCAAATGTAAGGTTTACATATTAGCTTTTCGTGCCAAAAAGTAGTCCTCCTTAGCATATAGTCAGGGTATGATTTTATTTAATCAAAGCCCCTTTTGCTTTCCTTGAAGTAGATTTGAATAGGCAATATCCTTTCTTCTTCTTTTTCAATCTTTTATGACAAGTCTTCAGTAGATTTATTGATACGATAATAAATTATGAGGAAATTTTTTTATAAAAAAAATCTTGAACTTACTATATAGATGCCAATTTGATTTTATTTTTTTAATATGACCAATTTAATCTTAAATCTTTTAACGAATTGTTAATGTATTCATTTTGGCTAATTTTGGCTGGTAATTGCTGATGTAGATACTAATTGTCCTACGCGGCATTAACGGCATTGACGTGGACAATTTTCACATTTTTTGAATTTTTTATTCTTTCCTTTCTTTTTTTTTTTTTTTTCCTACCGTGGCTTGGCTACTAGACTTAGCAGAATGAAAATAGGAAAGGAAAAGAAAAGAAAAGAAAAGAAAAGAAAAGGTAAAAAAAATTATGGAAAAATTGTAAAGATTGTTAACATTAGTGCCGACTTCCATGTAGGACAATCAACATTCAATTTATCGATTTTCCCGTCAATGAAGGACTACATTGGCAAAATGTTAATAGGTTTAGGATAAAATTTGACAAAGTTGAAAAGTTTTGAATTGAATTGACATTTATATGAATCACTGGGCTACTATTTATTGATTGGTGACAAATGATTATTTGCTTCTAAAAATGTTCATTTATGTTCTTCAGTTTGTGATCCAAGGTTGACAGCTCCCGTGCCGCTGTTGCGGCTGTTATGTACCTGAAAATTCTTAGTTCCATGTTGTGATTTCTTGTGGGAGGCATCTATGCAAATAATTATTCGTAGTTACATGGATTAACTCTGCTGTTAACCCATTAGTAGAGATGGCAAAATGGGTCTTTGACCCATATATGACCCAATTAAATCATAAATGGGTCATATATGGGTCACTTGTTTTTTTGACAAAAAGTAGTTAAATGAGTTTAACAATTAAAAACTTTGATAGGTGGATCTTAAGTGGGTCTTAAATGGGTTGGATTTAGAACCCATTTTCAACCAAAACCTCACAATCTCTCTCTTCCCTCTTTAACTTTATAAAATATTTTTTTCTAGTGGTCGTGACAGCTAGGCGAGCCTCGAGGCCATCGTTGGGCGAGCTCGATGACTAGCCAGGCGAGCCTCGAGCTCGCCATCGTTGGGCGAGCTTGAGCTCGCCAAATTTGGCGAGGCTTGAGCTCGTGGCGAGCCTTGAGCTCGTCGAATTTGGTGAGGTGGAGGCCTCGCCAATGTCTGATGAGGCTTGAGCCTCGCCGATCTTGCGAGACTCGAGCTCATCGGTGTTGGGTGAGGCTCAAGCCTTGCGATTTGACGAGCCTCAAGCTCGCCGGTGTCGGCGAGCCAAGCGAGCTCAAGGCTCACTTATGGCCGGCCGTCATCGTGGCCGGCGACCAGCCAAAGAAGAAGAAGAAAAAAAAAGAAAATGAAAAAGAAATTAAAAAATATATTTAAAAATTAAAAATAATTAAAAAAATTTTTAAAAAATAAAAAATAAAAATCGAATTTTTAAAATAATAAAAATTATAAAAATTGTCCATTAAATTGGTGTTGTATAAAAAATATATATATATATATGAAATAAGCTTTCTTAAGTTTAGTTAAATGAGTCGGGTATGGGTCAAAAATTTTGCATTGTAATAAATGTGTCATAAACGAATTAAATGGGTCAATTTGGGTCGGACCATTTATGACTTAACCCACCCATTTAGCGGGTCTACCCATTAGCTATAGAATGATTTGTATTTGTGCCTTATGAATTATAAATGAGCGCGAGGAGAGAAATCGAAATAACTCGAGAGCGCATACTCGTGGCTGAAGCAAGTGAGGTTGGTGATCCGGCTAGCGCAAGACATGGCACTTCTTATGGTCCGGCAGACTGCATTTGAGACGTGGGCGATGGCGGCTGACTGGGCGGGGACCTCGCCGGAGATGTAAGCTGAGGAAAGCTCCTTGAGGTCCACTACGCGCCTGGTGGCTTCAAACATGTCCTGGCTGAGGCTTTTGAGAACATCGAGCCTGGACCAGAGTGGCGCACTCGAGTTCTGGTAATTTGCAACCTGTTTACAACCCAGCCCCAAATATATGAGTCAAAAAATGGGACCCATTTTTTACTGGTAATTTGGACACTTTTCTCGTGATGCATAATTTTCAAATTGTCAAAATGTGATCGGTATATTTTAATGATGTATAATTTTTAAATTGTCGAAATGTGATCGGTAAGTTTCAATGAAAGTTCTCCTTGTTTTCAATTAAATTGGTTAGTGTTCTCAAAGGCTTATGCTAAACATAGGCTCAAAGAGAAGCGCTTGGTGCGAATACTGTTTCTCAATCTAGCTTGATGAAGGATTCTCCATAATGTATTTCAATTTGGGCTTTTCGGACTTTGATTTAGGATATCAAGAAGTGATAAATTCTACAATTAATGACAATACATCTTGAACCGAGGACTGGCAAGTAGTGATGATTTTTGGAGCAGCATAATGGTTCCGTTCAAGGCCATGACAGACTACCTGGGCATGCATTTGATGAAGTTGCTTCTTGGTCCTACATGACTAACGGAGTGATGAATTGTTCGTCCAACAGTCGGTGAGGGAGCTCAAAATCTGGAATTAGCTTCGCTATGTTTGGCGCAATGGGGCCGTCTTTGGTCGATGCAAAACGAGTCTTGTTTAAGCTTCCCAGGCGAATAGGTTCAGAACTCCAGAAGTAGCAGCTAAGATCAATGCGGCGGTATTCAATCCATCCCCGAGATCACCTTCTTCTCCTACCTGTCCTCCTAAAATCTCTCCCTTCTTCTGATGCAACAAGTCAAATCGCCTCCTCCACTGGATTCTCCAAAGCAGGAAAATCGCTCGTCCGGCAGAAACTGATTCCGAATCTGCAATACTTAAGATTTTGGACCAGTCAAAATGAAGTGGTGGGCCCTGAAGAATTAAGAAAGCAATGATTCAAAGATAAATTTCCCAGAAGCAAAATGTTCTTCACTGAAAGCCATAAGACACTTTATTTCTACAGTACATACTACCATTTATATTAAGAAGACAACCGGATTTTCTATTCTATATTCCGAACATCTAATCTTACGGATTGATTGGAAGAATAATCAGAATCAAATCATAACTCCTACTCTAATATAAACTTCTGATAATTAACCAATAATATTATCAACCTTATCAGCCTCAAACTTGAATTAGGTGGAAAACCTAGTCCTAGTTTGTATTGTAACCTGCAATGATCAAAGTGTGGTCAAGCTTTTGTAAATATGTCAGCAATTTGATGAGTTGAAGGAACATAGTGGACTTCAAGTAACTTGAGAGCAACTTTCTTTCAAATGAAATGAAAATCGATCTCCTCGTGCTTTGTCCTTGCATGAAGGACTAGATTTGCTGTCAATGAAATGGCTGAGTGGTTATCATCGTAAAGCAAAGTCAGACCCATGAGTGGAATACCCAAATCTCTCAATAGAAAAGAGGCCCATGTAAGATCCGCCATGGTAGAAGCTAAGGACCTATATTCAGCCTCCATTGATGACCTTGACACTATCACTTGCCGTTTTGTAGACCATGAAATAATATTCAATCCTAAGAAAGTGCAAAAGCCGGTCATTGACCTTTGAATCTCAGAATAGCTAACCCAATCAGAGTTCGCATACCCGTAAAAATTCAATGTGCTATTAGAGTGAAGACAAAGCCCAGTTGCTAAGTTCTTTTCATATATTGCAACACCCGTTTTAACAGTTTGAAATCGCCATTTGTAGGAGAATGCATTTTCGACATATTTGATTTACTAAATAAGAGATGTCCGGTCTTGTGATTGTTAAATATTGTAATCTGCCCGTAAGACTTCAAAATGAGTGAGGATCATGAAAAGATTTCATGTCTTGTATCATTGGATGAGTTTTTATAGGCATTCAAGTCTCAGGCCCCGTTTGGTTTGGCTTTGGGAGAATGTCCTTGGGGAAATGCAAAGGCCTTTAGTCTAAAGGGGTTTGACGAAATGCAAATGATGTTTGGTAAACAAAATTAAAAAGATGCCTTGAGATGCAACTTGGGGAAAATACTGTTTGGTAAATACATTACATTTGGAAAGTCATTTCATGTGCCAATTATTAAAATTTTGCAACTTTAAATTGTTTAAAATTAAAAACAAAAATCAATTACCTTAACTTTTATATATTATTTTCAAGTTGAGAATAATGTATAAGAGACATATTAATAAAATTTTAAATAAAAAAATCACATCAAACTCAACTAAAAATAGAGTAATTTCATTACAATAAACATGACAACAACATATGTTCGAAAGAAAGAAAGAAATAGTTAAATATTACAGACATCCTTAACTATTTATCAAGTTCATAGCTATTTCATCACGTAAATGTGCCATGTCAGGGAATGCATTATTATTTGAAGCACTTGTCTCCTCATTTACAACATCATGATCTATTGAATATTCATACTCGGGATCCAAATTTGCTGTTTCAAAATCCATATCAGTTACGGCATTTTTTCTTATAAAATTGTGCAAAGCCATTGTAGCTATAACAATTTGCACTTGCTTTTCATAAGGATAATTTGACATAGTAGTTAAAATCTTCAACTTCATTTTTAATACGCCAAAGACTCGTTCAATTTCTAAGCGAAGTGAAGAATGTGCATAGTTGAACACTTCTCGATGACCCGTAGGTGTAGGACCTTGTCGAAATTCTGGCAAATGATATCTAAGTTCTCTATATGGCCCCAAATAACCTGTGAGATTTGGATATCCAGCATCTATTAAATAATATTTTCCTACACAAATATAATATAAATTTAATTAACATATGTCACATAAATATATATATGGAAACCATTAATTAACCAACTTGGAGGTGGATGGGGAAATTGTGCATCACGTCTTCCAATGGCATCATAGAAGACACAAGTATCATGAGCTTATCTCTCCCAACCAGCACAAACGTAAATAAATTCCATATTAAAATTACATACAACCAACACATTTTGCGTAGTCTTTCCTTTTCGACCAATAAAACGAATTTGATCATACGTCGGTAACACTGCTTGAATATGTGTACCATCCATGGCTCCGATGCAATCCTAAAACAAATAATGCAAAAATTACATGATTTAAATTTGCTTTTTCGTTTTTATAATACAATTATAACTTACCTTAAAATATGGATAAAATCGTCGATCTTTCTTAATCTTCTCTGGAACTTCCCGAAATTTTCGATCAATTGGTTGGATCAAATCTTTTCCCATATTGCATACTTTATTTAAAACTAAACTAAAATGCCTACTTATGGTTTCCCCAGAGCATTGAAAACGTTCTTGTGCTACCCTGTTGCCTATACCATGTCCCAACATATAAAGAAACATTCCAACCATTTCTTCAACATTAGTATTTCTAGATCCTTTAAGGCCATAGCGTGTTACTAAGTCACGTGTTAAATTATTAAATACATCTCTATGCATTCTAAACATGTTATAATATCTTATTGGATTAGTATCTTCAGCCATCAACTCTCTCATTCATGCATAACCTGTATATGATGAGGTCATAGAAGGTTGTTTGCTAAGGTGCATTGCTTGATAAGCAATTGAAGCATTAGCAATTGAAAGCAAATCTAAGAATTCATCTTCCTCTTGTTCACAATTTTCCTTTAGTTGAGAATCATCCATAATTACCTAACGTAACAATTGAGTTAGAATAAGAAAAATAATGAATAATATTGACAATCCATTAAGAAAAATAATAGTATCAATCAACATATATATGCAAAGTCAACCACATAAAGCGAACGCCAATTAGAAACAATTCTCACATTAAAAAAATTAATATAAATTAGGTCCATACATAATTTAAATAGAGTTCACATATAAAAATAAAATAGCATATTCAAGAATTCAAATAAGAAACTATAACAATATCTTAGTTATGATTAAGTTCTTCCATCTCAAATTTGAGATACTTCACCCTCGAGTATCGGTACTCAAGCTCATGAAGACCTGCCTATTGTCCACCATGTCCTTAAAATGTTTAATTGCAAAAAAGTACAGCTTTTCATCTTGCACAATCTCCAATATGGCATCCAACATAGATATGAGGTCCTTGTAAGGACCGAATTCCTCATATGCTCGAGAGGCAACAACATCAGCACTCCTATTAGCACTCCTACTTTCAACTGCAGAATAAAGCCTGTTAATTTGAATTCCAAGCAATTGTGCCGGGCTCAAATTCTTGGCTTTCTTTCCTCGAGTTTCCCTCGTTGGAGTTTGTGTTACTCTTTTACAAGCTTAAGTTTGAATTGGTTCATCAATATTTTCACCCACATCACATTCCAAATTATCATCAGTAGATCCTACGGCATTATCAATATTGGGTTGTGTGACATCAACATTTTCATCAACACATAAACCTTGTGCAGGATTCCAAGTGATTCCTCCAGTAGCAATCGTATCCCTGAACATTCTATCTAGCAACACTTCAAGATCAGGAGGTATGTCTTTCGTCCTAAAAACCTAACCTTAGGATTGGCCTGTTATAAAAAAAACGTTTTCAGTGAGTTGCATATAATAGAAAATAAGAACTTAATCAAAAAGTAAAAGAACAAATGATAAACACTTGGATTTTGCTCTCCCACCATTCATCACTCGCATCGATGGTTTTCTTCCTTGGATCCCATCCTAATCCCGTTTCACTATAAACCAATGTCCTTTATCTTTTCCATTCTTCCTTAAGATTATCCCACTTACTTTTCATTTTAGTTTTATCGTACTTTTTGCCCCTCAACTCATCGAACTTATTAATTATGATAGTCCATCCATCTCTCTTGCTGGTTGCTAGACGATTACCCTTATCAATTTGTTCAACACACAACTTACAAAATGTTTCCACGTCTTCAGCTGTCCAATATGCCTTTTCCTTTGTTGAACTCGTCATCTTTCAACAATATGAGCATGCCATATTTGAGAGATATATAATAAAGAAAAAATTCAGCAATTGAATTAGAGCCAAATAAATGCGAACTAGTAAATAACAAATCAATATTATATTGTATTAGGTATTAGCCCAAAAAACAAGAAAAAAAACCAACAACATATCAGTCTAGGGCTGTACAAGATACAAAGTGGTGGTTTTCCCACTATAGAGGCAGATGATCCATCAAAAAAAGAGAAAAAGTAACATTTGGATGTAGAGATAAGATCAAGAAACAGCTTCACATCTCTTCACACCAGAAAAATATTAATCGAGCCCCAACATTAGAATTTTGTACAACCCTAGACTGATATTAGAATTCAGAATGGGCTCAAAATAGCCAATCAACCACCAAACTCCCATCAAATTCAGAATTTTGTACACTGAAAATGCAGTTAAACTGACTGGAAGACAATTCAGTTCGATGGGCAACCGTGGATTAAGAAAATCTGACCTGGATAGAAGCAAGCACGAGCGCGAGCATGGCAAGAGAGCTTGAGGGCAGCGAGCATGAAAGGAGAGCTTGAGGGCATCGAGCGTGAAGGAGTAACGCGAGGAAGAGAACTCAAACCCCTGCACATACAATAAGGCACCAAATCTTGAGAAGTACTTTTTTTCACAAGCAACAACCATTCAAATGTGCATTTGTATGTTAGTGAAGAAACAAAATTTTAGGTGACATCTGCTGACTGATTACCGTCCTCCAACAATTATCAAAGACTGGCATGTTTTCCATGCTCTTGGACGGACTTTTTCATGAGATTATTTAACTCCCAGATGTGAATTTTGAACTCAAATTCTGCTTCATGATTTCATGAACTGATAATTACTCTTTCTGTCAAATTTGTTAATATAAAGTAATCTATGTATCAAATTAATGGCCATCCACAAAAAGAGAAGAAATAAATTCTCTTTTATTTATAATCTCAATTCCTTTTTCTGATTAGAAATTGCACTTTCGAATGGCAACATCAGCTATGTAGCGAGCCTTCACAAGTCTAGAGTTGTTCTTATTTTCTTGGTTGCATAAAAGCAGTCTTATAGATACTGAATTGCTATTCAAAAGTCAGATATCCTCTACCAGTGTACCTATTTAGGAAGAATTTCTTTATGAGCTTTGAACGATAGAATCACATTCCAAACCAAAGCAATAACATTAGCAGCAAGGATCTGAAATTATATTCGTAAAATAAGATCTGAGATACATTCAATAAGCAAACTTATGGTAATAGATAAGAACTCTATTTTCCATCCATTCCCTTTTGCTAATATCATCCGAACATCACCAGCTATTCATAAAATCTATTGAAACTCGAGAATCAAAGTGCTAATCTTTATGCAGGATAGACCAATTTAGAGCAATTACTTTCTGTCGGTGAAGATAAAGGAGCTTATCAGTTTGAACGTGGAGAGCAGGACCTCCTCTTGTCCTTACTTCCCAATATCATAAAAGATTTTGTTATATATAAACACCACCATAGACAAATTTATAGTCACAAACTATAAAATGGAGCACATTAAATATTGTGTTTCTATTTCAATATTCCAATTCCAGATTCCCTGTGAGTTTAGATACTGATTGATTCATATATGTGGCACAAAAATTTCATCTTTTCTGCCAAAAATATGTTACTTTCTTCATCCCCAAATACTTTTACAAACAAACTTACAACTAACAAGAATCTTTTCACTCTTACTGGAGAAAATTAATGAATTCTAAATAAGTCGGTTTGGTTCAGCCGATGGAGGGGACCAAGAAAAGCCAGTTTGGTTCAACCCGCCCCGAACAAGCAACGAAAGGTTCGGACTGAACTAAGTGTGAAAGCGAACAAAATCGACAGTTGGTGATTGACCAAAACACAAAGGCGAACCGAAGCCAACCTGAGGCCGCGACACTATAAGGCGGCAGCACTTAGGAAATCTTACCTAGAGAGGCAAGTGCGAGAGCAGAACAGCGAGGGACGATGGTGGAATCTTCAGTGGTGACTGCGAATCGGATGAACGAGCGATGGAATCGAAGCTTCTGAGCTTACCCAATTGCCTTGCTACGAGCGCGACGCGAGCGCGAGAGCAGAATGGCAAGAGGCGATCTTCAAGCGTGAGAGAAAAACGGCGGGAGGCGATCTTTGAGGTTGGGATGGTTGATCTCGGATGGAAACGGTGAGGGACGACTGAGAGAGACGTGTGAGAGTGCAAAAGAGAGGAGGCATGAGAGTGCGAAGGGGAGGAGTCGTGAGAGTGCGGCGGAGAGGAGGCGTGAGTGTGCGACGTGAGTGCAAAGGAGAGGAGTTGTGAGAGGCTTTTAGGGTTTTTTTAGAAAAGGGCAAAAACAGATTTTGAATAATAAACGAGGGTAAAATTGGCAACTGACATATTTTCATTAAACAAAGCCCCAGCATTCCAAAAATGCTAATCTCAAATGCACCTTGGACCCTCCATTCCCCTAAAGCCCCTTCAAGCCCTTTGGAGATGCAATTGCATCTCCCCAAAGTCCCCAAAATATTGAACCAAACACCACCCGCTTTTTCCCAAACCCCTTTATAGGCATTCAAGTCTTAGTCAACTTATTGTCTTGCATTTATGCTTTTTACAACAGATCACCAGCATATTTAGATTGTATTAGAAATATATCCTGGACCAGTAAACTTTGCTTCAAAATTGAGAAAATAGTGAAGTTGTCCGAGATAATTCATAGAAAAATTTATGCTTAAAGCTTTTGTTAATTCTCAAAGTAGAGATGATGAGTTGCCCATCAAAAGAATGTCATCAAAGTATAATAGCAATACCAATGTGCACTTACCCGTGTGAAGAACAAACAACGATAGATCGGTAGAGCTACAATGAAATCCCCATTCCAGCAAAAAGTTGTTGAATTTTTCAAATCAAGCTTGTGGAGCTTGTTTTAAACCATATAATGCCTTTTTGAGTAAACAAACCGAATTAGGCATCGTTGAACTGACAAAGCCTAATGGTTGTTCCATAAACATTGTCTCATTCAATGACCTATGAAAAATGCGTTCTTCACATCCAGTTGATGGATAAACCATCCTTTAATAATTGCCACAAAGAGGGCAATTCTCATGGTTGTTGGTATAACCATTGGATTGAAAGTTTCAATAAAATTAACATATTCCCCTTGATTGTGTTATTTCGCCCCAAATCGTGCTTTCAATTTATCAAGGTTTCCTTTCGCATCCAACTTGGCTTTGAACACTCAAATACATTCAACAATGTTCATATTTGAAGATCTAGTACCAACTTCCATGATTGATTTAATTCGAGAGCCTCCGGTTCTTCAATCATAGCTTTTCTCAACCCGGATGACTTAGTGCTCCTTTAACTATTTTCAGCTCATTTCGAATCTCACTGGCTGTAGAGAGAACATACTTTGGATTGGGCTTCCTTATTCCTGATTTTAACCTTGTTTGCATTGGATAAGTAGACTGTTGTTGGTGGATAAATTGGTAAATCACTTGAGGTGGAGATTATTGCTTATTCATGTGTTTCACAGTCTATTCATAGTTCTTATGAGCCCAACTGTGGTTGCTGCACATTTGTCTCATTAGGCAGCTCATAATTTTGTTGTCCAGAGCTATTATTATCAAATAGAAATCCTATGCTCGTGTGTAGTGATGTTTCACCCTCCACTCACTATTGTTTCAGATTGATTTAATAAATAATTTCACCCCTTGTAACCAATTCTAATACAATTGTGAATACCTAGGAAAAATGGTCCCCAAATTATTTAGAAAAAGGGAATTTCGTCTTATCAAATATCACGTGATGACTTACATATACCCTTCATGTAGGTAGATAAAGACATCGATAACCTTTATATCTCTAACTATACTTAGGAAAAACACAGGGTAATAAATGTTAATCAAACTTTATTGCACCATATGGTCTAGGGTGTGGATAGTACTCACATCCAAATACTCGAAGAAATCTATAGTCAAGCTCTTTACCAAAGATTTTACTAAACATACTACACATTCCCAACACTACTAATGGTAGCAGATTAATGAGAAATGTGACAGTTAGAAATAATCAACCCAATAAATTAACAGTACTCATGCATGATTGAGCATAGAAAAACCCAACTCAATGATGTGCCGATATTTCTTTTTGGCATTTCCATTCTGTTATGGTATATGTGGGTAAGATACCAACATTTCAATTTCTTTCTCATTCAAATGATTAACAAACTGGCTACTATTAAATTCTTCTCCACCGTCACATTGGAAAGATTTAATTCGACTTTCAAATTAGTTCTTAACAAGATTTTGGAGCATGACAAAGATGGAAAAGAACTTGGGCTTTCTCTTCATTGCATACACCCATGAGAATTGTGAAAAGCTATATATGAAGACTACATAGAATTTAAACCATTGAAAAGATTCTATCGCATCAAGCCCCTAGACATCACAATAGATTTTTTCAAATGGTTTACTAGCTAGAGACTCCGAGATATTGAAAGGCAACTTGTTGCTTTTTCCAACTTGGCAGCTTTCACAGATTCTTTTTGTCACATTTGTAGAAATGATCTTATTTTTGTTCTCCAGAAACTTTATTATTTGAAAGTTTGAGTGCCCAAACTAAAGGTGCCATACTTCACTACTAGCAATCCGTTGTCTTTAAGAGTACCATGCTTGCGTTTGTGCTTGATTTACATTGTAAAGATTTTCGTATTTCTTTCTCAGATTGATTGTAGAATCCGTCAGATGGTCCTCAGTGGATACACCAAGTTCATTAAAGATTAGTGAGTAGGGTAATCATCTATCAACTTAGACACCGAAATTAAGTTTTTCTTAATCTCCAAGATCACCAAAACCTCATTTAAAGGAAATGAATGCAATTCAATTAATAAAGATGTTGAGCCAATATGTTTTAATGGGCAAACAAACTCCATTCCCCACCATTACCATGTCTAAACCATAGTAAGAAGAGAAATAATTGAGGTTACTAGTTGATGACGTGATATGAGCTGTTGTCCCAGAATCTAGGAAACAATCTCCTCCTTAATCATCCTCCAAGTGAAGAGTAGCTAAGGCATTTGGTATCGGCTCATTTTGATAAGAATTATCAAAGCGATAACACCAACGTAGAGTGTCATGTCATGGCCTCTTGCATATGTGACATTGAAGCTTTGTATTATCCACATAAAACTATTTGTTCGAAGTAGGATTAGTACCACAGGAGGATACTCCTTTAAATTAGCAACCTTAGTTGGAGTGTTTGTATAGGGTCGGAAGCTTCGATTTTGAGAAAGTGAATTTGGTCTATACTTTCCATCAAATTGATAACCACTAGACTAATAACTACCAATTAGATCACCAAAAGTTCCTGATGGTCCATCGTTATGGAATTTGGGATAATTTTCAAACCTCCTTCCACAAAAACTATAGCCTCTTCCTCTATTGTTAAACTTGTCATTCCTTATTTCAAAACTCTATTAAAATTTCTTTGGCCTGCAAAAACAAATGTTGAATTAAATGAACCCGAATCAACCTCACTGCTTACTTTAGACTAATTAAACTTTTCACCAATAAATGCCAAATTAGGGTTTATTTGATTCAACAAGTAATTATGATGTCACACTTCATATTTCTCGAGCTAAGCAATAACGTCTTTGTGGCTCGGTTCGGGTTTTAGAGAATACATAGTTATCTTAAATGTCTCATAGTCACTTTCAAGACCTCTAAAACACCAAAGACCTTTGTGATTTCTTTGACCACTTTTCTAATCACGTTTAATGGGTCACAAATCAATTTGAACTCACCCAAATACTCATTTAATGGCCTATTACGCTTTTGACAAGATTGAAGCTTACTCCTTAATTTGAATTCTTTGGCCACAAATCTTTGAGTAAAATGATTACACAATGTATTCCATACCTCAGAAGTCGATTCAAGACTAACTATGAATCCAAGCACATCCTTTGACAAAGATCTAGTGATCCACGGACGACATAAGTTGGTTGTGTGATACCATTGTTGATACTCTGGATTAAGGACATATTTAGAATTTTCCCCTTTTGTGCGTGAGATTTTGAGTGGTGGAGGTTGAATTTGACCATTGATGAAATCCAATAGCTCCTAGCTTCTAATGAAGCAAAGAAATTTTGTTTGCCATAGAAGGAAATTTCTTTTGAAAAGTTTGATAGTCACAAATTTGAGAGGTTTACGTGTATAGGGTATGGGTATCTCAGATTTGGGTTTTCACCATGATTGTGTAAATGAAGAAGAGACAAACTCAAGGAAAAGGATGAAAACAAATATGATAAAACCAGCTCTTAGTATAAGGCTTTGATACCATGAAGAAAATAAGAGGAATTAAGAAGTCAATTCAAAGGTAAATTTCCAAGGAGAAGAATGTTTCTTCATTGAAAGGCATAATACACAATTTGCTTCTACCGTACATATTACTATTTATATTAAGAAGATAACCAGATTTCATATTCTATATTTCGAATAAAGATTACGGATTGACCAGATCAATTAACCCGCAATTAGAATAATCGGAATCAAATCATATCTCATACTCTAATTTAATCTTCTGATAGTTCACCAATAATATTATTGACCTTATCAGGACCCACCCAAAAAGAAAAAGAAAAAAGAAAAACTCAAGTGTTGAAAAGTCAAAGAGAAAAAGGAAAAGAAGGGGATGCTTGGCTTGTTTTAAATTAAAAGCTTTAGGATAGAAAGAAAGAGAGAAGGGGAAGGAAAGAAAAAAAAATGAAAGGAGAAGAAGAAAGGAATGGTTATGTGTTTACTCATCATGGGGACTTCACCAAGCCGAATCAACTATGTATTGCAATATCCGGTAAGTACTTGCGCCCCTCGTTAGTCTATTTGGGATAGTTTTCAAAATTAGTGCTTAAATTCAAAATTATGTGAAAATTGACTTGTGAAGTCCGATCTTTGAATTAAGGAGCTTCGGAATTTCATGAAAATAATGGATCATGTGTTGTAGAGCTGTGGGGATTGATGGAGGCTGATTTGAAGTAGCGGTTTGGTCCAAGCAAAATATTGTAGTTTCACAAGCAAGTTTCGCATTGAGTTTAAGCTTGAGTAATCACTTCAGGTGGGTGATTTATTAGAGCATATAAGTTGTTTTATCGGTATTTAGGCGTAGTTTAGTTGTTTCATAGTTGAGATAAAGTTTTATTTGGTTTCAACATTGATTCTCATTTAATTGTTGGGATTACAAAATCATTGGCTCATTTAGCTACGCGTTGTTTGATTTGGGCATTCCTAGGTGAATGGTGCCATATTGTCTTTGAATTTGAAAACTTATATTTTGAAAATGAAAAGTATGAGATATGTTATGTGCACATTTAAAATTGGCTAAAATGCAAAAGTAATGTTTATAGCATATTTGATGTATAACTTTAGATCATGCATTTACTACTTTTTATTCATTTGAAAATGATTTGAGAAATGTGTTATGCAAAGTGTTGTGAAAGTTTAAATGTATGTATTATGATGAGAACTAATTTATGGAATGGATCTTTAATGATTGGGGAAACGTTTAACGAGAGAGACATTTTGATATGTTATTGGGTTATGAAATGAATTTAAAAATGCTATGAGAAATGTAACATGAAATCAAATCATTTTATGTATTATGTCTGATAAATAGGTAAGGAGAGATGATGTATTTTGAGTTTGTGAAACCTTTTTATAAAAGAATTACGTTGACTTGAGTATGGTATATGAAAATTGATTTGATTTGGTATGTGAAACTAATTTATGATATGGATTTTGAATTGGTTTTATGGAGGGAATTAATTTGTGAAAAGTTATGTTTTGGTTTGCGAAGCCAATTGTGATATGGATTGGTAAAAAACTAAGTTTTACACGATAACGTAATTTTATGATAGCCATCTTTAGAACTTTGTGATCAAGAGCTAAGTGCTATACGATATCGTAATTTCGTGGGAGCCACTTCTTGAGTCTTGTGCTGTTGATATATATTAATCAAGGACTAAGTATTACATGATAACATAATTTCATAAGAGCCATCTCTAGGGCTTTGTACTACCCAAAAGCTAAGTGGAATACGATGACATGGTCTTGTGAGAGTCACCTCTAGAGCCTTAAGATATGATGTACTATGATATTGATCGATGGAATAGACCATCAATGTGTGATACAAGTTCCATCAATGGAATGTACAATTGACATGTGATAGAGATAAATCAATGGACTCAGCTATTGATGCTTCAATTGTGTATGGATTTAAATGAGCATTCCTGACTTGTACCAGCTTTGTTGAAATGAAACAACTTATATGGGATACAATATGATTTTATACTTGAGTTTGAATTATGAAGTTCCGGTATTACTTTGTATACATGCATAGTGGTTGCTCAATGTACTTAAGAAATGTACTACTCACTGAGTTATAATTGCTCACGTCTCTCTTTCACAATCTTTTTAGGTTCCTTGGTTAGCAACCAACAGTGCCAAAGAGCTATAATGGGGACTTTTGGGAGTTATACCTTGGATATAGTTTAAGGAGGTTGCATATGTGATTGTTGTTAATTTATTGGGCTCACTGAATTCTAGTTATACATATTCTTTTTGGTAGATTATAGAAACTTTAATATTTTAACCAACCTATCGATTTATCTAATATATGTATATATATAAGGATTGAGACATATATGTTGATAACGGGTTGTTAGTTGTTTGAGGTAACGTCCTTCGTGTAGAAGGACGGTCGTGTCTCCCCTCATTCCTTTAGGATTTGGGATGTGACAAAATTGAAGCCTCACCTGTGGCTAGTAGTGTTGCAAAGGCCATGCACAACCCAATACGGCCTCGTAGTCACAGGCAAAGAAAAAAATGATATAAATTCATTTTTTTTAATGTCAACTCAGCGCTGACTATGTCATGTAGGACAAGTGGCATTCTTGTTGATAATTTTCAACCAAAATTGGCCGGATGAACTCAATTGATAAATTATCAAAATGTTTAAAACTCAATTGGTAACATAAAAATGTTTCAGATTGAATTAGCCAAAATGTAATAGATTTAGGACTTTTTGGACAATTGTTTCCTAATGGTAATGACAATTTTAGGAAGGCCATAATCATAGAAGATGGGAGGAGAAGAGGGAGAGCAAAATTGTGAGGGGACAAAGAACTCATGAGAGGTTCACATTCTATTCTTATTTAGTCTCAAACATCAGATGTCATATGTTGACCATTGGACATCATCCTTCACACTCCAAACGCAAATCAAAACAAGGAAGTTCAAGCACACACGTGGCTTTTTATTATGTCCCGCAAGACATTCATATATTCCTCCTCCATATAAAGGCATTTGATTATGATCACTCATAGGTGGTCGGAACAGCATCATCATGGCAGCAGACGAAGGTGGTGAGCTTCTCCATGAGTCTCTGGCACTCCGGGCACCGCATGCTCTCCGGGATCCTTCCCATCATGGTCGAGAACTCAAACCGGCAGCAAGGGTGCGTCTCGTTGTGGATCTTGTCGTGGTGCTCCTTGAACGCCACGTCGAAGCCCTTGGTCGAGACGTGCTCCTTCCACTGGTCGTACTCCAGCAGCGCCGACAGGACCGTGGTTCCGTGCCCATTCACCGTGATGCTTGACCCCTTGCTCAGTACCGCCCACCCACCGGCCTTGTCGAAGCTGAGCAGCCTCTTGATCTGCTGCATCATGGGGTCGTCCTCGTCCACCTTCCCGAGCTGGATCTTCGAGAAGAGCATTGACTCGATCCGTGTCCAGAAGAACCACACTATGTCCAGGTCCTGCCAGGTGTAGCTCAGCTTCTCATCGTCGATGGTCACGATCGCGTGCTGCACTTGCTCTTGCTTGCTGCTTTTGCCCACATAGACCATCTCCAGGGGGATCCTTGCAGCCTGCGCGACCTGGCGTGCCGCTGTGGTGAACTTGCGGATCCACTCGATGTCATCGCCACCGTACAAGAATATGTACTTGCCTTCGTTAATCTGATGAGGGACAAAATTGAAGATCTCGATGTCATAAAACTTTGACTTAATAGGATAAAAATGCTAACTTATGATCGTGAGCTACCCAAGTCAGAATTGTTTGCTCAATGTCATCGACAAGAAGCTCAAGCCTCCATGTCTCTTCCTTCCACAGAGCCTCCTCTTTCAGTGTAGTGAAAGGGAAGGCGTTGCTTCCCAAATCCACATCATGTGAATGGCGTTGGGGCACACAACCTTGCCTTGAGGGTCAAGCAATACCAGGATGGGCTTTTTCCTGTAGTGCCACTTCTCCTTGATGAACCGGATCACTGCCTCGTCGATCAGGCTTGGGTGGTACACGGTATACCACGGCATTGTGGACTGCAGGGCCTCGAACTGCTTTTGCATTGGGTCAGTCCACTTGACGGAGCAGTCCACCATAGGGATCCACACCACCTCATACTGGTGGATCTCATGCTGTGTCGCGTGCAACTTGGACTCGCTGTGCATGTCCTCCAGGATGGACAGCTCGTCCTGTGAGATGTCTAGCCACGAGATCAGCAGCAACACGTTCCTCCTCCTCAGGACTTCGATGTTGACCTGGATGTCGCAAGATAGAACAGAAAATCGTGGTCAAATCATTTTTGATCTGAAGGGTTCATGGCAGTTGCATAATGGTGAGACTGGCCATAGAGATCGAACCCTTTTCTTTGAGTTGCCCTCGACAAGAGGCAGAATATCATCCTTGGGATAAATCAGAGCCTTCAGGATCTTCATATTGTCATTGTGGATGGTTTCAAAGAGATTCAGGAGGGTCTGATAGGCTTCGAGATACTGCTTTTCCTCTGCATCACCATAAACTCATTTAAGCCTTTCTCGAAAAAGGTTTCTTTCTCTTCAATTACTACATAGGAAATAAGAGGGTTTATATAGATCATTGGCTAATTGATTACCTATGTATTGGTTACATATGTCAATTTGCTTCTGCAAATGTTCATATATGTTCTTCAGTTTGTGATTCAAGGTTGACAGCTCCCATGCCTCAGTTGTGGAGGCTATGTACCTGCAAATTCTCACTTCCGCGTTATTGATTTCTTGCAGGAGGCATCTATATAAATCATCATTCATAGATTTACTTCCAGTAATATGATTGACTCTGTTGTTAATCCATTAGCTATAGAATGATTTGTATCTATGTTACGAGTGGAGAAATCGAAATGGCTCGAGAGCGCATACTTGTAGCCAAAGGTTGTGAGGTTCGTGATCTGGCTAGCACAAGCCACAGCGCTCCTTATGGTCCAGTAGACGGCAGTTGTGACATGGGCCATGGCATCTGACAACGCGGGAACTTCGCTGGAGATGTAAGCTGAGGGAAGCTCCTTGAGTTTCACGACGCACCTCGTGACTTCAAGCATGGCCTGGATGAGGCTGTTGAGCGCGTCCAGGGATTTGAGTTCGCCCAAGTGATCCATGATCGAGGTCATCTGCTTCAGCATGGCCATCGCCTTGGCAAGCTGGTTGGAATAGCGGGCCTGGGCCAAGAGCCAGAACTCGCCGTAGTTGAAGGCCAAGGCCGCCATGGTCAGTACCAGCTTGGCATCCCACGAGAAGTGGGCGAGCATATTGAATACGGCGAGTGTGTTCGCGTGATCGTCGACCCCAGTCAGTGCTTTCAAGTTTAGCTGAGGGTCGATTGCCGGCTAGAAAATGTCAGTAAAAGGACTTGATTTTCAAACAAATAATTGATTGCTTTCCATTTAATATCGAGGCAGTATTTGAAATCGATGAAGCGCAACGTAAAATTTGTTCGTAAACTATGTTGTCGAAAACCTGATCGATAATCCGGTTCTCCTCGAGTATGTCGTTCACGATTTCCCCGTGCACTGGCGATCCCTATGAACAGCAAGAGCCAAGCATGCATGATTTAGAATTAGAAACCAGAGATTATGAAACTCATAAGAAGAATATATCACTTGAGATTGATTATTGTCGTGATGTTGCTCATTCTTCGTCAGATAAATGCTGAGCGCTATTAAAATGAACAAATCTCTCCAAGCGTTTGATTCCCGGTCAACACGAAAGGGCAGACAAAAAGCATCATTCCCCCTCCATTACCGCGATGGCACTAGTGTCAGCATTCAAGGTAGCGTGTTTGAGGATGTCCTCGACAATTTGGAGGACCCGCTTCACGTTAACCTCGATGCCGTCGGGGCGGTGCATCTCCTCGACCTGCTTCATCATCACGTAGTCGCCAGACATCGTGATCATGCTCCGATCCCCGCCCTTGATCAACCTCTGCATGGCGGGCGGCATCATCTTGCCCGTGGTCATCATGACCACAATGGCATATATGGGGTCTAGAAAAAATTTAACACTATGGTTTTGGGCAAGATAGGAAAAATATTGTTGTCTGGGTTTTGTGCGATTGATATAGCCCTAAGCCTGGACTGAATTCATAGGAATGATAGATGGAGTAAAGCCTTGGAATGAATCGACTTCCTTGCTTCAACTGTAGTTAAATGTTCTGTACGTTAAATTGAAGCTTTGGCCTCTCTTTTTTTACACTTTGCCCTGCTGGTAAGATTCTCAATTTCTCAGGACCATGCGGGGAGCTTTTCTCCGTGTAATGTCCGAAGCAGAAAGTGATTTTTGTGGAATTCTGATTAATTTCTTCTAATAATTAAATAATGAACACGGATGAGATGTGACTGGGGAGAGTAAACCTGTTGCTCAAAAGAACAGTGCAAGTGTAGTGTGATTTAGTCATCGTTAGCATATAATCAGGGTACATAATTTTATGTAATAATAATACTCCCTTTGGCTTTACTTGAAGTAGATGCGACAAGGCAGAGTCCTTTCCTCTTCTTTTTTAATCTTTATGAAAAGTCCTTATTGTATTATTGATAGGATCGCGGTTATTGAGAAGGTTAAAAAAAAAACCCTTTATTTATTGTGTAGATACCAATTCAATTATATATATATATTTGATCAATTTTATCATAAATATTTTAATAATTTGTCAATATAGTTATTGTAGTCAATTTTGGTTGGTAGTTGCTAACGTGGGCAATGATTGTCCTACGTAGTTTGACCGATATTAATATGGCTTATTTTTACATTTTATAAAAAATTTCTAAAAAAATTTATAAATTTTTTGATGCTCTTCTTTTCTTTTATTTCTTTCCTCACTGGCCCTCACCGGACTTTGTACAACAAAAAAAAGGGAAAAGAAAGAAAGTAAAAATAATTATTAAAAATTCAGAATTTTTTTATAAAATTACAAAAATTGCGTCATAAGCATTTGACTCCAGGTCACCGCAAAAAGGCGGAGAAGAGAGAGATCGTTCCTCGTCTATTTACTTCTGTCGCACGGCTGAGGAAGCCGTCGATGATGGAGAGGAGTGGCATCATGTCGAACTCGCAGCGATCGGGGGCGTGAATCTCCACGGCCTGCTTCATCATCACGTTGTCGTCCGACATCGTGATCACGCTCCGATCTCCACCCTTGATCAGCCTCTGCATTGAGGGCGGCATGGTCCTGTCGGCCGTCGTTACGGCCATCAGGCCCATTGCGGATATAAACTCTAGAGAAAATATAACACTGTGGTTTTAGGAAAGATTGGGAAAATGCTGTTATCTGTGTTTTGTGCGATTGATATATAGCCCTAAGTCTGGTCTCTATTGAAAGAAATGATAAATGGAGTAAAGCCTTGGGGATGAATCGACTTCCTTGCTTCGACTATGGTTAAATGTTTCGTACGTTTAATTGAAGCTTTGTCCTCTCTTTTTGTTAGTTTTGGTTCAGCCTAGGAAGATGCTTGGGACCACGATCCATGATTCTCCTATACTCGTGAACCCCTATGAGTGGAGCTTAGGGTTATCTAATGATGAGTGAGTGATGTAAAAGAAATGAATACAACTGGCCTGTGAGAGTGTCGTCAGGATGATTAATGCAAGGAGTTCTATGATGGAACAAATACATCTCTATATTGCTTTGAAGACGGGGTAAGTCTTTTGTGCACAAACTAGTTAAGAGCCGATGCCACTCTCCTGATGAAACCATGGCAAACCGAAATCAATTGTTGAGCCTAAAGTGATATGCTATCTTGCTTAATGGACCAAACACCTGAGTTAAGCTGAACGTGATACAATCCGATTTGAGAAAATTATTCGTCAAATTGTTCTCTAGAACAACTATAAAATGAGGGTTAGTTTGGTGTTGTTTGCTCATTAGGCGCCACACATGTTCTTTGGCGGTCAAGAAACTATGATTGATATAATTCTAAGTCTAGTCTCTATTAAAAGAAGGGATAAGTACAATAGAAATCCTAAAGCTTGTAAAAAGTGTAATCAAGTCCTAAAATTTGTTAAATTTGTTCAATTAAGTCCTAAAGTTAACACCGTCAAACTTACTAAAGGAAAATGTTGATGTGGCATCGACATGGCATTTTAAATAATTTTCTTTTTCCACGTGGCTTTTTTTAATTATTTTTATTCAAAATTAGGTTTAAAAACTAAAAAAGAAAAGCTAATTTTTATTTAAAAAAACTGTTAAAAAAAAAGAAAAAATGGTAGCTCCTCTACCGTTGCCCATCGCCAGCCCCAGGCAAGGGTTGGTGACCCTCGCCAAGCGCAGGCCGATGAGGCCTCACCTAGGGCGGGCGACGAATGCCGACCCCTAGTGAAGGCCGGCGAGGCCTTGCCCAAGGCAAGCGACAATCGCCGGCCCCCCGTGAGGGTCGGCGTGCCCACATTTGGGTGCCCTCACTCGTGCCAGGCGAGGGTCGCCAGCCCTCGCCTGGGGCTGACAAGGCCTTGCCTTGGTCGAGTGGCACCAATCACCGGCCCCTTTGGCGATGGGTGGCCGTGGCGGAGGAGCTACCATTTTTTTAAAAATAGTTTTAAATCTTTTTTAAAAAATTGAATATTTTTTTAAAAAGTCACATGGAAAATAAAATAAAAAATCATTTAAAATGCCACGTTCGTGTTACGTCGGCATTTTCCGTTAGTAAGTTTGACAATATTAATTTTAGGATTCAATTGAACCAATTTGACAAGTTTTAGGACTTGATTGTATTTTTATAAGTTTTATGATTCAATTGTATTTTCATAATAAGTTTTAAGATTTCTATTACACTTATCCCTAAAAGAAATGATAAATGGAGTAAAGCCTTGGGATGAATCGACTTCCTTGCTTTAACTATGGTTAAATGTTTCGCACGTTGAATTGAAAGCTTTGGCCTTTTCTTTTGTTATTTTTGGTCCAGCCTAGGAAGATACTTGCGACCATGCATGAAGCTTTCTCCGTGTAATGCCCGATAAGATATGGTTAGAAGAGTAAACCTGTTTTTCAAAAGAACAGCACAAATGCAATACGGTTCAGGCTTTACATTTTCGCTTTAAAGGCTGAAAAATCAGGGCATGATTCACATGATCAAATTCCCTTTTGCTTTACTTGAAGAAGATGTGATTACGCAAAGTCATTTCTTTTTTTCTTTTTTTTTGATGACCCAGGAATCCCCGTACATCGGCAGTCGGAGAGATAAACCCGGGGAAACGCTAGCGAAAGACCTATCACCTCAACATTCCACGTAAGACACCAAATGCTTTCACTAGGTTTCGAACCCCTCACATTTGGGGAAGGATCAATGGAGCTCTTATCCAATGGAACCACCACGGCCAGTCGTTTTCTTCTTCTTCTTTTTTTAATCTTTACGAAAGGTCTTTACTGGATTTATTGACGGGGAACATCGATCTTTTGTAAACGTTTGGTTACCAAAAAAAAAAAAAAAAAAAAAAAAAAAATCCTCCTCTCGGTCTAGTCTTGGAAGGTATAACCGGGTGCGAGCATGGTTTGCATTTTGAAAGTTCATAAATATGCTTGATATGCATTATGGGTCAATTCCGTCATAAATGATCATCTCTCAAGGGTTATCAGATTTCGAATTTCTTCCGCTTTTCCGTTTTCATACGCTTTATCTACCTATCAATTTCAGAAGAAGGAAATTAATGACATCATAACCTTCATACAACATTCTTTCAATATCATAATTTTTCAAACAATCACTTAAGAGTCGTACTTTCTAAAAATATCATAATTTTGCTAATACATCTTGAACTAAGGAATGACAAAATAATAACTGCGATAGAGCATATGGCATATGATTGATCAGTCAATCACATGATGATAATGACAATTTCATGGAAGACCAGAAACATAATAAAGGTGAAGAGAAGAGGGAGTGCAAACTATTGAGAGGACAAAGAGCTCATCAGAGGTTCCCTCTCTCTCTTCTTACTGAATCTCAAACATCACATGTTGACCATTGGACATCGACCTTCACGCTCCAAACACAAATCAAAACAAGGAAATTCAAGCACACACATGGTCTTTTTAATATGTCCCACAAGACAAGTCATACATCCCTCCTCCATACAAAGGCTTTGACTGATTGATCACTCGGAGATGCGGGGAACTTCCTCATCATGGCGGCAGAAGAAGGTGGTGAGTTCCTCCATGAGACTCTGGCAGTCCGGACACCGCATGCTCGCCGGGATCTCCCCCACCGTGCTCTGGAGGTCCAACCGGCAGCACAGGTGCATCGAGTCCTGGATCTTGTCATGGTGCTCCTTGAACGCCATGCCGTACCCCTTGGTCGCCACGTTCTCCTTCCACAGGTCATACTCCAGCAGTGCCGGCAAGACCGTAGTCCCATGCCCATCCATCGTGATGGTTGACCCCCGGCTGAGCATTGCCCACCCCCCGGCCTTGTCAAAGCTAAGCAGCCTCTTGATCTGCTGCATCATGGGGTTGTGCTCGTCCACCTTCCCCAGCTGGATCTTCGAGAAGAGCATCGACTCGAGCCGGGTCCAGAATAACCACACCATGGTCGGGTCCTGCCAGGTGTGGCTCAGCTTCTCATTGTTGATGGTCGTGATCACGTGCTGCGCCTGCTCTCGCTTGATGCTCTTGCCCACATAGACCATCTCTAGGGGGATCCTTGCACCCTGAGCGACCTGGCGTGCCTCCACGGTGAATTTGCGGAGCCACTCAATGTCATCGCCACCGTAAAGGAATATGTACTTGCCATCTCTAATCTGATGAGGGAAAATATTGAAGATCTCAATCTCACAAACTTTGAACTACTATGATGAAAATGTCAACTTGACATGATTGTGAGTTACCCAATTCAGAATTGTTTGATCATTGGCAGTGACCAGAAGCTCAAGCGTCCATGTCTGTTCCTTCCATAGATCCTCCTCTCTCAGTTTAGTGAAAGGGAAGGCAATGCTTCCCCAAATCCACATCATGTGAATGGCATTGGGGCACACAACCTTGCCGTGTTGGTCAAGCACCACCAGGATGGGCTTGTTCCTGAAGTGCCACTTCTCCTCGACGAACTGTATTGCCACCTTGCTGATTAGGCGCGGGTGGCACACGGTGTACCATGGCATCATGGACTGGTGGACCTCGAACTGCTTCTGTTTTTGCTTGGTCCACTGGACCGAGTGGTCCACCATGGGGATCCACACCATCTCGTGCTGGTGGATCTCATTTGTTGTCTCGTGCAGCTTGGACTCACTGTGGATCTGCTTCAGGATGGACAGCTCGTGCTGTGAGATGTCCAACTCTGAGATCAGCAGCCATACTTTCTTCCCCTTCAGGACTTCAATGTTGACCTGTATTATTAGAAAATCCAATTCAAAACTGTCAAGCAATGTGGGATAGATGGACACATATGTCGTAAGATTGAACAGAAAATTGCAGTCAAATCATTTTAGATATGAAGGGTCAATAGTTACAAAATGATAAGACTTGGTATGGAGATCGAACCCTTTTCTCTGTAGTCCCATCCACAAGAGGCAGAATATCATCCTTCGGATAAATCAGAAACTTCAGGATCTTCATATTGTCAATGCGCATGGCTTCGTCAAACCGCTCAGTTGCCACTGCATCACCCTGAACTTGGATAAGCCTTCTTCGGAAAGGTTTCCTTCTCTTCATTTACTATGAAAAAAAATAACGGGGAGTCTATATAGATCATTGGGCTACCTCTTACTAATCGGTGACATATGATAATTTGCTTCGGAAAATGTTCATTTATGCTCTTCAGTTTGTGATCCAAGGTTGACAGCTCCTGTGCCCCAGTTGCGGATGTTATGTACCTGCTAATTCTCACTTCCATGTTATGATTTCTTGTGGGAGGCATCTATTCGATTAATTATTCATAGTTGCGTGATTAAATCTGTTGTTAATCCATTAGCTATAGAATGATTTGTGCACGTGCCCTATAAATGAGCATGAGGAGAGAAATCAAAATAACTCGAGAGCGCATACTCGTGGCTGAAGCTAGTGAAGTTGGTAATCTGGCTAGCACAAGACACAGCGCTTCTTATGGTCCAGTAGACGACAACTGGGACGGGGGCCATGGCGGCTGACAATGCGGGGACCTCCTTAGAGCCGAAAGCTGAGGAAAGCTCCTTGAGGTCCGCCAGGAACCCAGTGACTTCAAGCATGGCCTGGATGAGGCTGTTGAGCTTATCGAGCCGTGACTCGAGTGCACCCATGGACTCCATGGTAACGGGCAGCTGCTTCAGGATAGCAATCGGCTTGGCAAGCTGGTTGGAGGAGTAGACCTGGTTCAAGAGCCAGAACTGGCCATAGTTGAAGGCGAAGGCCGCAAGGGTCAGCACCGGCTTGGCATCCCACGGGAAGTGGGCGACCACCTGGAGTATGGAGAGCGTTGTCTCGTGCGCCTCACCCCCAGTCAGCGCCTTCTCCAATAGCTGAGGATCGGTTGCCAGGTGGCAAACATCAGTAAAGAACTTGATTTTGTTGCAAAGAATTGATTGCTTTACATTTAATTTCGTGGTGGAATTCGAAATCGATGAAGCACAAAATGGAACCGTTCATGAACCACCTCGCCAGAAATCCGACTGATGGTAGAGGACAACTCGCCAAGCATGGTCGTGATGCTGTCCCTGTAAGTCTCGTCCTCCATGTATTCCGTGAACTCATAAGAGAAACAAATAATGGAGACTGATTATTGTCGTGATATTGCTCATCCTTCGTCATAGAAATGGTGAGTGATATTAAACTGAACAAATCTCTCCTAGCCAAAATTACTGTAAAATGTGCTCAAAGTCAAAGCATTTGATTCCAGGTCTCCTACTCTATTACCACGGGGGCGAGGTCAGTGTCAACATCTGTGGTGGCGCGGACGAGGATATCCTCAACTAGATTGAGGAGCGGCTCCACTTCCAACTCGCGGCTGTCAGAGGCATGAGTCTCCTCGACCTGCTTCCTCATCAGGTCCTCGTCAGCCATCATCATTATGCTCCGAACCCAGCCCTCGTCAGTCGCCGTCATCGTCGTGTTCGTAACGGATATATGAACTCTAGAGAAATTTAACCACCTATGGTTTTAGGAAGGGAAAGAAGTATAATTTTATCTGGGTTCTGTGTCATTGATATAGTCCTAAGTCTGGTCTCCATAAAGCGGAATGATGGATGGAGTAAAGCCTTGGGATGAATCGACTTCCTTGCTTCAACTGTAGTTAAAATGCCTTGCTACGTTAAATTGAAGCTCTGGCCTCTTTTTTGGGTCAGCATTGTTCCAGCCTAGGAAGATGCTTGGGACCATGCGTGGAGCTTTCTCTGTATGCAGACAATGATTTTTATGGGATTCCTATAAATTTCTCCTAATGATTAAATAATTACCACAGATGAGACGTGTTTTTTTAATGTCTAATTAAATGCTCGTTGGCAACATTATATCGGGGTACGATTCGTATAATCAAAGTCCCTTTTGCTTTGCTCGGTATGACCAGACGAGCCCTTCCTTTCGTCTTCTTTTTTAATCTTTGTGAAAATCTTTGCCGGATTTGTTGACAGGACCATCGATTTATTGGGTAACCTTCCAACAGGGCTCATGTTCGGTTTCACACCGACGCCTTGGTAAACAATCTGTGCAAATTGAAACTGGAATCCGGCAATAGGTTTGCTCATAAGAAAATTAAACCTTATTTCTCAATTTGGGGAAAGATTTTGGGTTTAGGGTTTGGTTTATGGAGCAAATTGAACATAAATTTTCCATTTCAAACAAACTTATGCTGCCCAACAATGTGTTTAATCTATATTTTGAGTGTTGAGCATCTTTGGCGAGTTACATCAAATAATTTCTTGTGAAATAAAAACACATGTAATTTTCGAGGTGGGGATACCTGAAGTACCAAAACTTAGCACGGGGATAATTGAGTATCAAAAGTTCGGAAAAGTACACTGAAGTGCCAAAATCGGAAAAAATGCATCATGTAAGTGCCAACAACGATAAATTCCATTCAAAATCTTGACATGGTGTTTTTCCAGTGAGACGAGTACAAAACGGCGTCATTTTACACATAATGTGGCTAAATAAGCTTAAAGGAAAACGACATTGTTTTGCTTCGGATTTGAATTTTAATATAAATATTACTTTAATTTAAAAATAAATAAATAAAGAGGAAGAAGATTGCATAGCCCATTTTTGCCAGCTTTAATGTGAACAAGTTTTAATAATATTTTTTGTTATCTTTTTCTTTTTCTTTTTCCTTTCTATTTTCCTTTTTTTTTTTCTCTCATTCATTTCTTCTTCCTTTAGGTGATGGTCAGCCTGGCCATGGCCAAGTGCGACCAACTTGCCTAGCCATGGCCAATGGTTGGCAACTATCTAAAGGAAGAAGAAAGGAATGAGAGAATAGAAAATAAAAGAATAAGAAATTCAGAGATTATTAAAAACTGTCTATATCAACATTAACGATAAGGGTATGCAAAAGAATTAGAACCACTTGGACCGTTGGGAACTAAACTGGACTGAACCTGAACCAGCAATTCCCATGGGAGCCGGTCCGGTTCCCAGTTCCAATTTAATGGAACCAATGAGTACCAATTCAGTTCCTGGTTCTAGCCATGAAATTGCCCACCCACCCTCCCACCCGTACCGGACTGGTATATATAAAATATTCTATCTTAATTACTGAATTATTTTGTAGTTTTTTGACCAATAATATATGAACTTATAGATATTAAGTGATGGATGCAAGTAGGGATTGGAGACTGGTTCCATGGACCCACTTAGGAACTGGACTAGTGGATCCATGGAACTAATGGATAAGTCTCGATTCTAATTTTTCAGAATTGATCATTAGTTGGCGGTTCCCGATTCTAAGGTGGGAACAGCTCACCCTTAACCGATAGTGCCATGTAAGCCAGCCGATATCTAGTCAATAATATTCTACTAAAATTAGTTGGAAAGATTGAATTTGCACAAAGTCAAAAGGTTTATGACTAAATTAGCACAAATATAATAGGTTTATTTATGACACTTTTCCCCAAGTGTACTCTTTGTAACCCTTGAATCAATCACACAACCTAACATTTTTGGCAAATTTATCTTTATCATTACATTTCCATAATTTAAATGGCTAGCCATGATTGTTTTCAGTTTTCGTACCTTTAAATTTCTTGTCATTTACATTCTTGTCCAAAATCATGAAAAGACCCTTCACAGCCTTTGTTAATTCGCTCATTGGTCCATGTATATTCGAAGGATATTTCAACGTTGATTCAATTTTGGTGAACATCTTTTTGGACATATGGAAAAATATTCCATCATTAATTAAATTTTGGATTAAATTTTGGTGAAATGGGTTGCCAAAAACGGCGATGAGAACTGGCTTTTTGTCGGTTGATCAGGGTGCATTTCCCTCTGGCATATTATTGTTTGGGTACGACCGGCCCCTCATCTTTTTGCAAAAAGCCGCTCCACGGTGTCGTTTGGGTCTTTCATGTATTCTCTGGGTTGACCACGTTGTCCTCCTAGGATCATAGTCATCCATCCACGCCAAATTTTTGCTGATATCACGACTAATTTTCACCTTAATACTATGTCAAAAGCACTTGTCAAGTTTCCTTAAATAAGTTTTGAGACTGTAAGTTTTTCCTGGTAATTTGGATACTTTTGAGGAAAATTACAATTGTAGAATTGTCAAAATATGAGAGGACAGACAAGTCAATAAGAGGTTCAAACTCTCTGTTTCTTATTTAATCTCAAACATCAGATGTTGATTGTTGGACATCATCATTCACCCTCCGAACGCAAACTAAAACAAGGAAATTCAGGCACGCACATGGCTTTTTTATTGTGTCCCGCAGGACAGTTCATATATCCCTCCTCCATATAAAGGCTTTTGATTGATTGATCACTCATAGATGGTGGGAACAACCTTCTCATGGCAGCAGACGAAGGTGGTGAGTTTCTCCATGAGTCTCTGGCACTCGGGGCACCGCAGGCTCTCCGGGATCCTTCCCCCCGCGCTCTGGAACTCGAATCGGCAGCACGGGTGCGCCACGTCGCGGATCTTCTCGTAGTGCTCCTTGAATGCCACGTCGTACCCCTTGGTCGGCACGTGCTCCTTCCACAGGTCGTACTCCAGCAGCGCCGGCAGGACCGTGTTCCGGTGCCCGTTCACCACGATGCTTGACCCCTTGCTCAGTATCGCCCACCCCCCGGCCTTGTCAAAGCTGAGCAACCTCTTGAGCTGCTGAATCAAGAGGCCATGCTCGTCCACCTTCCCCAGCTGGATCTTCGAGAAGAACATCGACTCGAGCCGGGTCCAAAAGTACCATACCAAGGTCAGGTCCTGCCAGGTGGAGCTCAGCTTCTCATCGTTGATGGTATCTATCGCGCGCTGCACCTGCTCTCGCTTGCTGCTCTTGCCCACATAGACCATCTCCAGGGGAATCCTTGCGGCCATCGCAACCTGGCGTGCCGCCGTGGTGAACTTACGGATCCACTCTATGTCATCACCACCGTAAAGGAATATGTACTTGCCTTCTCTAATCTGACGAGGACAAAATTGAAGATCTCCGTGTCACAAACCTTTTAGTTAAATATGATAAAAATGCTAACTTGACATGACCGAGAGTTACCCAATTCAGAATTGTTGGATCCATGCCATCGACAAGAAGCTCAAGCGTCCATTCCTCTTCTTTCCACAGAGCCTCCTCTCTCAGTGTAGTGAAGGGGAAGGCATTGCTTCCCCAAATCCACATCATGTGAATGGCATTGGGGGACACAACCTTGCCTTGTGGGTCAAGCACCACCAGGATGGGCTTGTTCCTGAAGTGCCACTGCTCCCTGATGAACCGGATCGCCACCTTGTGGATCAGGTTTGGGTGGTACACGGTGTACCACGGCATTCTGGACTGCAGGGCCTCGAACTGCTTCTGCACCGGGTCAGTCCACTTGACCGAGCGGTCCACAATAGGGATCCACACCACCTCATACTGGTTGATCTGACGCTGCGTCGTGTGCAACTTGGACTCGCCGTGGATCTGCTCCAGGATGGATAGCTCGTCCTGCGAGATGTCCAGCCCCGAGATCAGCAGCAACACATTCCTCCTTCTCAGGACTTCGAGGTTGACCTGTATGTCGCAAGATAGAAAAGAAACTCGTGGTCAAATCATTTTCGATTAGAAGGGTTCATGGTCGTTGCATAATGGTGAGACTGGCTATACCCTTTTCTTTGAGGTGCCCTCAACAAGAGGCAGAATATCATCCTTGGGATAAATCAGAGCCTTCAGGACCTTCATATTGTCAATGTGGATGGTTTCAAAGAGATTCAGGAGAGTCTGATAGGCTTCAATATCCCGCTTTTCCTCTGTGTCACCATTAAATCGGTTAAGTCTTCTCCGAAAAGGTTTCTTTCTCTTCAATTACTACACAGGAAATAAAAAAAGGTTCATATAGATCAGTGGCTAATTGATTACCTATGTATTGTTTACATATGTCAATTTGCTTCTGCAAATGTTCATATATGTTCTTCAGTTTGTGATCCATGGTTGACAGCTCCCATGCCTCAGTTGTGGAGGATATGTACCTGCAAATTCTCACTTCCATGTTATGATTTCATGTGGGAGGCATCTACATAAATATTCATTCAGAGATAAACTTTCAGTAATATGATGAAGTCTGCTATTAACCGATCAGCAATTATAATGCCTTATAATTGAGTGCGAGTAGAGAAATCGAAACAGTTCGAGAGCGCATACTCAATGCCATAGCTAGTGAGGCTGGTGATCTGGCTAGCACAAGCCACAGCGCTCCTTATGGTCCAATAAACGGCAGTTGGGACGTGGGCCATGGCGGCTGACAATGCGGGGGCCTCGCTGGAGATGTAAGCTGAGGGAAGGTCCTTGAGGTCCACCACGCACCTCGTGACTTTAAGCATGGCCTGGATGAGGCCATTGAGCGCGTCGAACCGGGACTTGAGGGCGCCCGAGTGCTCCATGATCATGGGCAGCTGCTTCAGGATTGCCATCGACTTGGCAAGCTGGTTGGTAGTGTAGATCTGGGCCAAGAGCCAGAACTCGCCATAGTTGAAGGCGAAGGCCGCCAGTGTCAGCACCAGCTTGGCGTCCCACGAGAAGGGGGCGAGCATGTTGCATATGGAGAGCGTGGTCGCGTGCGCCTCGCCACCAGTCAGCGCTTTCGCGGATAGCTGAGGAACGGTTGCCAGCTGGCAGATGTCAGTAGAAAGACTTGTTTTTCTAACGAAGAATTGATTGCTCTTCATTTAATTTCATGGCGAAATTCGAAATAGATGAAGCGCACAAAATGACATCTTTCATAAATCACCTCGCAGGAAATCCGCTCGATGGTGTAGGACAGCACGTCGAGCACGGCGTTGAAGCTTGCCTGGTAACCCTTGTCCTCCATGTTTTCAGCGTATGGGGATCCCTATACACAGCAAGAGCCATGCACGCAGGATTTAGAATGAGAAACGAGCGATTATAATACTCATAAGAAATACAGATAAAATGAGATTGATTATTGTCGTGATATGGCTCGTTTTGTCAGAGATCTGGCGAGTGATACGAAACTGGGCAAGTCTCTCCTAGCTAAATAAAGTATATCTGTAAAATGTCATCAAAGCATTTGATCCAGTACACCGCAAGAAGGAAGATAAAAAAGATCATTCCTACTCCATTACCATGGTGGGGCCGGTGCTAGCAGTCAAGGTAGCGCGGTTGAGGATGTCCTCGACGAGGAGGAGGAGTGGCTTCACATCAACCTCGCGGCCATCAGGGGCATGAGTGTCCGTGACCTGCTTCATCATCGCAATGTCGTCGGACATCATGATCATGCTCCGATCCCCACCCTTAATCAGCCTCTGCATGGCGGGCGGCATCATCTTGCTGGCCGTCGTCAACGTGGCCATGACGGGATACTATGAGCTCTAGGAAAATTCTAACACTGCGGTTTTAGGAAAGACGGGATGAATATCGTTATCTGGGTTTTGCGTGATTGGCATGGCCCTAGGCCTGGTCTATATAAATAAGAATGATGGACGGCGTAAAGCCTAGGGATGAATCGACTTCTTTGCTTCAATTGTAGTTTAATGTTTTGAACGTTAAACTGAAGCTTTGGCCACTCTTTCTTTACACTTTGCCCAGCTAATAAGATTCGTGGGACCATTTATGCAGCTTTTCTCTGGGTAATGTCCAAAGCAGACAGAGATTTTTGTGGAATTTCTGATTAATTTATTCGAATAATTAATTAATGAAGACAGATGAGATGTGATTTGGGGAGAGTAAAACGTGTTGCTCAAAAGAACAGTACAAATGTAGTATGGTTTCTTTTTTTTTTCTTTTTTCTTTTTAGCAAAAGTATGGTTTAGGGGTTACGTTTTAGCTTTTCGTGCCCAAAAGTAATCATCCTTAGCATATTGCTTACTTGAAGTAGATGTGATTCGGCAAAGCCCTTTCTTCTTCTTATTTTAATCTTTCTGTAGAGTATTTACTGGGTTCATTGATAGGATGATTGATAATTGGGAAAATTATTTCAAAAAAATCCTAAATTTATTATACAAATATCCTTTCATTTATAAACTTTTTAATTTGGCCTATCGAATCCTAAATCTTTTGATGTCAATATAATCATTCTAATAAATTTCAGTTGGCAACTAAAGTGGACATATTTTTGCATTTTTAAAAAATTATCTAAATGTTTTACAAAAGTTTCTTTTCTTTTCTTTTCTTTATTTTTTTTTCCATTGACTCGTCGACCCTTACCAAACTTGGTAGAACAAAAAAGGACGTGAAAGAAAGAAAATAAAAAAAAATAAAATAAAAAAATATTTTAAAAAAACTTCTAAATTTTTATAAAGTTTTTTCGTTGTTTTCTTTTTTTCCACTAGCTTGTTGACCATCACCGGACTTAATAGAACAAAAACAGGACAAGAACGAAAAGAATATTAATAAAATAAAAATTTTAAATTTTCAGAAAATCTTTTATAGAAATTGCAAAAATTGTCAACATTAGTACTTATCGTGCCACATGAGATTGCCAATATCCACATCAGTAATTTTTTACACATGGACTATATTGGCAAATTGTCTATAGGTTTAGGGCTAAATTGATAAAATTGGCTTCCAATCGATAGATTAAGGACTTTTTGGTAATTATCCCTTCCGATTACTAGTAACTGTTAGATAAAAAAGGGGGATAAGTGCAATAAAAATTCTAAAACTTATCACGAAAATGCAATTGAGTCTTAAAACTTCTCAAGTTGTTTTAATCGAGTCATAAAGTTAACACCGTCAACATTTTAACGGAAAATGCGACGTGGCGTGGATGTGGCATTTTAAATAATTTTTCATTTTCCACATGGCTTTTATTAATTATTTTTTATTCAATTTTTTAAAATAGATTTAAAACTAAAAAGAAAAGTTAAAATTTTAAAAAAAAATTGTTAAAAAAGAAGAAGATTAAATTAGCAACTCCTCCTCTGCTGCCCCGCCCATCGCCGGAGGGGCCAACAACTTAGGCGGGGGTAGCCGACCCTTGCCTAGCCCCCAGGCAAGAGTCGGCGACCCTTGCTAAGCTTAGGCGAGGTTGCCTAGATCTGGGCTGCTTGGCCCTCACCGGGGGGCTGGCCACAAGGGCCGTCGCCCACCCTAGGTGAGTCATCGCTGGCCTTGAGTGAGGGTCGATGAAGCCTCGCCCAAGGCGGTTGACAACTTGCCCAGGGCGGGCGCGGTTTGCCAGCCCCCCACGAGGGCCAATGGGCTTAAATCTGGGCTCCCTCTCCCAAGCTTGGTGAGGGCCGGCGACCCTCGCCCGGGGCCGATGACCATCGCTAGCCCCTCGCGGTGGGCAACGGCGAAGGAAGCGAGCCATTTTTTTTTAATTGTTTTGTTTTTTAAATAAATGAGCTTTTCTTTTATAATTTTTAAATATAATTTAAATAAAAAAATCAATTTAAAAAGCCACATGGAAATAAAAAAAAAAAGAAATCATTTTAAACGTCATGTTCATGCCACGTTAGCATTTTCCGTTAAAAAGGCTAACGGTGCTAACTTTAGGATTTGATTAAAACAATTTGACAAGTTTTAGGACTTGATTGCACTTTTTACAAGTTTTAGGACTCAATTGCATTTTCGTGACAAGTTTTAAGACTTCTATTACATTTATCCCTAAAAAAATAAAATAGTAATCCTTCTCTCAATACCCATCTGCAGACACAGTTTGCATTCTAAAGTTCGTAAATAATTTTGCTATACATTATATGGGTTCTCTCACAAGTCTCCATACCTAATCATCTTTTTATAGATATCAAATTTCGAATTCCTTCAACTCTATGTAAGGATAAGTGCAATGAAAGTCTTGAAAGTTGTTACTAAAGTGTAATTAATTATAAACCTATTCAAAAGCACAATCAATTACTATAACTTATCCAATAGGTGCAATTGAGTCTTTTTTTTTTTTTTTAACTATGTTCAACTTCATTAACGAAAAACACCAACGCGAGCGACATCATCACAAGTGAGCTCCGGCACTTGAGGCAATGCATCTCCGGGACCCTTCCCATTGTGAGCTAGAACTCGAACCAGCAGCACGAGTGTGTCATGTTGCGGATCTTGTCGTCCTGCTCCTTGAATGCCAGGTCGTACCCCTTGGTCGGCATTTGCTCCTTTCACAGGTCATATATACTCCAGCAGCGTTAGTAGGACCGTGATCCCATGCCCGTTAACCGTCATGCTCGACCCCTTGCTCAGTAGCCGCCGAAACCCCAGCCTTGTCGAAGCTGAACAGCCTCTTGATCTGCTGCGCCACAGGGTCGTACTTGTCCACCTTCCTAAGTTGGATTTCGACAAGAGCATCGACTCGAGCCAGGTCCTAAAGAACTACACCATGGTCAGGTCCTGCCAGGCGTAGCTCAGCTTCTCAACATTGATGGTCTCAATCACGCAACCGTACCTGCTCTGGCTTGCTACTTTTGCCCAAGTAGACCATGTCCAGGGGGATCCTCGTGGCCTGCGCGACCTGGCGCATCGCCATGGTGAACTTGCGGATCCACTCGATTTTGTTGCCGTTGTACAGGAATACGTACTTGCCATCTCTAATCCTATGAGAGACAAATTTGAAGATCTCAATGTCACAAACCTTTGAATCAATACCATAAAAAAGTTGGCTTGACATGATCGTCAGTTACTCAATTCATAATTGTTTGATTAATGCCATTAGAAAGAAGCTCAGGCCTCCATGTCTCTTCCTCCTTTAGGGCCTTCTCTCCCAATGTAGTGAAAGGGAAGGCATTGCTTCCCTAAATCCACGTCATAACAGAGCAAATAAGAGAATTATCGAATCTTCTCCCATTTTCTGAGTGGGTTCTCTATAGAGATCGTGAGATAATATTTTGGGTTTGTTTTGAGTGTAATCTAGGGAATTTGGTGATTGTGAACTTTGTATTCTCTGGATTTGTAATGGAATACTTCAACTAGCTCTCCCAATTGAATCGGTACCAACACCTGGATTGAACCACATTAATTTCTAGTGTTCTTTAATGTTCCTCATCAATTTCGCTAGTAATTTTCTCCTTCTTGCGTTAAGCATAAATTGCAAGATCCATTAGCTTTGCATTAATTTTGACAATGATTGGTGTTGGGACAAAGGTTAGGGTTTCCGGAGCAAATTTGGGGCTTTGCTAGTCTCGTCATTGTATGGAAATTATGTTATTGCAATTATGTCCAAAGTGAAAGTAGAAATTGGGGAGTTCAACGGAAGGAACATCTCTGGGTCGTGGAGCTTGCTTTTAACAACCTAACATCTAGTGAAGGTTTTGGATGGAAATAATAAATCATCGGAAATGATGAAAGAGGTTGATAAGGTAGAGTTGATGGAGAAGGCTAAAAGCATAATCCTATTGAATCTATCAAACGAGGTATAATTAAAGTGGCCGAAGAGAATGATCCAACATTATAGGCAAGACATTAGCACTTTATTTGATGAAGGGATTGAACAATTGCTTATCTATGTTGAAAATACTATTTCGGTTCCGGGTGGTTGTTGAACGAGTCTATGTTTCTGGTTTGTTTTTTATGTGTTAATAGTCTATTAAGCACTTTTATTATGTGGATTGGTTGCTGTACATGTGAAGTTAGTGAGGTGTGGTGGTTATTTGTTTTTGTAAAGCCTATATAAAGGCTATGGTGTCAGTTTTTTTTTTTAGTGTGTGTGGTTATGCAGACGTTCCTCCGTTTTTGTGCATATCAGAAAATTTTCTTTGTTTTCCTCTGTTTTTAACGCTGTTCTTGTGCACATCTGCATATCTGCATCTCCTCTGGTTTTTAACATTGGTATCAGAGCGAAGGTTAGGAAGAAAAGTGTGTGTTTGAGTGCTGTAAAAAGGTGAGAACCAAAAGAGAGTTTTTATTGCAGCAAGTACTTTCGTTTGCAGCAGTCAAGGGAGAGTATTGCAGCAGGTTATTTTCGTTTGTAGCAGCAGCGGGTTGCTTTTGTGGTGGTTCTATTTTGCAACAACAGTAATGGCCTCAGAAACATTTGTACAACCTGCTATTCCACACTTTGATGGTCATTATGATCATTGGAGCATGCTAATGGAGAATTTTCTTAAGTCCAAGGAGTATTGGGATGTTGTTTCTTCGGGAGTTGCCGAACCTGATGAAGGAGTTGTGTTAATGGTAGTGCAAAGAACGACTTTGGATGCTTTAAAATTGAAGGATCTCAAGGCCAAAAATTATCTTTTCCAAGCAATTGACATATCCATTTTGGAGACAATTCTTTGCAAGGATACCTCCAAGGAAATATGGGATTCCATAAAGAAAAAGTATCAAGGCTCAGCAAGAGCAAAGAGGCAGCAGCTTCAAATGCTTCGTTCGGAGTTTGAAATGCTACGAATGAAGTCGGGAGAGACAATCACAGATTTCTTCTCTCGGACAATAGCAATAGTTAATAAGATGTGGATTCATGGCGACAAGACGGAGGATGTCATCATTGTTGAAAAGATTCTTCGATCGTTGACACCAAAATTCAACTTTATTGTTTGTTCCATAGAAGAAGCCAAGGACATTGAAGAACTTTCCATTGATGAGTTGCAAGGATCCTTGTTAGTTCATGAACAAAAACTCCTACAACAAGAGACGGAAGAGCAAGCTTTGAAGGTCTCAACTGGAGATCATTCTTCATCAGCAGCAAGGGTGAACAAAGGAAGAGGTAGAGGAAGGGAGAACAACGATCGCAGTGGCTTCAGCTTTGATCAAAAGTCTGAAAGCTATTCCTATCGTGATTTCCAAGGGAGAGGAAGAGGTCGTGAAGGACGACATTCAACTGGTTTTAGGCCAAGGTCAGCAGACAAATCCAAAGTGGAGTGTTTTAGATGCCACAGGTATGGGCATTACAAATCTAAATGTCGAACTAATTTGAATAAACAAAGAGTTGAAAGAACTAACTTTGCTGAAAAAGAAGAAGAAGTATCTCTTTTGATGGTGTGCCATGAGAAGGAAGAAACTCAACCAAATATGTGGTATCTCGACACTGGTTGTAGCAATCACATGTGTGGAGACAAGAAAATGTTTTTTGATCTAGACAAAACGTACAACAGCACCGTAAAGTTTGGTGATAATTCCATTGTGTCAGTGATGGGGAAAGGAACAGTGGCAATTCATCCAAAAGGGACTTCAGTACAAACTATCTCAAATGTATTGTATGTCCTTGAATTGAAGACTAATCTGTTAAGTGCTGGTCAGCTGCAAGAGAAGGGATATGAAATCTCTATTAAAGGTGGGATTTGTAGAATCTAAGATGAGAAGTTGGGTTTAATTACTGAAGTCAAAATGACAGGCAATCGGATGTTTCCATTGTATCTCCACAACACTACAAATTCATGTTTCTCTGCAAGATTGAAGGAGGAAGCCTGGTTATGGCATTTTCGCTATGGGCATCTTAATTTCGGTGGGTTGCGAACACTATATAAAAAAGAGATGGTGGAGGGTCTTCTTCAAATCTCTGCTCCTTTGGAAATTTGTGAAGATTGTGTTGTTAGCAAGCAACATCATGCTCAATTTCCACAAAGAAAATCGTGGAGAGCAAAAAGTCCGTTGGCATTGGTTCATTCAGATATTTACGGACCAATATCTCCAATTTCCAATGGAGGTAAACGGTATATCATTACCTTCATCGATGATTTTAGCCGGAAGATTTGGGTGCATTTTTTGCAAGAAAAATCTGAAGCTTTTGCGGCTTTCAAGAACTTCAAAGCACTTGTTGAAAAGGATGGAGGAAATCAAATAAAGGTCCTTCGCACGGATCGTGGTGGAGAGTACAACTCGCTTGAGTTTACAGATTTTTGTATGAAGCATGGGATCAAGAGACAACTTACAGCAGCCTATACACCACAGCAAAATGGCGTATGTGAGAGGAAGAATCGTACTATTTTGAATATGGTGCGAAGTCTTTTGAGGGGAAGTGGAATTTCAAAAAGTTTCTAGCTTGAAGCAGTCAATTGGAGCATTCACATTTTAAATAGAAGTCCCACTCTAGCTGTTCAAAATATGACATCGGAAGAAGCATGGAGCAGCCAAAGACCTGCAGTAGATCACTTCAGGATTTTTGGGTGTATTGCCTACGCCCATGTTCCTGACCAAAAGAGGAAGAAGCTAGATGAAAGGGGAGTCAAAAGTATTTTTCTTGGCATTAGTGATCAATCAAAAGCCTATAAACTTTATAATCCTATGACCAAGAAAATCATTATCAGCCGTGATATGATATTTGATGAAGAACAAACTTGGCCGTGGGGTGAACAAGGCGTTGGTAAGCAAATTCCAACGAATTTTGAAGATGAAAATGGGCTGGTGCAGCAATCCACAACAACCCAAATCACCACAGGCAGTGTCCAAAGTACAGCAGCAGCTGCGGAACCTAAAGATCGGCCTCATCGTGTTCGACGGAGGCCTGCATGGATGAGTGATTATGAAGTAACAGGAGTTGATCAATATGAAGATCCACTTATCCATTTTGCTTTGTTTTCAGATTGTGATCCAACAACTTTTGATGAAGCAAGTACAAAAGAAAATTGGAGGATAGCAATGGATGAAGAAATTGCAACTATTGAGAGGAATGACACTTGGGAGTTAACAGATCTTCCAAAATGACACAAAACAATCGGAGTCAAGTGGGTGTACAAGACAAAATTGAACAAGAATGGTGAAGTTGATAAGTATAAGGCGTGCTTGGTGGCGAAAGGCTATAAGCAGGAATTTGGAGTGGATTACAAAGAAGTATTTGCACTTGTAGCAAGACTTGACACAATCGGATTGGTAATTTCATTAGCGCAGAATTCATGGCCTATCTTCCAATTGGATGTGAAGTCAGCATCCTTGCATGGTGATCTTCAAGAAAAGGTATTTGTTGATCAACCTTCTGGTTATGTGAAGCTCGGTAGTGAACATAAAGTTTATAAATTAAAAAAGGCATTATATGGGTTAAAACAAGCTCCCCGAGCTTGGTATAGTCGCATTGATGCCTATTTCTTGAAAAAAGGTTTTAGAAAATGTCCATATGAGCATACACTCTTTATTAAAATTGGTGATGATGGAAAGTTGCTTCTTGTATGCTTATATGTGGATGATCTTATTTTTACTGGGAGTGATAGTGCCATGTTTGACAAATTCAAGGAGTTTATGATGGATGAATTTGAGATGACTGATCTTGGATTGATGCATTATTTTCTGGGCATAGAAGTTATTCAATCTGCAGCTAGAATCTTTATGTCTCAAAAGAAGTATGTTCAAGAGATTTTGGACAGGTTTCAAATGAATAATTGTAACCCGTGACTACTCCAACTGAAGTTGGATTGAAGCTCTTGAAAGATCCTCATGGAAGCAAGGTGGATAGCACTCTCTACAAGCAGATTGTTGGAAGCTGATGTATTTGACGGGGACAAGACCAGATATCATGCATGCTGTGAGCCTTATAAGCAGGTATATGGAGCACCCAACTGAGTTACATTTATAATCTGCAAAAACAATTTTTCGCTATTTGCAAGGAACTAAAAATTTTGGGTTGTTCTATAAAAAGGGAGAAAAGTCAGATTTGTTTGGGTTTACAGATAGCGATTATGTTGGAGATGTTGATGATAGAAGAAGTACTTCAGGGTATCTATTCATGCTTGGTTCAGGGGCAGTTTCATGGTCTTCAAAGAAGCAATCAATTGTTACTTTATCAACAACTGAAGCAGAATTTGTTGCTGCAACTTCATGCGTTTGTCAAGCCATATGGTTATGGAAGATTCTTGAAGAGCTTCAGTTCAAACAGCAAAAAGCAACTATAATCTATTGTGGCAACAGCTCAGCTATCAAGCTGTCCAAAAATCCAGTTCTACATGGGAGGAGCAAGCATATAGATGTGAAGTACCACTTCTTAAGAGATCTTACAAAGGATGAAGTAGTTGAGCTAGTTTTCTGTAGAAGTGAAGATCAAGTGGCTGATATATTCACCAAGCCCCTAAAGTTGTCCATGTTTTAGAAGCTGAGAAAGCTCCTTGGTGTTCGTTTGTTGGATATTCCAAATTGAGAGAGGCTCCTTTAAACTAATTGTTTGCAACATCAGTTTAAGGGAGGGAATGTTGAACGAGTCTATGTTTCTGGTTTGTTTTTTATGTGTTAATAGTCTATTAAGCACTTTTATTATGTGGATTGGTTGCTATACATGTGAAGTTAGTGGGGTGTGGTGGTTATTTGTTTTTGTAAAGCCTATATAAAGGCTATGGTGTCAGTTTTTTTTAGTGTGTGTGGTTATACAGACGTTCCTCTGTTTTTGTGCATATTAGAAAATTTCCTCTATTTTCCTCTGTTTTTAACGCTGTTCTTGTGCACATCTGCATATCTGCATCTCCTCTAGTTTTTAACAGGTTGAAGGTGCATCTCATAAAACCCATTTAGATAAGTTTAACAAACTCATGAGAGATTTAAAAAATGTCAATAAGGCTTTGTTTGACGAAAATCAAAGTACGATGTTATTGACATCTTTACTAGATTATTTTGAGCACTTTACCCATTCATTGCTATAGTGGTGCATTACGATTACCTTGGGAAAAGTAAAGTCTGCCTTGTTTTATAAGGCGTAAAAAAGAAATTACGAAAAAATAATTTAGGGTAGGATATAGTGCGAGGTTTGATTTTCTAAGGTAGAGACAAACAAAGAGAATATGGAGAGAGCAAATGGAAGAGCTGTTCTATATCCCGATCTAACGTTCGGCACCATTGATTGTTGGGATAAGTGTTCCGGAAGTCCTATAACTTGTCACGAAAATACATTTCAATCCTAAAACTTGCCAAAAGTGCATTTAAGTCCTAAAACTTGTCAAATTGTTTCAAGCGAGTCCTAAGATCGACGCCGTTAGCATTTTCCGTTAAAAATGCTGACGTGGCATTTTAAATAATTTTTATTTTACAGGTGTATTTTTTAATTAATTTTTATCCTTTTAAAAAAATAGATTTAAAAACTAAAAAAATTAAATTTATTCTTATCTTATTTTCAACAAAAACTAAAAAGAAAAGTTAAAAAAATTATCTTTAAAATTGTTAAAAAAAAAAAATTAGCGTGGCTCTTCTCCCCCGCCAACGCTACCGCCGCCGCCCATCGCCGGAGGGGCTGGGCACGATCGCCGGCCCTAGGCGGGGGTGGTCAAGCCTCGCCCGCCCTAAGCGAGGGCCGGCGAAGCTCGCCCGGGGCGGCGGCCGCCCGGCCCCCGCGAGGGCCGACGGGCCTAAATCAGGGCACCCTCGCTCAGCTCGGGTGTGGGTGCCCGGATTTGGGTGAGTTGTCGCCGGCCCTCACGGGGGCCGACGACCGTCGCTTGCCTTGTGCGAGGCCTCGCCGGCCCCAAGCGAGGTCGACGAGGCCTCGCTTAGGGCGGGCCACGGTCGCCCGCCCTCGCTTAGGGCCGGCGAGGCCCGGCCACCCCCGTCCAAGGCCGGCGACCGTCGCCTGGCCCCTTCGGCGATGGGCGGCGGCGGCAACGGTAGCGGGGGAGGAGCCGCTCTTTTTTTTTTTTAATAAATATTTAACTTTTTTAAAAGTTTTTGGTAAAAATAAGATAAAATGAATAAATTTGATTTTTTTAGTTTTTAAATCTAATTTTTCTAAAAAATTCACGTGGAAAATAAAAAAATTTATTTAAAATGCCACGTCGGCGTATTTAACGGAAAAGGCTAACGGCGTCGATCTTAAGACTCGTTTGAAACAATTTGACAAGTTTTAGGACTTAAATGCTCTTTTTGCAAGTTTTAGGACTGAAATGCATTTTCGTGACAAGTTGTAAGACTTCTGGAACACTTATTCCTTGATTGTATTATTTTACTACAGCTGATAATAGATCTAATGATGATGTTATGTTAACGGTCACCATGAGTTTGTTAGGTGATGAGTGAGTGCTTGACTTTGGATGCTCATATCATGTGACTTATTATAAGCATTGATTTACTACATGTCTGTACACAAAGGGTAGTTATTTGATTATATTAGGAACGCGCAATAGAAGTATGATACTTTCACATGAAGAGATCGTTAAGGGAGAACCCAAATATAAGCTCGTCTACACATCCAGTTGAACTCATCTATGCTAAAAAACTTACAATAAGTTATAAGTTGATTAAGATATATTAACTGTTATATACCACAACAATTATTTGATGTGGCATATCAACAATTTCCCCTTCACATATGCACTCAATGTTAGATCTACTCTCCATTAATCCAAGTATTATTCCACATGAAAATATCTCAACTTAAATCTCCATCAACGCCCAACTTAATCCCTAGTCTCTTTCTCTAGACCGAATCGTGAAGTCTATCATCGGGCTCACATTGTTACACTATAAAGCCCACCGCTCAAAAGCGCGCAACAAAAGTATGATACCTTCACTTGGGGGGATTAAATTGTCAAGGGAGAGCCTAAATCCAAGCCCATTAACAAATCTAATTAGACCTACATTCTCTCAAAAATGAAGGTGGAAGAAGATTTTCAGTTGAGGGTTTGATTTCTAGAGCAAAGTGAACTTGATTTCTCGATTTCAAGCAAATTTGTGTTGCCAGACAACGTCGTCTCATCTATAAATTGAGTGTTGACATCTCTAGCGAGACAAGTCGGATTATTTATATTAGAATAATGTCATATGTGATTTTGCGACAACACAAGTGATCTGTATTGCTTGAGTATTTGATTTTTAGAAGTTATGATAATCAAATGATCTTTTAAGGAGCAGTAACGTCAAAGTGAGCGTCATATATGAAAGCCGTAGTAGTATTAGTAAACTTTCTAAATCTAGAGGATGATCCCTAGAATGGGACTTTCGACGACAGCTCGTGGACGACCTGGGTAATTATAGAATGGAAGTTGACAGCGGAGTAGTGGCGACCATTGCAGAGAGTGTATCTTCTAAGGATTCTGTGGAAAGATGAAGAAAAAGAAGCCATTGAAGACCAAAAACAAAATAGAGGAGAAGAGAAGAGGGAATGGAGAATCTTGAGAGGACAAAGAACTCATTAGAGGTTTCTCTGCTTCTTATTTAATATCAAGCATCAGATGTTGATCATTGGACATCATCCTTCACACTCCAAACGCAAATCAAACAAAGGAAATTCAAGCGCACACATGGCTTCTTTATTATGTCCCACAAGACATTCGTATATGCCTCCTCCGTATGAAGGCTTTGGATTGATTGATCACTCAGATGGTGGGAACAACCTCATCATGGCAGCAGACGAAGGTGGTGAGCTTCTCCATGCGTCTCTGGCAGTCGGGGCACCGCATGCCCTCCGGGATCCTTCCCCCCATGCTCTGGAACTCGAACCGGCAGCATGGATGCGTCACGTCGTGGATCTTGTCGTGGTGCTCCTTGAACGCCACGTCGTACCCCTTGGTAGCCACATGCTCCTTCCACAGGTCGTACTCCAGCAGCGCCGGCAGGACCGTGGTCCCGTGCCCGTTCACCGTGATGGCTGACCCCCGGCTCAGCACTGCCCACCCCCCCGCCTTGTCGAAGCTGAGTAGCCTCTTGATCTGCTGCATCATGTGGTCCTCCTCGTCTGCCTTCCCAAGTTGGATCTTCGAGAAGAGCATCGACTCCAGCCGGGTCCAGAAGTACCACACCAAGGTCGGGTCCTGCCAGGTGGAGCTCAGCTTCTCAACATTGATGGTCGCAATCACTTGCCGCACCTTCTCTCGCTTGTTGCTCTTGCCCACATAGACCATCTCCAGGGGAATCCTCGCGGCCAGCGCGACCTGGCGTGCCGCCGCGGTGAACTTGCGGATCCACTCGATGTCATCGCCACCGTACAAGAATATGTACTTGCCATCGCTAATCTGATGGGGCACAAAATTGAAGATCTCAATGTCTCAAACCTTTCAATTAAATATGATAAAAATGCTAACTTGACATGATGGTGAGTTACCCAATTCAGAATTGTTGGATCCATGCCATCGACAAGAAGCTCAAGCCTCCATTTCTCTTCTCTCCACAGAGCCTCCTCTCTCAGCGTAGTGAAAGGGAAGGCATTGCTTCCCCAAATCCACATCATGTGAATGGCATTGGGGGACACAACCTTGCCTTGTGGGTCAAGCACCACCAGGATGGGCTTGTTCCTGAAGTGCCACTTCTCCTTGATGAGCCGGATCGCCGCCTTTTGGATCAGGTTTGGGTCGTACACGGTGTACCACGGCATTGTGGACTGCAGGGTCTCGAACTTTTTCTGCATTGGGTCGGTCCACTCGACCGAACGGTCCACCATGGGGATCCACACCAGCTCATACTGGTGGATCTCATGCCGTGTCGCGTGCGTCTTGGATTCGCTGTGGATCTGCTCCAGGATGGCCAGCTCATCCTGCAAGATTTCTAGCCCTGAGATCAGCAGCAACACGTTTTTCCTCCTCAGGACTTCAAGGTTGACCTGTATGTCGCAAGACAGAACGTAAAATCATGGTCAAATCATTTTCAATCTGTAAGGGCTCGTGGTTGTTGAATAAGGGTGAGACTAGCTATAGAGATCGAACCCTTTTCTTTGTAGTCCCCTCGACGAGAGGCAGAATATCATCTTTGGGATAAATCAGAGCCTTCAGGATCTTCATATTGTCGATGTGGATTGTTTCAAAGAGATTCAGGAGATTCTGATATGCTTCGAGATACCGCTTTTCCTCTGCATCACCATAAACTCATTTAAGCCTTCCTCGAGAAAGTTTCTTTCTCTTCAATTACTACATAGGAAATAAAAGAGGGTTTATATAGATCAGTGGCTAATTGATTACCTATGTATTGGTTACATATGTCAATTTGCTTCTGCAAATGTTCATATATGTTCTTCAGTTTGTGATGCAAGGTTGACAGATCCCATGCCTCAGTTGGGGATGTTATGAACCTGCAAATTCTCACTTCCGCGTTATTGATTTCTTGCAGGAGGCATCTATATAAATGATCATTCATAGATTTACTACCAGTAGTATGATTAACTCTGTTATTAATCCACTTGCTATAGAATGATTTCTATCTATGCCTTATAGTAAGCACGAGTAGAGAAATCAAAATAGCTCGAGAGCGCATACTCGTAGCCGAAGGTTGTGAGGTTGGTGATCTGGCTAGCACAAGCCACAGCGCTCCTTATGGTCCAGTAGACGGCAGTTGTGACATGGGCCATGGCGGTTGACAGTGCAGGGACGTCGCTGGAGATATAAGCTGAGGGAAGCTCCTTGAGTTTCACCACGCACCTCGTGACTTCCAGCATGGCCTGGATGAGGCTGTTGAGCTTATCGAACCGGGACTTGAGTGCGGCCGAGTGCTCCATGATCAGGGTCATCTGCTTCAGGACGGCCATCGACTTGGCAAGCTGGTTGGAGGACTGGATCTGGGCCAAGAGCCAGAACTCGCCGTAGTTGAAGGCAAAGGCCGCCAGGGTCAGCACCAGCTTGGCATCCCACGAGAAGGGGGCGAGCATGTTCAATAAAGTGAGCGTGGTCGCATGGGCCTCGCTCCCACTCAGTGCTTTCGCAGATAGCTGAGGATCGGTTGCAAGTTAGCAAATGACAGTAGAAAGACTCGAATTCCAAACAAATAATTGATTGCTCTGCATTTAATATCGTGGCAGTGTTCGAAATCGATGAAGCTCGACATAAAAAAATTTCGTAAACTACCTCGCAGGAAATCCGTTCGATGATAGGGGACAGCACATCAAGCGTGGCGTTGAAGTTGGCCTGGTAAATCTTGTCCTCCATGTTTTCCGCGTGCTTTGTCGATCCCTTTACACAGCAAGAGCCACGCATGCACGATTTAGAATTACAAACGAGATTATAATACTCATAAGCAAAACAGATCGCTGAGATCGATTATCGCCGTGATATTGCTCATTCTTTGACAGAGTAATGGCGAGCGATATTAAACTGAACAAAATCTCTCCTAGCTGAAATCAAATACATCTGTAAAACATACTCCAAAGCATTTCGTTCCCGGTCACCGCGAAAAAAGGCAGACCAAAAAGCATCATTTTCGCTCCTTTACCGTGTCGGCGAGAGTGTCCACAGTCAAGGTCGCGCGGTTGAGGATGTCCTCGACGAGGAGGAGTAGTGGCTTCACGTCAACCTCGCGGCCGTCGGGGGCGTGAGTCTCCACAACCTGCTTCATCATCACGCTGTCGTCGGACAACGCGATCATGCTCCGATCCCCTCCCTTGATCAGCCTCTGCATGGAGAGCGGCATCACCTTGTCGGTCGTCATCGTCGTCATGGCCATAACGGGATAATATAAAACTCTAGAGAAATTCGAACACTATGGTTTTAGGAAAGATGGGGAAAATATTGTTATCTGGGTTTTGAGCGATTGATATCTTACCCTAAGCCTGGTCTCTACTTATAGGCGTGACAGATGGAGTAAAGCCTTGGGGTGAATCGACTTCCTTGCTTCCAGTCGTAATTCGATGTTTCGTGCGTTAAATTGAAGCTTGGCCTCTCTTTCTTTGCACTTTGTCCAGCTAGGAAGATACATGGGACCCCGCATGGAGCTTTTCTCTGCGTAATGTCCGAAGCAGACAGTGATTTTTGGTGGAATTTCTGATTAATTTATTCTGATAATTAAATAATGGGCACAGATGAGATGTGATTTTGGACCGTGGGGGGTAAACCTATTGCTCGAAAGAACAGTGCGACTGTAATATGACACTAGGGTTTTACATCTTGGCCTTTCGGGCCGAAAGATTATCCCCGTCAGCAGAAAATCAGCGTGTGATTCGTATAATCCGAGCCCCTTTCGCTTTACTCAAAGTAAATGTGATTGAGCACAGTCCTTTCCCCTTCTTTTTCAATCTTTATGAAATGTCTCTAATGGATTTACAGGTCGCACTATCAATTATCAAAAAAATTATCAAAAAAAATCATAAACTTATTGTATAATCTTACACTTTCAATACGATCAATTTAATCTTAGATCTTTTGACGATTTGTCAATATAGTCATTGCGAGTAATTTTAGTTGATGATCGTTGACATAGCCTCAAACTACACCCACTATGTCAAGTTTCGGATGGCATAATCAACACTTATGTGGACAATTTTTCATTTTTTTCTTTTGTTCCTTTCTTTTCTCCACTATGGGCCAACTTGTCGATCCTCACTAGACTTAATTAAACAAAAAAGGAAAGGAAAGAAAAAAAGAAAATATAAAATATTTCAATCTTTCTTTAAAAAGTTGTAATAATTGTCATTGTTAGAGCTAGCCATGTAACGTAAAATGATTAATGTTCACATCAGTGATTTCCAGCCAATAAAAGATTACATTGACAAATTGTCTATATATTTATGATTAAATTGACAAATTGAATAATTTGAAGTGAATTTCCTTATACTATAAATGTAGGACTTTTTTTTTCTGTAATTATCCCTATCGATCATCAATAACCGTTAGGTGAAGAAGAAGAATCCCCTTTTGGTACCCAGCCACTGCCACGGTTCGCATTCTAAAGTTCATAAATATTTTCAAATATACATTATATATTCCCTCATGAACCCTCTCACATATGATCATCTCTTAACAATTATTCAATTTCGAATTTGTTTCAATTTCCTATAGAAATAAGTTCACTAAAAATCTTAAGACTTATTACAAAAGTACAATCCAATCCTAATGTTTATCATGAAAGTACATTCAAGTATTAGAACCCATCGAATTGGTGCAATGAAGCCATTATGTTACCTTCATCCAATTTAATTAATGAAAAATGGTAACGTGGCTTTTTTTAATTAATTTCTCTCTCCTGCGCGGCTTTTTTTTTTTAACCATTTCTTCTCTTCTACGTAATGTTCACCTTACTAAAACATTAAACAACACGAGTCTATCTTTGAGTAAGTTCCAAAAAGTAAGCCAGCTACCTAAAAACTCAAAAAATAGGAAAAGACAGAAGGAAAAAGAGAAAAAAGCAAAAGAAACAACACCAGCTGCACTGGTTGCGCAGCTGCAGGAGCTGTGGAGCTAATCAAAAGGAAACCTTTCTTCAATTGCATGGTTGTCGAATTCGAGAGGCGTGTCGGAGATTGAGCTCAATAGAGAATTGAAAATGAAAGAATGACCAACAATCGGTATGGGCGCATTTGGTAACATTTCTGTTCAAAAATTATTTCAGAAAACAGAAAAAAAAAATGTTTCTATTCCGGGAAACAATTTTGATTAAACACGCATTTGATAAACTTGTTCGGGAATAAAAAATGAATAGAAACACGTTTGGTAGATTTATATTATTTTTTGTTTCTTTTAATTTTTTAATATTTTTATTTTATTTTTCATTTTTTCCTTTCTTTTTTTTTTTTTTTTTCTTCTTTTGGCCGGTTGCCGGCCTCCGGGGGACCGGCCGACGAGGGCCGACAGCCTCGCCCAGAAACGGCAAGGCTCACCGGCCCCCAACGAGGCCGAGCCTCACCGTGGTTGGGCGAGGCTCGGCCTCCCGTTGGCTGGGCGAGCCCAAGGTCACCCGGATCTAGCGAGGCCGAGCATCGCCGGCCCGGGCGAGGCCGGCGTCGCCGAATCAGGTGAGCTCGAGCTCGCCCAACCAAGGTGAGGCCGAGCCTCGCTGGGGGCCGACGAGGTCGCCAACCCTCGACGGCCGGTCGGCGGCCATGGCCGAGGCGCGACCGGCCAAAGAAAAAAGAAGAAGAAAAGAACAGGAAAAACGTTTTTGTTTCTTCGAAATGTTTCGGAGTAAGAAATAACTTTTTTTGTTTATCATTTCCATTCTTTTTTTGTTCAGGAACAAAAATTAGATTTTAAACAAAAACGCAAATAAAGGCATTTTTGTTCTTTTTTATTCCGGGAACAAAAAAACAAAAAATCTGTTCATAAAATAATTCCATAAACGAAAACATGCGGGCCCTATGTAACTTCATAGGGTGCATATGTTTGGAAAAAAGAAAATTCATAACAAATAAAAATATTTTTCAACAAAATATTTTTTAATATTTCTTTATTTGATGATATGCGACTAAAAACGTTTTTTTTTTTTTTTTTTTTTTTTTTTGCGATTTAGATGTCATTTGGAAAAGATAATTGATTGGGTTGCAGTTATTAATCTACCATGAAAATAACGGTTTGCTTTTTTATCACAAAAAATAAAATAACAAATAATTATAAATTATTGTGAAGTTCACTTCTTCAAAAATTTATGACTCACAATAAACCGTTATTTTTAGGGCAATTCAAAAACTATAAAACCTTTTAGGGCAATGGACATGTGAAATTTGGGCTAAGTTCGAACGAAATTTCACAGGGAGGAGGAACCCGTTGCCTTGAAAAGCTTAGTGAAAGCAGCCTCTTTGCTGTCTCATCGCGTCTCCTCTCCTTCTCTTACGACTGCGACGTCGCCGATTGAGTTGCTTCCCTTCGTGTCCCGTTTCCTTTCTCGAATCGTTCTGATCGTCTCCTTATTCTCTATTCAAGTCCATCCAGTCACGTCTTCTTACTTTGCTCGTTTTCTTCTGTCTCCTTCACTCGCCCTTTCTTCAAGTTTTTACGAAGAGGGCATGGAGTTCATGGCTAGACTCATTAAACGGGTGGATCGGATTGGGTCATAAATGGTCTGACCCAAATCAACCAATTTAACCCGTTTATGACCCATTTATTGTAGTACAAAATTTTTGACCCATACCCGACGCATTTATATATATTTTTTAAATTGTATTGCTAAAATAGTTTTATACGACACAAATTTAATAGAAATTTTTATAATTTTTAAAATAATTATTTTTAAAAATCAAATTTTAATTAATTTTCTTTTTTAAAATTAATTTTTTTTTAAGAATATAATTTTTCTTTTTCTTTTTCTTCTTCTTTGGCCAAACGCCGACACGACAACAAGCGTGGACTGGCCATGGGTGAGCCTTGAGCTTGCTCAGCTTGCCGACGCTAGCAAGCTCAAGGCTCGTTAGATCGGCGAGGCTCAAGCCTCGCCCAACATCGGCAAGTTTGAGTCTTGCCCAGATTAGCGAGGCTCGAGCCTCTCACTAGACGTCAATGAGGCCTCCACCTCGCTAGACCCGACGAGCTCAAGCTCGCTCGACGCCCACGAGTTCGAGCCTTGCCAAATCTAATGAGCTTGAGTTCACTCGATGCCGCAAGCTAAAGGCTCGCTTGGCCGGTTGCCAACCATCGCCGTGGTAGCCACCGAAAGGAGGAAGAAGAAAGAAAAAAAAAGAAAAGAAAAAAGAAAATTTAAAAATAATTATAATTTCGATTTTTTTTATATATATATATATATATATATATATATATATATATATTATTTGTGCAAAGGTAAAGAGGGAAGAGAGAGATTCTAAGATTTTAGTTGAAAATGGATTCTAAATCCAACCCATTTAAGACCCACTTAAAACCCAGATATCCTAAGTTTTTAATTGTTAAACCCATTTAACTAGTTTCTTCAAAAATAAGTGACCTATATGTGACCTATTTATCATTTAAATGAGTCATATATGAGTCTAAGACCCATTTTGTCATCTCTATTTTTATTTTTATTTTTATAAAGGGTAAGAATAATTTTGTCATCTCCCTTACCAAAAAAAAGAATAATTTTGTCATCTCTATTCGTGGCCATAAAAATGAAGGATCAAGAGAGACACGTCTTGTACTAGCGGGAGGCAATGACCGCAAGGGATCAGGTGCCCCGACGATATTAGAGGCGCAACATCCATGGCTTCGATGCTCGCCGCGCTTGAAGAAGGCGACACTGCCATGGCACGAGCACGGAGAGAAGAGAGAGATCCGCAGCCTTTGATCGGCAACGGCACAGACAAGCAGAGACTAAGAGGAAAGAGAGAGAAAAGTCAATTTTGAGTCGACTCGGGAGAGAGATGAGCAATTCCAGAAGATGTTTTCAAATTTTAGATTTAGTAATTTACTTTCTTGATTTTATGCATAAATATATTTTTGCATACCATGCATAAATATATTCGTTGACCAGAAAGTTTTTCTGAATCGGATGAAAGTTCAAAAACTGATTTCCGAAAAACATCCGAAGGCAAGTAACAGACGCCATCATCTGCATACGAAAAAATGGGAAAGGGAACCAACCACGGTCTCAATTTTGCAAGGAAAAAGCGCTATTACTAGCATAATCATCCGCATTTTCAAGGAACCATCGAAAACCAGCTACCTTCTAATCAGGGGTTAAAAATAAACAAAGAAAGAAAATAACAAAACCTAATTGGAGAAATCCAAATATTTGAGTGACTCAGATCTAGCTGGAAGGCCACAACCCTTGCCCCAATTTGATTAAGGGTTATTAGGTCTCGCTTGTGATCGATGAGAGTTGCCGAACCTCACTGAGACCTTAGTAATCCCACCAGCCCATTCCTAGTGATAATGGGTTGGTGTGAGCAAGGGCCCACCTCTTTATCGTTTTATGTGTTTTTCAAAAGAAAAATCATTTTATTTTTGCTTTAATTTAATTTAATTAAGATTTTAATTTAAAAACTATGATTTAATCAAAGGGACGTCATTTTATTCTTTTTTCAGGAAAGGTCACTGCCACGTAGGATAGGGTAAATTAAAAATTAAAAATTAAAAGCCACATAAAACAGGGAAACTAATAAATAAAAGTCATGCCAACAATTTCCATTAATCAAGTTAGATGAAATTAATAAAGAACTCAAATGCACCAACTTGACAAATTTTAGTACTTGCTTGTAGTTTCTGTAAATTTTAGAGCTCAATTACATTTTTATAACAAATTTTAACACTATTTCTTATTTCCTATATTATCCACTTATTTGTCTATCAATTTAGGAAAAATGACAATAATAGTTCCATGACTTTCATACAATTCTCACTTTGTTACCATTATTTTCAGAAAAAAAAAAATCACTAAAATTACATAGGAAATTTCCCTTGTGTCATGGATCAAATTCTTCAATACTCTAGTACCCTTGTTAGTGGAGTTTTGTGGCAACGGGTGAAGAGTGAGCAATGCATAGTTGATGATGCAATTGGTTCGTAGGAGTTATGCTAGAAATTCCTAGAATAAGATGGTTATAAATTTGATGAGTTCTGAAGGCAAAGTTGGCACCTTGTACACAAACTAGTCGTAATGAGTTTTAAAGCTTCTAGTGCATTTATCTTATTTCCTATATTATCCACTTATCTTCCTATCAATTTAAGAAAAATGACACTAACAATTCAATGACTTTCGTACAACTCTCGCTTCGTTGCCATAATTTTGAGAAAATATTCACTAAGTTACATGGGCAATTTCCCTTGTGTTACTGACCGAATTCTTCCATACTCTAGTTCTCTTGTGAGTGGAGTTTTATGGCATCGGGTGAAGAGTGAGTGATGTAAAAGTGATAATAAAACTTGTTCATAGGAGTGGTATCAGGGCATTTGTGTTAAGAGTTCAAAAATAGAATGATTATAACTCAGAGAAAATCTAAAGGCAAGGTTGGCTTCCCGTGTACAAACTAGACAAGATTTGATCTTGTTAGTTTGATGAGGCCATGGCAGGCCGAAACCATTTCTTATACTAAAGTGTTCTATATGTCTCACTCGAGAGACTGAATACTCGAGCTAAACTGAATAAAATATGATTTTATGTGTGGATGCAATTCGTCGTACTATTATTAGGAACAACTATTGTTGACACATAATTTGTATTTTCAAGCACATATAAAACTTTTAAAAAAAATCAAAAATCAAAAAAATTATTTAAAAAAAGACTTAGGGGTCGGGTTGGGCCGGATCCAGCCTTGGCCCGACCCGCCCCCTTCCTTTTCTTTCCCCCATCGCGCGGCCCAGCCTTCCTTCTCTCTTTCCCCTAGCGTGGCCCAGCCTCTTCCTCCCTACGGCCCGGCCCACGTCCCTACCTTTCTTCCTCCTTTAGCCATCTTCCGCGTGGGAAACCAGCAAAGCAGAAAGGAGCCACCCGAGGCAGAAAGGAGCTGTAGCAGGGGACAACGGGATCACGTGGCTGGCAGGCGAGCAATGCGATCCTCGAGTCAGAGCAGGCCGGCAGAAGCCGTTGAATGGTCGGACGAAGCCAGGCGCGTGAGACCTGTTAGAGGATCAAGATCAAGACTGTTAGAGGATCAAGATCAAGACCGTACTCTGATACATCAAGACGCCTCTGCTACATCAAGACGGTCTTACTCTGTTACACCAAGAGTCAGCCATAGGAGATCCTCAACTATGATAGATATAGATCACCAGAAGACTATCGTGAAGTAAATGAGCTGAAGACATGGATAACGAGTCTTATCAATGGTGGAGATTATGCAAATGCCGAAGACATGGATTGCCAAGTCTCAGGATTTGCTACTCTGTTATAAACAGCTATAAAGTTTGTTAGTTGGAGTCGGTTAGTTCGTTTTAGTTGGTTATTAGTCTTCTAGCTTCTATTAGTATATAACGAGAGAATTGAGATCGGTAGAAGGCGTGTGAAAAGAACATAGGATTTAGAATTGATCTGTTGTATTTCTCTTTGATTTCTCTTTGTTAATAGAACTGAGATACAATGAAATGAGAATTGAATATTTCTTGTTCAGATCCTTTTGCAACATTACTGAGTTTATCCTCTATCATCATCATCATTCTTCATCTTCATCCTCTGTATTCTTGGATTCACAAACTCACATGGTATCAGAGCAGGAGTTCCTCGTGCATCAGAATGAAGAAATCCGTCCAGTAATCAGTTCGTGCATCAAGTCAGAAGAGATGAACGAACAATGAAGCTCTCTGGATCAAGGTAAACACGTAAGGGCTCATAAGCATTACTGTTGTCATCTTCTTCAAACCAAAGGATCGTAATAATGGAAATTAGAACTCCAAAGTACCCTTTCCCGACTAATCTTCTCTGTCAAAAAATGCAACAGCCTACTGTAGGAGATTTTCATCAATTAAAAAGAGTACTTCGATATGTCAAAGGTACTATACATCTTGGAATCTATCTCCATTCTCAAAGTTCAGTAAACCTCTATGGTTTCTCTGATGCGGATTGGGCTGGTTGTCCAACTACACGACGTTCAACAACGGGGTTTTGCACATTTCTTGGATCCAATCTACTATCTTGGTCTGCCAAGAAACAACCTACTGTTTCCAGATCCTCAACAGAAGCAGAGTATCGTGCACTTGCTTCAACCACTGCTGAACTCACCTAGATAACGTTTGTGCTACGAGATATTGGCATTTCCCTTCAGTCACCTACAACCGTATACTGTGACAACAGATCAGCAATTTCTCTCACAGCCAATCCAATATTACATGCTAGAACCAAGCACATTGAAGTTGACTTTCACTTCGTCCGTGAGAAAGTTTCTTCTGGATCTATTCGTGTTCAGTATATCTCTACTCATCTTCAATTAGCTGATATATTTACTAAGTCACTATCCTGATTGTCTCATCTTACTCTCCGAACCAAATTGGGAATGGGATCTTTTACCCTTCCCAATTTGAGGGGGGGGGTGTTAGAGGATCAAGATCAAGACCGTACTCTGATACATCAAGACACCTCTGCTACATCAAGACGGTCTTACTCTGCTACACCAAGAGTCAGCCACAGGAGATCCTCAACTATGATAGATATAGATCACCAGAAGACTATCGTGAAGTAAATGAGCTAAAGACATGGATAACGAGTCTTATCAACGGTGGAGATTATGCAAATGCCGAAGACATGGATTGCCAAGTCTCAGGATTTGCTACTCTGTTATAAACAGCTGTAAAGTTTGTTAGTTGGAGTCGGTTAGTTCGTTTTAGTTGGTTATTAGTCTTCTAGCTTCTATTAGTATATAATGAGAGAATTGAGATCGGTAGAAGGCGTGTGAAAAGAACAGAGGATTTAGAATTGATCTGCTGTATTTCTCTTTGATTTCTCTTTGATTTCTCTTTGTTCATAGAACTGAGATACAATGAAATGAGAATTGAATACTTCTTGTTCAGATCCTTTTGCAACATTACTGAGTTTATCCTCTATCATCATCATCATTCTTCATCTTCATCCTCTGTATTCTTGGATTCACAAACTCACAAGACCTACAGACAGAAAAGGGAAAGCAGCAGGGGAAGAGAAAGAAGGAAGGAGGAGAACAAAAGCAAAGAGAAGAGGGAGGAGAGGGGGACCAGAGAGAAAGAGAGAGATCAGCCAAGGAGTAGAGAGTCCCGAGGACGCCCGCCATCGCCCGAGAGCTGCCCGTTCGTCGCCAACCGCCGCCATTTCCGCTGGAAACTCGGGTAGGCATTTTATCGAGCATCTTGCGTGCATTCCCGGAGTCGAACTCGCCGGAGCTCAACTCGAACATTTCAGGTGAGCTCCAGCCATCGCTTGTCCCCCTCGCATTTCCTATTGCTTTGGTGTGCCTCGCTGGTGGCCCGGACTCACTCTTGGGCCTTGGCCGATCCCGAAATCTTCGAGTCCCAAATGCCCCCCACCTGTTTGTCGAAATGCCCGGCCGAAACCTCCATGTCCGCCCTTTTGATTACAACTCCAGTTAGGTCGTTTGACCATCGGTGAGGCCCCGTCCTCCAGCCGGAGGCCACCCGCGCCGCTCGCCGTCACCGTCTTCGTTGTCTCGACCAGGCAGCTTGCGGGGCAAGGGCTGTGGGCCGGTGGAACGCTGCCCTCGATCGACGCCCTGCCGCCGCCGCTGTGACCGATCGACCTCAGCGATCGAGTTGCCCTCGCCCCTGGGACGGCGCCATCGCGCCTTGGCCGGAGAACCGCCAGGCCGACGCCGTCGCGGCTCCTCTAGTCGCGACTAAGTAGTCGCCGACCAGAGGTTGCAGGCCGAGCTAGACCAGATTTTTCTAGCCCGCTCGGCCTGTTTCCTCCGCAGGCCATCAACCCAGAGTTGGTCTGGGCTGTGGGCCTGCGGGGAGCCTATTTTGCAAAAAGAGGGGTTGGGCCTGCTAGCTGGGCCCAACCCTTATTTAGGTGAGGGCCCAACCCTCTCTAGTCGGGCCCAGCCCCTTTTCGGGCGGGCTAACCGGCCCGCCCGAACCGGATCCGGCGAGGTTTGCCGGGTCGACCTCGACCCGACCCGGTCCGGCCTAAAAAAATATTTATTATTATTTTAAAAAATTAAAAAAATTTCGAAAATACAAAAAAAAAATGTAAGATTTGATTAGGAATTGCTATGTATTGCCTTTTTAGTATAATTGGGCGTTTATTTGCTCATATATTGATTATATCGCGTATTTAATTTGCATATTTAATTACGCTTGCGAATGTTTAATTGCATGTGCTCAATTTTACTGCAATTAAGATATTGGTAGCTATAATTATTACTTTAATGATTGCGTACCCACATGATCACCTCACATATTAGTGGACAGGTATAAAAATCAATCCAAATCGCCTGACAAAAATCTTTTCTTTTAAAATGAACAAGATTATGTACCGACCCTAAATTCTCTAGTTGTGTAGGAAGTGTGATATAATTCCATACCTCACTTGATTTCAAACCGACTTCAATAGGCTAATGACGACTTCTTTTTGCAAAGTTCTTAAAAATACCTCAACGTCACGCGAGATATGAGCTTAGAAGAGCTCACGCCTAATCATAGGCCATAGGTCTATCAATTATAAAACACCCCTAAACCTGTTCCCTTCTCCCGAGGGATAGGCCGTGACAACTATAGAAAAAAAAGAAGCAAACCAGTTGTTCTCTACTTACCCGGTGCTACATTCATTATTCCGTGGCAAAAACTTTATCATCTCGTGACACTTGCATAAAAATCCTGCATAGCATTAATTTAATATCCATTCTCCAACATGACTCGCTGAAAAGATGACGAAAGTGAAAATATTTTTAAAACAATGCTGTTTAACCCTTTATTGTCCCCAAATGGAGAATTTTGGGACCAAATTAGATTGCAATAAATTGCAGCCCCTGTTTTCAATTGCAAACCAAAATCGACACTCACTTCGGACACTACGTTGGCTGCCCTCCGCCTTTGACCGCCGCCACCGTCGTGGTCGTCATCTCTCTCTCTCTCTAACCCCTTAGTGTGAAGATGCAGATATCAAAGATGAACTGCATATGAGGTAAAGAACTCTATATACTGATAGAACTGAATCGATCAATTACATCAAGTAAGATCTCTTTTCTACTTCTCTCAATCTATACAATCAACGGTAGTTCTACTTCAAAGAAAATGAAAGCAATTGAGAGAATTGAGAGAATCATCTGTTCTTCATATTCCTTCGCTACAATAGCATAGCTTTTATATCTTCGTTCCAAACCTCTTTTCACAAAGACTTAACAGTATATTGTTACAAGATTGAATCATCAAACTAACTATACTTGTTATATTGACACTTGTACGGCTCTTGGCGTAGCTGAGTCAATCTTCTGTTTTTCGGATTGCCAACTCAGCTTCTTCACGGATCACCAGCTCAGCCTTTGCTTTTCCTTATTTCGAGCTCTGCCCTGTTTTAGCTTCAGCTTACTTTGCTCTGTTCTTGCTTCAGCTTGTTTTGCTCTGTTTCTTTACTTCCATCAGTATTTGTAAACTATGGTTTTGACTTCTGTTCTTTAACATTCCCCCTCAAATTGGGAATGAGAAGACAACTAATTCCCAATTTGACTCGCATATGATGATGTACTTGTCGTGACAACGGTTTAGTAAAGATATCAGCATGTTGGCAATGACTTGGAACATATCGTACCTGTAATGAACCTAAGGAAACTTTTTCCCGAACAAAGTGGAAGTCAACTTCAACATGTTTAGTTCTAGCATGTAAGATGGGATTGACAGTGAGCGAGATGGCTGACTTATTGTCACAGTATAGATGAATAGGAGGTTTAAGAGAGCAACCAATGTCTCGTAGAACAAAACTGATCCAAGTGAGGTCAGCTGTAGTGGAAGCAAGAGCACGATACTCAGCTTCTATAGAGGATCGACTTACTGTTGGTTGCTTCTTTGCTGCCCAAGAGATTAAATTGGATCCGAGATATGTGCAGAAACCAGTGGTTGATCTTCTAGTGTCAGCACAGCCAGCCCAGTTTGCATCTGAGTAACCATAGAGATGCATAGTGCTTCTGGAATGGATGAATATTCCAAGATCAACAGTACCTTTTATATATCTTAATACTCTCTTTAATTTCTGAAGGTCTGCAAGAGTAGGCTGCTGCATCTTCTGACATAGTATATTTGTGGCATAGGTAATATCTGGACGAGTTAGTGTGAGGTATTGGAGACCACCGACCAAACTCCGATACTCAGTTGGATTAGACATAAGAATAGGATCAGTAAGCAAACCATTTGGTCTCAATGAAAGTGGAGTAGAGATTGGTTTACAATCCAGCATATGAGCTCGATTCAGAAGATCAATTGCATACTTCGTTTGGCAAAGAAACAGATTGTTAGGAGCACGCTTAACTTCAATGCCAAGGAAATAATGAAGTGCACCTAGATCTTTCATGTGAAACTGAAGACCAAGAGAGTTGATGAGGTTAGAGAGCATGTAAGATGAACTTCCGGTTAAAATGATGTCATCAACATACAGCAAAGAGGAGAATTGTTTCTGTTCCAAGTATGTAGGATAAACAATGATGGATCAGTGGGGCTACAGAAGAAGCCATACTCTAGTAAGAAATTGCTGAACTTTTCAAACCAAGCTCGAGGGGCTTGTCGAAGTCCATAGAGGGATTTCTTGAGAAGACATACATGATGAGGTCTCTGTGAGTCTTTAAACCCAGGAGGCTGGTCCATATAGACTGTTTCACTTAGGGTACCATGTAAGAAAGCATTTTTAACATCAAGTTGATGAATTTCCCATTGTTTCATCATTGCTACAAACAAGACTAGTCGAATTGTAGCATGCTTAATTACAGGACTGAAGGTTTCTGTAAAATCGATACCTGCTTCTTGGTGAAAACCCTTGGCTACAAGTCGAGCTTTCAGTCTATCAAGACTGCCATCAGGAGCAAGTTTTGTCTTAAACACCCATTTGCAGCCGATGATATTTATTTGATTAGTTCTAGGAACTAACTCCCAAGTGTTATTCTGATATAGAGCATTCATTTCATCTTGCATTGCTTGATACCATCCCTTGTCTGCCAAAGCTGATTTTACTGATTTTGGTTCACTAGGAACTTTGTATTCAACTAGACATGCATATTTTGGATTTGATTTAACAATTCCAGATCTCAGTCTAGTTTGCATAGGATGGATAGAACAAGTACCTTGTGTGTTTCCTGATGTAGAAGTGGTTTGAGTTTGCTCTGTATCACTTTGTGGTATTAGAACAGATTCTTGATTCGAATATTCTTGTTCCTCAGTATTTGCAGCTACAGGAGGCAGTTCAAGATTAGCTGATGCATTATTAGAAACAGTCTGCATCACATTACCAGGTACTGTATTCCCTTGTGGTATATCTATCGAATCAATTGTACTAAGTCCACTGTCTTGTACATCAGGAACTATATGAGTTGATCTAGTATTTTGCAAGTGCTCAATAGGCTTATTGGCTTTTGACTGGTGCTGTTCTGTATTATTGAATCCAGAGACTCCTTTTGTCCATTGGTTGTATAGAGCAGATCCTTGTTGATGCTCAGCTGTGACTAACTGAGTAAAAGGAAAGACTGTCTCATCGAATACTACATGTCTACTGATATAGACATGTCCATTAGTAGGTAAGAGACATATGTAGCCTTTGTGTCTCTCACTATATCCCAGAAAAATGCATATGAGAGATCTTGGATCGAATTTATGTTGTCTATAGGGCCTGAGGCAAGGATAACAGGCAGATCCAAAGACTCGTAGATGAGCATAATCTGGTTTTTGTTTATACAGTTTATAATGAGGTGAAGTCATGTGCAGCTTTGTTGTAGGAAGGATATTGATGATATAGACTGCTGTCATAAAGGCATCTACCCAATATTTCAAAGGTACTCTACCATGATATAACATTGCCATGCCTAATTCAATCACATGTCGATGCTTCCTTTCGAGATTCCATTTTGTTCGGTGTGTAAGGACAGGAAATACTGTTTTATGCCACACTGCTGTAAATGATTCTGAAGTTTGATATTAGTAAACTCGCCTCCTCCATCACTTTGAAATATTTTGATCTTGTGATCAAGTTGATTTTCCACCAGCTTTTGAAATATGACAAAAACATCATAAACTTCTGATTTACGCCTCATTGGATATATCCGGCTATATCGAGAAAAGTCATCCACAAAAATGACATAGTAATGAAATTGTTGAACAGATCGCACGGGTGCAGTCCCCAAACATCACAATGTATCTTTTCTAGGGAGCACTAGATGTATAGTCTGAAGATGAAAAAGGTAAAGCTGAACTTTTAGCAATTTGACAACTGCTACACATGTTTTGAGCTTTTGAATTGTACTGAATGAGTTGTTGACTTTGTAGAAGCTTTACTGTTTTTAAACTGGTGTGGGCAAGCCTTTGATGCCAGACATCTTCTCCCACTTCCCGTTGAACCCGAGTGAAGTGAACTTCTATGATTTTAGGGTCCACTTGATACACCCCTTGATTTTCCTTCCTAGCTTGTTGTATGATTGTAATTGTCCTTCATATAAACCCCATATTTATCAAAAATAAGAGAACAGGGATAGTCATCTGTTAACTTTGATACATAAATCAGATTCTTTTTGATTTCAGGAACTACTAGAACATCTTTTAATGGTAATATGCTTGTTTTTGTATGCAGTAATCCATTACCAATATTTGAAATCGACAAACAGGATCCATCTCCAATCATAACAGTGTCAGTACCACTATATGCAGAGTAGTCGTGAAGCATACCAGGTTCTGCAGCAATGTGAGATGTAGCTCCTGTGTCTGGGTACCATTCTGTACCGTAAGGTTCTTCAATATGCATGGCTGCTAATGCAGTTGGTATTTCCTCTACTTGATATGAGTTGTCAAAACGATACCAACATCGAAGAGCCGTGTGCCCCGGCCTTTTGCAAATTTGACATTCCAGAGGACCATTACTTACTGGTTTCGAGCTCTGCACATACTTGTTGCTAATTGAGCTTTGTGGTGGATAGGATCTAACACCTTGATACCTTTGAGAAGAATTTGTATATGGTCTAAAACCCCGTCCGTAGTTAGACTAGTTGTCCTTAATAACCTGATCTTGCTGTGTTGTATTCAGGTTATTCTCTTGATATTGATGATTCCTTCCTGATCCAGAAAAGTTACTCCCATTATTCCTTCTGTTAGTAATTTGTCCTCTGCCATAGTTATGCCCACCTCGAATATTTTCTCTTTGGTTTCTGAAATTTGGCCTTTGCGGACTTATTCCAGTCTTTCTTTGTCCATAGTATGCCAGGTTAGTATTGAGCTGATTTACAGAATATGTTTGTAGCCTAGTCTCAAACCTTTCAAGTTGAGAAATAACCTCATCATATTCTGGTTGAGGTTTGAGACAGTACATGGTTGTTCTAAAGCTTTCATATTCTGATCCTAAACCTTCAAGAACTCCAAACATCCTGGTTATGTCATCAACCGGTTTTTCAATAGCATTTAACTGATCACAAATGGACTTGAACTCTCGAAGATATTCACTCAATGATCTATCTCTTTTCCTGCAAGCTTGTAATTTCCCTCTTAATTCGAACTCCTTTGCTACGGATCTCGTGTGAAACGATTTATAAGAGTTTGTCATATCTTGAATGAAGTCTCTAAGCCAATTATCAGACTTAGAATATTTTCAGATACCGCTCCACTTATCCAGGATGAGATTAACTGATCAGTCTTTATCCAATCTAGATAATCAGGGTTTATTTCTTGTGTTTGCCTTCCCTCAATCTCAGCTTGTATCGTTTGTGCTGGAGGAGATGTTTCACCATTAATAAACCCGATTAAATCTTGACTCTTTAGAAACCTATGAAATTGAGCTTGCCATAGTAGAAAATTCTCCTCTGTCGCCTTGATTGTAACAAAATTTGCTATATTCACATGAATCGGAAATGAATACTTGCACTCTGGGTTGTCATTCGTATACCGAGACACTTTGAAGATATGACAGAACAAGTAGGTGAGCTTTGAGTATCTAAAATCAAACCTTTGAATATCGATTCTTCTGAGGTATTGTTGAACTTGATCATGCAGCCTCTGTACAAGCTTCCTGTACAAGCTTTCAGCAATGGAGAAAGAAGATCACGAACTACCAGGAAGATAGCTCTGATACCATGTGAAGATGCAGATATCAAAGATGAACTGCATATGAGGTAAAGAACTCTATATACTGATAGAACTGAATCGATCAATTACATCAAGTAAGATCTCTTTTCTACTTCTCTCAATCTATACAATCAACAGTAGTTCTACTTCAAAGAAAATGAAAGCAATTGAGAGAATTGAGAGAATCATCTGTTCTTCATATTCCTTCTGCTACAATAGCGTAGCTTTTATATCTTCGTTCCAGAAACCTCTTTTCACAACAGACTTAACAGTATATTGTTACAAGATTGAATCATCAAACTAACTATACTGTTATATTGACACTTGTACGGCTCTTGGTGTAGCTGCAGTCAATCTTCTGTTTCTGGATCGCCAACTCAGCTTCTTCACAGATCACTAGCTCAGCCTTTGCTTTTCCTTATTTCGAGCTCTGCCCTGTTTCAGCTTCAGCTTACTTTGCTCTGTTCTTGCTTCAGCTTGTTTTGCTCTGTTTCTTTACTTCCATCAGTATTTGTAAACTGTGGTTTTGACTTCTGTTCTTTAACACTTACCACCCACCATTTCTCCCTCCACAACTAGCTCCGACGTCAAACCTTTTGACGATGCTCGTGTTTGGTTTCAGCGACGCCTTGGTTGCTGTTTGGACAAGACAAGCTACCTCTCTTCTGAACAGTCTGCTTCGAAGAAGAAGAAGAAGAAGCCATCGAAGTAGCAATTTCTCGTCTCCCGGCACAACAATTTCAAGGCGAGAGACGAAGGGAATGCCAAAAACGGCGATGAGAACTGGCTTTTTATCAGTTTGATGAGCTGCACGTCGTTTGGTTCGTTCATGTATTCTCTGGGTTGACCCCCATTGTCCTCCTAGTAATACTATGTTAAATGCACTCGTTAAGTTTCCTTAAATATGTTTTGAGAATGTGAGTTTTTCAAGGTAGTTTCTGTACTCTTCCTGTTAAGCACAATTTTGGAATTGTCAATATGTTTTAACGAGAGTTCTCGTTATTTCCAGTTGCATTGATTAGTGCTCTCAAAAGCATATATGCTAGGAATTGGGTCAAAGAAGAGGCGCTTGGTGCGAATTCTATTTCTCAGTCTAGCTCCCCGAAGAATTCTCCTCAGTTTACTTTAGAATGGCCTCTTCCGACTTCGATTTAAGATATTGAGAAGTGAGAAATTTCACAAACTATTGGCACTACATCTTGAACTGAGGACTGGCGAAATAATAATAACTGCGTTGTAGCATATGGTATGTGATTGACTTATCAATCACGTAATGATAATAACATTTTCTTGGAAGAAGACCAAAAACATAATTTAGAGAGGAGGAGAAGAGGGAGAGCAAGATCTTGAGAGGACAAAGAACTCATAAGAGGTTCACACTCTATTCTTATTTAATCTTAAACATCAGATGTTGATTATTCGACATTGTCCTTCACACTCCCAATGCAAATCAAAACAAGGAAATTCAAGCACACACATGGCTTCTTATTATTTCCAGCAAGACATTCATGTGTCCCTCCTCCATATGAAGGCTTTGATTGATTGATCAGTCATAGATGGTGGGAATAGCCTCGTCATGGCAGCAGACGAAGGTGGTCAGCTTCTCCATTTTTCTCTGGCACTCGGGGCATCGCATACTCTCTGGGATCCTTCCTGCCGTGCTCTGGAACTCGAACCGGCAGCATGGGTGCGTTATGTCGTGGATCTTGTCATGGTGCTCCTTGAATGCCACGTCATACCCCTTGGTCGGCACGTGCTCCCTCCACAGGTCGTACTCGAGCAGGGTCGGCAGGACCGTGGTCCCGTGCCCGTTCACCGTGATGCTGGACCCCTTGCTCAGAATCGCCCACCCCCCGACCTTGTCGAAGCTGAGCAGCCTCTTGATCTGCTGCATCAAGTCATCGGACTCGTCTACCTTCCCGAGCTGAATCTTAGAGAAGAGCATTGACTCAAGTCGGGTCCAGAAGAACCACACCATGGCCAGGTCCACCCAGGTGTGGCTCAGCTTCTCAAAGTTGATGGTCTCAATCACGCGCCGCACCTTCTCTCGCTTGCTATTCTTGCCCACATAGACCATCTCCAGGGAGATATTCGCAGCCAGCGCAACCTTTCGTGCCTCTGAGGTGAACTTGCGGATCCACTCGATGTCATCGCCACCATACATGAATATGTACTTGCCATCTTTAATCTGATGAGGGACAAAATTGAAGATCTCAATGTCACAAACCTTTAAATTAATATGATAAAAATGCTAACTTGACATGACCGTGAGTTACCCAATTCAGAATTGTTTGATCAATGCCATCGACAAGAAGCTCAAGCCGCCATGCCTCATCCCTCCATAGAGACTCCTCTCTCAGTGTAGTGAAAGGGAAGGCATTGCTTCCCCAAATCCACATCATGTGAATGGCATTGGGGGACACAACCTTGCCTTGTGGGTCAAGCACCACCAGGATGGGCTTGTTCCTGAAGTGCCACTTCTCCTTGATGAACCGGATCACCGCCTTGTGGATCAGGTTTGGGTGGTACACGGTGTACCACGGCATTGTGGACTGCAGGGTCTCAAACTTTGTCTGCATTGGGCCGGTCAACTCGCCCGCGCGTTCCACCAAGGGGATCCACACCAGCTCATACTGATGAATATCATGGCGGCTGGCGTGTGCCTTGGACTCGCTGTGGATCTGCTCCAGGATGGATAGCTCGTCCTGTGAGATGTCCAGCCCCGAGATCAGCAGCAACACATTCCTCCTCCTCAGGACTTCGAGGTTGACCTGTATGTCGCAAGATAGAACAGAAACTCGTGGTCAAATCATTTTCGATTAGAAGGGTTCATGGTCGTTGCATAATGGTGAGACTGGCTATACCCTTTTCTTTGAGGTGCCCTCAACAAGAGGCAGAATATCATCCTTGGGATAAATCAGAGCCTTCAGGACCTTCATATTGTCAATGTGGATGGTTTCAAAGAGATTCAGGAGAGTCTGATAGGCTTCAATATCCCGCTTTTCATCTGCGTCGCCATTAACTCGGTTAAGTCTTCTCCGGAAAGGTTTCTTTTTCTTCAATTACTACACAGGAAATAAAAAAAGGGTTCATATAGATCAGTGGCTAATTGATTACCTATGTATTGTTTACATATGTCAATTTGCTTCTGCAAATGTTCATATATGTTCTTCAGTTTGTGATCCATGGTTGACAGCTCCCATGCCTCAGTTGTGGATGATATGTACCTGCAAATTCTCACTTTCATGTTATGATTTCATGTGGGAGGCATCTACATAAATATTCATTCAGAGATAAACTCTCAGTAATATGATGAAGTCTGCTATTAACCGATCAGCAATTATAATGCCTTATAATTGAACGAGAGTAGGGAAATCGAAACAGTTCGAGCGTGCATACTCAATGCCATAGCTAGTGAGGCTGGTGATCTGGCTAGCACAAGCCACAGCGCTCCTTATGGTCCAATAAACGGCAGTTGGGACGTGGGCCATGGCGGCTGACAATGCGGGGGCCTCGCTGGAGATGTAAGCTGAGGGAAGGTCCTTGAGGTCCACCACGCACCTCGTGACTTTAAGCATGGCCTGGATGAGGCCATTGAGCGCATCGAACCGGGACTTGAGGGCGCCCGAGTGCTCCATGATCATGGGCAGCTGCTTCAGGATTGCCATCGACTTGGCAAGCTGGTTGGTAGTGTAGATCTGGGCCAAGAGCCAGAACTCGCCATAGTTGAAGGCGAAGGCCGCCAGCGTCAGCACCAGCTTGGCGTCCCACGAGAAGGGGGCGAGCATGCTGCATATGGCGAGCGTGGTCGAATGCGCCTCGCCACCAGTCAGCGCTTTCGCGGATAGCTGAGGAACGGTTGCCAGCTGGCAGATGTCAGTAGAAAGACTTGTTTTTCTAACAAAGAATTGATTGCTCTTCATTTAATTTCATGGCGAAATTCGAAATAGATGAAGCGCACAAAATGACATTTTTCATAAATCACCTCGCAGGAAATCCGCTCGATGGTATAGGACAGCACGTCGAGCACGGCGTTGAAGCTTGCCTGGTAACCCTTGTCCTCCATGTGTTCCGCGTATAGGGATCCCTGTACACAGCAAGAGCCATGCACGCAGGATTTAGAATGAGAAACGAGCGATTATAATACTCATAAGAAATACAGATAATTGAGATTGATTATTGTCGTGATATGGCTCGTTTTGTCAGAGATCTGGCGAGTGATACGAAACTGGGCAAGTCTCTCCTAGCTAAATAAAGTATATCTGTAAAATGTCATCAAAGCATTTGATCCAGTACACCGCAAGAAGGAAGATAAAAAAGATCATTCCTACTCCATTACCATGGTGGGGGTGCTAGCAGTCAAGGTAGCGCGGTTGAGGATGTCCTCGACGAGGAGGAGGAGTGGCTTCACATCAACCTCGCGGCCATCAGGGGCATGAGTGTCCGTGACCTGCTTCATCATCGCAGTGTCATCGGACATCGTGATCATGCTCCGATCCCCGCCCTTGATCAGCCTCTGCATGGCGGGTGGCATCATCTTGCTGGTCGTGGTCATCATGGCCATAACGCGATATGTAAACTCTAGAGAAAATACTAGACTATGGTTTATGGAAGAGGGGGAGAGATATTGTTATCTCGGTTTTGGGTGATTGATATAGCCCTCAGCCTGGTCTCTCTTTATAGGCATGATAGATGGCGTAAAGCCTTGGGGTGAATCGACTTCCTTGCTTCCATTGTAATTTAATGTTTTAGACGTTAAATTGAAGCCTTGGGCTCTCTTTATTTACACTTTGTCCAGCTAGAAATATACTGGGGACCATGCGCGGAGCATTTCTCTGTGTAATGTCCGAAGCACATGGTAATCTTCGAGGGATTTCGATTAGCTTCTTCTAATGATTAAATAATGAAACACTGATTAAGATATTGTTTAGAAGAAGTGATCCTCCTGCTCAAAAGAACAGTGCAAATGTAGCAAGGTTTAGGGTTCACGCTTCAGCTTTTCATGCCAAAAGTAAACTAATCAAATCTTCGATAGCGACATATAGTCAAGGCATGATCAATATAATCTTAAGTCCCTTTTGCTTTACTTGAAGTAGACATGATTAAGACAAGGTCATATCTTCCAATTTCCTATGTTGTCCATTTATCTACCAATCAATCTCTATCCCAAATTATCTATTGTGGCGAGCCAATTAATGAGTCTCCGATGAATCTCATCACTTGCAATTACTTTCATGATAGCTCATGCTTCTTAGGAAACGGATGTGTGGCACTAAATATTAGTGTTTTGATTACATTATATGCACTTGAAGGTTAACATCATGGAGAATTGTAGGAAGATTTCGATGCTTTTGTTTTTACTTTATAGTTTTTGCTTCCTTGCTTGGTCGAGTTGGGAGCGTATTGAGTTTCGCCACCTTATGCCAATGAAGCTTTTCCACTACAAAGCAAGAGGCGAAAAAGTTCAAAAAGGAGAGGAGAACAGGGGGGAACAACATATTCGATTCCTTGCTTCCCATTGGAGGGCTACCGTATCATTTGACTATGGCCAAAATTGGGGGCCCAAATCTGGTTTTGTGCTGGTCAATCTCACTATAGCATATTCCGGAAAGACATGCAGTGCACGTAGGTAACAGCCTGCTTTCTGTTCATAGCCAGTCAAGATGTTTCACATCGAGGTTGCTTCATCAGACGCGGTCAGAATCATTCGAGTCGCATGAGTTTTTGTGGGTTTTCGAGACGAGTCTTGTCAATTCCATATCATCGACTGACTTGGTTAGATAGAATGGGAATTTAGGCAGATCTTTTGGAATTCTCTCGTGCATGACGAATGTAGTACTCTACAAGGAATCATTCTTTGAACGACAAGAATCGAAAGTGAAAAATTCTTTGCTTGATCTACTCTGTTACAGCGACATCCCTGATTCGACCTAGAAGTTCATGCAGGAAGAGTAATGGACAATTCAACCCAACGCATTGGTTCACGGACGTTTTCTTATTCGTTCTGGGGGGGTCGGCTGATCTGCTCATTCATATACAGGTTTGAAGTTCTTGTGGGCAATCACAGCGTAGAAAGGATCCGGCCCGCTAAGCAATCCCAATAACCTGAAGATCCAATCGAGAGGCGATTTGCCTTCCCGAGCGGCGGAAGAGCCGGGCAGCTTGCGGATTATCTCAGGCTCCGTGAACCCTTCGATGCACTGGAAGTATTGCACCACCAGCTGCACTCGGCCGTACCCGGTCCCGTCTCGCCATGCCGTGATCGCTTTTTCGTAGAACAGCCTGTTGCTGAAGCTCACGATGAATACGCCGCCAGGCCTAAGCGCCCGAAACACCTCCGCAAATACCTGCAAAAGGAAATTGAATTGACTCTCAATCTCATTTGACTCCTCCTGTTATCACGACGCTTGACACAAGATACTGTCAATCAACTCCTCAAATTTTATTCGATCTTTACGTTCTTGGGAAACATTATCAGATTATCTCCACTGGACTGAATCAATTAAGAAGTCTATTGTCATTCTTTCATTATAACCCCCATTCAATTTGAGTTGATATTATACAAGCTCTCAAATGACCATATTTGATAGAGGATGAACAAGGGAACGAGATATATAGTTTTATGGTATAAGGAAAGATGGTTTCACTAGTTTATAGAAATGGTTTTACAATAGTTGGAGGAGCTATTAGTGGAGAATCTACATCACATGATAGGGAGAATCACCAAAAAAAATTCTTAACCTATTGAAATTGTGTCAATTTAGTTCTAAATTTTTTTTTTGGTCAATTTGATCCTTGACCTTTTGTAATTGTGTCAATTCAATTCATTCAGTCAATTTTAGTTGGCTGGCACTGACATGGACATCGGTGGATGCCAATTATTCAACCAACGTTGACGTGTCAATTTTTTAATAATATTTTTATTAATTTTTCTTTTACTTTTTCTTTTTCTTTTCCTTTTCTTTTTTCTCTTCTTCTCCTTTGGCTTCTTTTCCCCACTCATCGACTGTTGGGTGAAGGGCACAAATCCCTTGCTCGCCTCGCCCAAATCCTAGCAAGGTCTGGGCCCACAAGTGAGGGCCTCGCCAACAGCCGGCAAGGCCATGGGAAGGCTGGCCTCTCCTAGATTTGGACAAAACCGCCTCGCTAGGCTAGGGTCGTGACCCTCGTCAACAACCCTCGCCCAGTGGCCAATGAGCCTTGCTAGCCACTACAAGGAAAAGAAGTTGAACAAGGAAGAAGTGAAAAAAAAAAATTAAAAAAACATCTTAAAAAATTTATTAGAAGATTGCTACATCAACGTAGGCCGGATGGTCAATAGCCAGAGTCCAGGTCTGCTAGCCAGCGTCCATGTCAACACCAACTAGTTAAAATTGGCCGGATGGACTAAGTTGACAGAATTATAAAATGTTTAAGGCTGAATTGGCACAAAAAAAAAATATTTATAACTGAATTAGTGTAATTGTAATAGGTTTAGAACTTTATGATAATTTTTCCCAAAACTAAACATGGATCAAGCTCTATTTATAGAGCCATCCCACTAATGCAAAATCCCTGCGGGTATGCTGGCGTGGGCTTTTCTTCACCATAAAATCTAACTACTCCTTATAGACTCGAACACCACTAGACTTAACTTCCCACTACTAGACAAGATACTTCTAGGAATTTCTAAGTTGAATGGATCACTTTTCAAGATTCCCCGATTGCAATGTGCTCGTGATTTTCAATCCTTCAGATTAGGAATCGAATGGTGCAAAAGCGACCTGATCATGCACTCGCCTGCAAATGCAGTTGGACCACAATCGAGTCTTATTCACGAGGGCCTCCGGTTCCTACTTTAGCATTCTCAACCGATCGGGAATATCTTCGTTTTTTATTGCTTGACAAGTGCTTGAAAAAATTCGTGAATGATTACCTCCTCGGGCTGCTGGAGATACTGCACGCTGACCGTGCACAGCACCGCGTCGAAGCTCCCGCTCGCCAGCTCGAGCCTCGGCTCGCGATTCAGGTCCTTGACGAAGAAGTAGTCCAAGCGCGGGTTCCTCGCGAGCTCCTGCGCGTTCATGCCGTGGCCCACCACCCTCTTGTACCGCACCTCTTCCGGCAGGTGGCTCACCCACGAGCTCATCAGGTCCAGCACCTCCGATCCGGGCCTCACCCGGTCCCTGTAGAGGTCCGTCAACGTGGCGAGGAAGCCGTCGTCCACGTGCTTCACGAAGCGCGGGAACGAGTAGAAGTCGCGGTCCGGCAGGGCGTTGAGCTTAGTCCGGGATTCTGGGGACAGCACCAGCTGCTTGATCCTGCCCGCCGACGAGGGTGTTGGCTGGTTCGATGCGGCGGTTTCGTTGCCATCGGCGTCGTCCGGGGTGGTGACGGTGTTCGTGATCCGGATGAGGGATTTGAATTTGGCGGGTGAGAGAGAGGTCGAGCGTTTGTGGGCGGTGGTCGGAGAAGATGGCGGACATGGGCGGTGGCGGTGGTGGTGGTGGGTATTGGGGGCTATGAACATGGATCGAAATGCGTGTGTGACTGAGAAGGAGGGAGAGAGCGAGAGACACCTGGAAAGAGATAACGTTCTTCTGGTGGCTAGAGGAGCTATTTCTTATTTTCCTTTTTTTTATATGTAATTTTTTTCTTTGTCCGAGCCAAAGATGAGAGGGACAATCCGCGACGATAAACTGTCACGCCCGCCACTAGAATATTAAGTTTGTGTCGTGGTTGATGTTCATTTGAGTTTACCACCACAATACTGAATTCTAATTGGAATAAGTAGAAGCTGCGCTCTGTGTAAAATATATGTTGCATTAACGAGACAAAGCAATCGAGATTTATAATGACTAAGGAATTACAAATGATTCAAATTCGTGATTAGGGGGCTTCAAGTGGCTCAACCAATCACATCGGTGAGCACGGCAACCAATAATAAATGATGACAATATTTTTTTTCCATGAGATCATAAGTTCATTTGAAATTAATGGTTGAATTTCGGGCTTTTGCTATTGAGAAAACATCAGTGGACTGAGACGGCAGGCTTGTACATTTTATGGATGGATTGAGTAATTATGGCTTAAAAAAAACATTTTGTAAGAGATGCATAAGATGCCCTTTTTTTCTTGGCATTAGATGTAAGGCCTCAAACATGGGCTTCATCGAAGGATTGACACTTGACGACAGTGATGTCAAATTGCCATCTATATCTAGCAAGCAGCTAAGAAATAGGCCCATTGTCTCGGGCTCTTCTCAGCCTACTCGGAATGGCCCAACTGCAAAACCCTAATCGCCTTGCTATAATTTCGGTTAAAAAAAATAATCAAGGTATAGATACCAAACATTAATTAAATGGGATTTTCTTATAATTTTTCAAATAATTTGGAGTATCTGTGCGGGTCAAGTTGGTGAAACATCTTTTTTAATTATATGCAGTAAAGAAATATTCGGGCTCTTTTAAAACTAATTCAACGTATTACCACACTTGATTAAGCAAGAAATTTTCCCTTCAACATGTGCAAAGTACTCCTCCTGGGAGATGTAATATGAGATGGATTTTTATGAGTAAATTAATTAGATGAATTTTTTTTTTGACACAATTACTTTCACAACCACGAGCCGTGCAAAAGTCCAGTCTAAGCAATGTGGCTTTTTACTTCATCAATTCGAGGTTCGTGCATGGGAGGTGAAGCCGACATCAACCTAATTCTTGCCTGTCTAACCTAGTAAAAACATTTTCCATTAGGACATTCTTTTTCTTTGATTTTCCTTTATGCTTTTGACAATCGACGGCTTTCTTTCGGTGACCACCAAAATCAATTTTTTCGATAATCGTGAAAAGAAACTAAGTGCGCATTTGATAATATTTTTATTCCAAGGAACAATTTTTTAACAGAACTATTTTTTTTTTTTCTATTCACGGGAACAATTTTTGAGTATAAGAATACGTTTGATAACTACAAAAAATTTCTACTCCCGAAATAAAAATGCATTTTGTAAACTTGTATAATTTTGTTATTTCTTTTATTTTTTCAATATTTTTCTTTTTTTTTTTTCTTCTTTCTTTTTTTCTTTTTTCCTTTTTTTTTTTTTTTTTTTTTTCCTTCTTTCTCTTTATGGTCGGTCGTCGCCCATGGCAACGGCCGGTGACTAGCTGGGCGAGCTCCGGCGAGTTCGCCAAAGCCTCGTTGGTGGCCTCGGTGACCAGGCGAGCCTTGTGCCAGCGACGAGGCTCGGCCTCGCCTAGGCTAAGCGAGCTCGAGCTCGCCTAGCCACCAACAAGGCTCGGCCTCACCGTGGCTTGACGTCTCGAGGGTCAACAACACTTCAACAAGGTCATTGGCCCTCGTCTGGCCAGTTGCCAGTGCCAGCCATGGCCAAGGCCGGTGATTGGCAAAAGGAAAAAAACGAAGAAAAAGAAAAGAAAGAGAAGAGAGAAAAATTGTTTCTCGGAATTGTTCCTGGGAATAATAAACAATTTTTCTACTTCTTATTTCCGTTCCAAATTTGTTCCCAATAACAAAAATTTTACCAAATACATTTCTATTCTTTTTTTGTTCTTCGGAACAAAAGAATAGAAATTTTGTTATGGGAAACAGAAACAAAAATAAACAAATAGAGCCTAAATGCCCGGTATTTCAGTTTTTAACCCAAAAGAAGGGAATATCGATTTGTAATTTTGTCTCATAATAATCAAAAGAAAATCAGAAAAAAGGTGGGACAAAACAGGGAGAAAAAAAAAAAGACTACTAGCCAACGGTGATTGATGAAGCAATTTTTAACGTGCCACCATGTCATACTATCCCCGACGACCCTAACATAGCTGATACTACTTCATTTATTTGGCAAGCCATGAAATGAAAGTTATTTATCAATTTTGTGTTTAGAATATTCACTTAAATAAGAACAAGCACTTAAATAATTATATTTTGTAAATCCTTTTTTATTACACTTAAGTACCTAAATAACCGCAATTTTCTTCTTCTTCTTTTTTCCAAATTTCAGGATAACAATAATGCGCCAATTAAATTGGCAAAGGAAAAGGCCTTAATAGAGAAAACCCGATTCCAGTAACTTCTTGTTTTCCACTGATTGAAACACACACACACCCTATAAACTAGGGTCTGCTCCCTTTGATGTGGGGAAATTAGCAAGTTGATGTGGTCCGGAAAGCGAATTTTGCACGTAATATTCACTTTAGGGTAATTATAGTGTTCGAGACATAAAGATATGAAGAGACAGTAAGGCCTAAAAACTTCAAGAGAGAGAGAGAGAGAGAGAGAGAGGCCATGAGAGCATGAGGAGGAAGACGTAGCGCTCGAGCTTTGCCCTTTCCCTGTTGGAATGATGAACGAGGAAAACTCATGATGAGACGGGGGGCTACACGTCGTAACAGGCAATGATTGCGTTCGATGAAAGGAGTTGATCTTCCAGCTATGGCTCATCATTGGGGATCTGCTACCTGCCAATTCGCCGATCCAAGGCGGGGGAGAAAAAGGAAGGAAGACGAGGGCCCCAAAATCCATTGCACGTGCACCCTGCGCACTGCTACCTTTCGCTTTACAAAAGTAAGGGGACACCGGCAGTCCACTTCTCCTTTTCTTTGCCTCCCTATTGCCTCCTCTAGGGACCGTACTGGTAAAAACACACGCCCCCAGATTCCTTGGTTATAATTGAAATGGTGAATCGAAGCATAAGTACGTTCCTAGCCCGGCCTCCAAGAGCCATCATTGATGTAACACTCCGTGGTACAGTTGCCCCGCGATGGGTTTGGGGATGGGTTTGAAAACGAGCCATGAGAAGACTGCCTGACATTAGACGGGTGTCGCGTCGCTCATGTGAAGTGACAATTCATTATGCACCAATGGCGTGTAAATGATTATCATACTCTCTTGAGAGAGATCTCGAGGAGTTCAATAAATTGTGAGGTGACCCTTCTTCTAAAGCGACATTTATATTTCGTATAAACTTTTCAAACCTTACTGATCACAGAGTTTTTATTTTTTATTAACTAAATGAGATTAGAACTTCCACTAAACTTTTTTATGCCGATTAGAGAACCGAGTAAGGCGTGGTGGGCCTCCTTACTTTTATGAACCAAATAATTCAAGATTAAGGACTTGGTTTCGCTAGTTTTGTCTAACATCCATTAATTTTGGGATCGAAAGCCATTGGTCAATCAAGGAAAAGGAGAGCAAATGAGAGAGAGAGAGAGAACTATGATATCAAATAATGTATCTTAGAGCTTAAATTGTCTAGTGAAAATAGACTAGATACGATGATAGGTCCAAATTTGAACCCCACTTCGGTGATATCTAATAAGAAGGAACAAGTGGTATTAGAACTAATGAATCGATTGGTCAATGTGTCGACCTCTAATCTATTCCCAGTGTTTCTTCAATATCTCAAATAAAGAATTTCATGACCAACGTGGCCCTGATGATAACCTTCAAGCTTTGGCATTCTCATTCCTAGCAAGCAGATAGAGATGCGTGGCGCAAATCCAACGGTGCACCAGATGCCGCACAAAGGAGATGAGCACGGGGTGATGCCCCCTCGCTCTCCAACTATTGTCCCTTATTAAAATCGTTGGGAAATTCCGAACAACTTGAACTCATGAGAAAAGCCGAGAAATGTGTTCGATTCGATGATGAGAAGTCCTCCCTCCCCCCCGGCTTTGAAAAAAGAAAAAATGTCCGGTCGGATCTCTGTTGCATACGTCGACATCAAAAGCCCACACGGTAGAGAGCCTACTTGTAGAGAGTGTCAACGAAAAGCTAATTTTGCGAAGACCTTTGGGTTCCGATTGGTGCCCGTGGATGGTGGAATTTTCCCTCACTTGTTCCCCAGTGGCCCCTGCTTTAGGGGACCGGCGGCTCTTATTTTATGGGTATGTACGCGGCCAGGCCTCTTGACCAATCGATTTCGGCTACGCATTCTTTGAACAGCATTCATTGTAGTGCGCCTAATCGGAGCCCCAAACAACACCATGCGCTATTGACTATTGAGTCGGACCAAAATTGTTGACCAAATATTAAATGGAGGGACCAAAATTTGTCGTGTTATACATGGAATCACGTTCTTCCAAAGATCGGCTTAGGTTGCGTTCGTACTTGCACGTTCTTTTCACCCGCATGCGTTCTTGAACAAGTGATTAGAACATTGTAAGATCGGCAGATGTCCTTATCTTTTCGGCTTGTGAAAATTGAACAAATGTGGAAAAAGGAAAAACGTATGCCAAGACCAACACGAGAAGTCATATTATTGTAAACTCGACCCATGTGATTTCAATTGAATAAGATTAAAGAATACCTCATCTCGAAAGACATTTATAATCTGAACGACTCATAGAGTTAAGTGCCACGAAATTCGTGTTTGGAACCATTTCATTGCTGGATATATTTTTCTTTATAGGGGTGGGTTGTCATTAGTAGGTAAGCGTCACCTTGCCTTCTATTCTAGTATTCTCAGCTATCTAATTTGTCTCTATTTTGACCTTTACTTCGAATAGGGAGGCAAGACACCGTGATGGCACTTTTTGCAGGCCCATTGAAACGTAATCATGCATGAAAACAAAGGCTTTTCCGCCTGGTCTCTCTAGGTTTGGGGAGTGTATAAAAATACAATCTCTTCAAACTATTTTCTTTCAAAGAACAAGAACATTAATTGTAACCAAATGAAGCAAGGGCCTTATTGAGCATTTGACTCTTGTAGGGATAAATGCCTCGTCCAGCTGTGCCAATGGGTGTCTGTCCATGACAAGAACATGAAAAGCTTTCCATGAATCCTAATAATAACATGTCAATCGTCAACCTCCATTCTTAGAATAGAGAAACGCCACAATCAACCACGTCAACCCTCTTCCGATTATAGGAGATTTATAGAAGTGTCATGTACAATATAGCCGCTTCGAAATGCTTTCTCTATCCCAAACCACAAGTAAAGACAAAGATTAGATGTAACCCGAGCCATTCTTTAAAAGGTCGTATAAATCTGTGAAAGGATGGCATGTGTTGAGTCATTTTGTTGCAAGGTCTTATTACAACACAGAAGTGATAATTTCTTGCAGTTTATCAGCCTGAGTAATTTCTAACGTGGATCCCACCGATTAAAAAAGAAAGAAAGGCGGGCAAATTTTCTAAAGCAAAGAAAAATATCCTACAGCTACATTAGAATATTATTTCGAAAGCAAACGATCCAATAATAAAGTAGACAAAACAAGATAATAAATCGGACACTAGATTTACGTGATTTAGTTGTAGTGAGCTATGTCCACGGGGAAAGTAGTAATGAATTCCATTATAAATCAAGTGATACAAGAGAGATTATAACCACATTTGAGTCGCTCAAATACTCTCAGTGTTTCACCAACTCTAATTACACCCTATAATTCATACGATGTTTAGCTCAATAATTCCTCACAAAATAATCTATTAATCTCACAAAGAAATTATACATAAATTCTTAGCACAAGAATTTAATTGGTTTCAACACATTGGGATATCTTCTGGGTGAAATTCACAAGCAAAAACTCCCCTTTGATGCCGTTCACAAAGAATCTAATTATAAAACAAAATATTTTTGGTAAACCTTCTTCAACTAGGAAACCTATTCAAAATAGGATATCTACTTAAATTTAAAAAAAAAAAAATTTCCTTTTTGAATTCAAACTCGAGACATATTTTAACAAATATCATATCATCTTTTCGGGGAAAGTGAATAAAGCAGAATCAAAAGAAGGCCAGCGAAAACAGCAGTGGATCTCGTTTTGGGGCGAATTATTTAAAGCGAGGAGAATAGCACACTATCTCGACAGAGAGCTTCGCCAAAATTGGCTCCTTGAGTACAGTGCTGTGTTGTGTGCGTGCGTGCGTGCGTATTCTGAGCTTTGCTTTTGCCGAAAGACTCGAAGAAAGGCCATGGATATCTTTTGTTGCCGCTTGCCCGACACTGTGTCTGCCATCTTCCTAGGCCTTTGCTTGGCTTTTCTGTTTCTCTTCTTCAACTTCTTCTTCTCGAAGCAAGACATTACGGCAAGAAATCTGCCTCGGGGAAGCGCGGGATGGCCTCTTCTCGGAGAAACTCTCGCCTTCCTCTCGCCTCACCGGTCCAACTCTTTCAGTAGCTTCCTGCAAGATCACTGCTCTAGGTATGACTCATCGAGCCAATATGCTACGTTTCCATTCTTGATTTGTTTTTCCGTTTGTTGGACGCAAGGGGTTTACAGAAAGTGCGTGAAAAGTCGACCGCAAGGCTTCGATTCAGAAAAGACACAGGGCATCCAAACCTTTCGGTTCAACTACGCAGACTTTATATACCGTTTTCCCACTATCTTTGGACTTGCAATGTAAGAGATGATGATCTCATTCAGTTGATGCACAGGTACGGTAAGGTATTCAAGTCCCATCTCTTCGGGTCACCGACCATAGTCTCCTGCGACCACGAGCTCAACACGTTCGTCCTCCAGAACGAGGAGAGGCTGTTCCAAGCGAGCTATCCGAAGCCCATGCACGGGATTCTTGGCAAGTACTCCCTCCTCGTGGTCTCTGGAGACCTCCACAAGAAGCTGAGGAGCGTGGCCGTCAACTTCGTCACTGCCTCCAAGTCGAGCCCTGAATTCCACCGGTGCGTCGAGAGGCTGTCGGTCTCCATGTTGGAGTCGTGGAAAGGGCGTGAACAAGTTGCTTTCTGCAAAGAAGCCAAAATGGTAAGTCCACTTTTGGTATGAGTGTAATTCAGCTTCCATCAAGCACGCAATGGCAATTTGATGTGAAAACCGTCTGCCATGATGTCTTTCTGAGATTAAGGATCTTAAATCTATTATACAAGATTTTAATACTTACAATCACTGCTAAATTAGATTCGATAGATATCAGGATTTTGACATGTTTGCACTTCCATACATATACTTCAAATTTAGGATATTTATAATCATTTCATTAAACGAAATATTTTGAAACGCGCCCGTTAATGTTCTACTATTGGATATAGTAAAATAAAATTATCTAAATCACTAATGCAAGACAAGACACTTTTCTAGGTTCCCTTTTTTTTTTTTTTTTTTTTTTTTTTTTGTCTGGGGAGATTTTCATTTTTAAACTAGTGGGTTTTGTATATGACTTAGAAGATTGGTACAGGCAATCATGAGATTTATTGTTTTGATGATTGAAAACAGTGTTTATTCTCTCTCTCTCTTGTTTCCAATTTTTCAGTTTGCACTAAGCCTTATGGTGAAGACCCTTTTGAGTATTGAACCAGAAGATCCGAGGGCCAGGAAGATACTTGCTGATTTCTTGACGTACATGAAGGGTTTCGTGTCCTTGCCCTTATATATTCCCGGGACCCCATACGCCATGGCCGTGAAGGTACATAATCAAAGCCAAGCAACCTAAATGTTAGAGATATTTCTTTAGGATATTTTTCTTTATTAGGGATAGTTAGAATAGATCCCTTGATTCTCTATATCTCTCAAGTCAATGGTGCGCATATAGCAACCTTTAATTATGCATATTACATTATCGTTTAATAAAGCCTGCACTTGTACTATTAATTGTTTGATATAGAATATATGGAAATTCTATATTTCTCTCTTCGGCGTACATTTATGATCTCTGAAAATATTATATTTGATGTCTTATAATAATGCCGCTGAAAAAATGATTGCTCTTTTGAACCCTGGGCAGGCAAGAGCAAGGCTTTCCTCAACCGTAAGGGAGATAATAGAAGAGAGAAGGACAGGCAATGCAGCAGGGTTGAAGAAAGGAGACTTCATGGACGTGATCCTGGGGAAGGAGGGGTTGAACGAGGAAGAGATGGTGAGCATCGTGCTGGATATCTTGCTCGGCGGCTACGAAACCACCGCCACCCTCATGGCCCTGATCGTCTTCTTTCTCGCCCACGAGCCCGCCTCTCTCCTCCAACTCAAGGTGCATCTCTCTCTCTCATAGCCATAGTGAGCTTCATAGGAGACCCACCTGATCTGAAAGAATTCACGATCATGCACGCATCGACCATAACAGCTCAAGGTTGATAGCTAGAATTTCGTAGGCAAATTTCATCCATGAAACTGAAGTGTTTTTTCAATATAGATATGTGTACGGTCAGTAATGAGTTTCGATTGAGAAGGTATTGATGTTTTCTTATCTCTCTCTTTTTTGTTCCTCTTTTGTACATAGGAAGAGCACCTAGCAATAAGGCGGAAAAAGGGGAGAGAAGAGCCCTTGAACGGCGAAGATTACAAGCAAATGGAGTACACTAATGATGTATGAGTGAGATTAACCACACATGTTGTATCTTTTAAATCGTAATCAGTATGTCACATTTGCAAGTTCTAACAGGCTAATGCAAAACTTAAATATAATTAGGTCATATGTGAAGCTTTGAGATGTGGAAATGTGGTCAAGTTTGTGCACCGAAAAGCCCTTCAGGATATTGAGTTCAAAGGTAGTTCTCTAGTAGTTTTGTTGTACTTCTCTCTCTCTCTGAAATGAGATTAATCTTGTAAAAACACTCTTTCAGGTTTAACCATACCCTCGGGTTGGAAAGTATTTCCTGTCTTTATTGGGACGCATCTTGATCCGACTCTACATGAAAATCCCATGAAATTCGATCCCTCAAGATGGAAGGTGCGTACTCTTTGATTATTAAAATAATACAAACATGAACATGAGTTAGAAAAATCTGATTACATGGTAATTACCAAATTTAAGTGGGACAGGGTTTGTTTTGACCGAATAAACCAAACCGCTCCAATGATGAAGAAAAAACACTGTCTCACTTATTTTGAATGCATGTAGAGCTTTTACTCGCTAGTGTGCTTGTTTAAATGAGGTCCAAAGCATATGAAAAAGCAGAAAATAAAGTCAAAACATGTTTTTCTTAGTTTTCCACTTAAATCATCATGATATGCAAAAACCTTGTTCACGTATGTCGGCAGGATAAAGCGATGAGCAAGAAGGTCATGCCTTTCGGAGGTGGACTTCGACTTTGTCCCGGCGCCGAACTCGCGCGGCTCATAATTGCCTTCTTTCTTCATCACCTCGTCCTCAGCTTCAGGTACCAGAAAAAAAAACTATAATCAAAATCTCAATTCACACCATACATTATACAAATGGACAACGACATGGTATGCGATCTCAATCTTTGCATTCTATAATGATTCAAACAAACAGCATGGCGGCATATTCGTCTCTATACCTTGTATGCAATAACGTGACATGGATATGATCAATCACAATACAATATTACAGAGACTGTCGCAAGAATAGTATGCAATTAATTTGTTAAAAGTCTTTACTCATGCACGCCAGTGGATCGCTACTAATGTTAATATGTAATGCAGGTGGAAGACAAAACCAGATGATTTCCCCATTGCTTACCCTTATGTGGAGTTCAAGAGGGATTTGGTGCTGGAGATTGAGCCAACAGAAAACCGCAGCTAAATTACAGACAAAAGGAAGAAATAATAGTGAACAGGTTCATAGGGAAAATAAATAACAAAATGCCTTGATTATGTTTTTTGAATGTAAATGAAAAAGATATAATGAGCAGGCACCTTTTGTTCACCTTTGGGTCTTATATATGATCAAGAAAACCCTAGGACTTAGGTATGGTGAGAATAATGATAATTATTATTATCATTATCTTGAGGAGTTGTGAGTGGAGGAGAATGAATGTAATTTGCACAGATGTAAGATGACAGTTACCTTGATTGTCAATTATATTATGCAAAGGTGACATTGGACCACCACCTTTAGGATGCAATTCAATGATTATTAATCTTCACGTGCCGACCCAAAGTGAGACCAGACATTGCCATTGATTGTCCCATTTTTGGGTCTTCCTCTTCTTCTTTTTCCGTCCTCCCTCTTTAGCTCCTTGGTTATCTATGTTTATTACAGAAGGAAAGAAAGAAGGCCCTGCAAAAGATGGAATTCAAAAATGAAATTCGTGCGCATCATTATCTGCATGTCGCATTGAATAGAATATGGCAGCCGTGAATCATGCTAGGGTTCATCATTAAGACATATCGAAGATGGATAAGATAGTAAATCATTATTTTTAAATGGTCTGAGTAGGAATCCATCTCATGGTAAGCAAATTTTTGTCTTTCTTAGTGTTATAATTCACCTCACAATCACAAAAAAAGTAGAGAAAAGTGAGAAAAAGAATTTGAGATGCAAGGTTTTTTATGTTCACCCTTAAAATAAGACTATGTTGAGCTAAGGACTTCATTATTATTAGCACATCGCACCTCTCTATCACATTTCTCAATTTACAAAAAAAAAAGAAAATATATATCTACTAACTATTCATGGCCAAGCCCAAACTACCAATAAAATATGAACTCAAGTTATAAAAGTCTTTTAACATGGCGAGGGCGCTAACCCCTGATGGAGCGGTCCCCAAACTCCCATCTACTCACCAAAAAGCGGGACTCCCCTGCCATCCTCCCAATAATTAAAACTATGGGAAGATAATAATGGAGAAAGTTCAAGTATCATTCAATTGAAGAAGTTTGAGTCTAATTTAACGTGTGATGATGTAGGCGTTGATGCCAATCTCATTTGCATATATCGACGATAGAGTTAAGGTTGGGACATTGATGAGAATGTTGTGGAGTAAGGGTGTCAACAGTTCGGTTCGGTTTGGTTTTTTTGAAAAACCAAGCCAAACCGAACCATTAGGAAAACATTCCAAACTGAACCATTAGGAAAATGAGACCGAATCGAATGAGATCCGAACCAAATATAAACCGAACCGAAATTTTGGTTCGGTTCGGTTCGGTTTTTCGATTTTTCGGCTTTTCGGGTTTTCGGTTTTCAATTTTTAGTTTTCGATTTTTGCATTTGCTTTTTCTTTTCATTTTTTTTCGGTTGTATTTCCAAGAAATAAGTTCTTATCGGTTTGTTGGTTCGGTTCGGTTAAGTTAACCATTAAAAACCGAACTAATAAAAAAAAAAATCGGTTTTAATGAGAACCGAACCGAAAAAACCGAATTTTTCGGTTTGATTCGGTTCGGTTTTTGACACCCCTATTGTGGAGGGTAACAACAACAAACCTCTCAAGATCCAAGCTACCTAATGCAGAATTAAAAGCCAAAATGCTCTTGGGATGCGTCTAATGGATCCCTCTATGATCCATGGAGGAACTATTTTCTAGTGTGATCATGAAAATGGTATCATTACTTTGATGATCAGAGAATTTAATATATGATTAATGAAGCATGTGGATCGACATTATCTCGATTATGAATTATGTGAATCCAATCATGAAGTCCACACGCCCAACAATTGAAATGGACTTGATCTGTTTATAGACCATATAATACAAACTCTCATGGTGTTGGGGGTCGTGAGCAATGCTTATTGTAAAATTTTATCGCACTCCAAACCTGTGCAAAACAAACTTCCATTTCAAGCATTAGACTTCATTTATTTGGTTCTCACTTACGGTAATACTAACCAAATGAAATCGGTTGAGTAATTAAGCACTTCATTCAAATGTGGTCAATTCCATGTTCAGATCGTGTTTCTTCAACATAAATAATCTTGAGGGTTTTGCTTGACATGTCTGTGAGTGGGAGTCTAATTCAATGTATGTGGAGGTGGCGGTTTGGACACGTATGAGAACTAGCTCAATCGACAAGCTTAGATATTCATTTATAGAAAACTAGAGTATCATTTCAAGTCGTGTGTCTAGATAGTAACAAAGGCAATTTCCTCAACGCCACTCTTATGATGCTACGTTATAGCCCCAACACTTAGCCCTACTAAACTATGATCAAGTACTAGAGTGATTCGAGAAGACTATGGAGATACTTTTACATATACCTGTCAAAATGGGTCATTGACTCATTTCTTAAGGCATCTTGGTGTTAAATGAATTAGTTAAATTAAGTAAATGAGTTTAAACATAATACGGGTATTAAATGGATTATAAATCGAGTTGATGACATTGCTTTGTTAGCTTATTGGACAAGAACATACATTTTCATCTGTTGCCACTAAGCAATTGCAAGACAGTGTCATACAACTTATTTAGACTCAATTCACCTTTATAACTCTCTCTTCATTATTTTTTTGCCCTCACTTCATCTCATGCTCACTCATTTCATACTCTCATGTTTTTGTAAATTGGGTTAAATATGGAAGTATATAAATAATACGGGTCGAGACGAGTATAAGTTGATCAGGTATAAGTCATTATATTTGCATTGCATAAAAATGAGTTAAAACGGGTTAAATGAATTTATTTGTATTGAATTATTATTTAACTCGACTTGACTCACCCGTTTGATGGGTCTACTTTTTAGGTGATCCACAACGGGTGAACGACCAACTCGTCCCGCTCAGGCCCGAAAGGCAAATGCGCTGGCTTGAGCAGGGTCCTCATGAGAAAGCCGACCGGCTCAACTTTGGTCCGGGCCCGGCCTAGATATTTCTAATGTAAAATACATGTTGTAGTTTGGGAACTGCAATAAGCCCGACGATCGGGCCCATTCTAGAAGCAAGGACTCGATGGAGTCCGGCCCATCAGGGGCAATTCCGACCCAGTTCACGTTGCCGTGAAGCCCAGCCCGAGAGAGTCCTCCGCCATCTCTTTTTCTCGACGAGGAAGCCAGTGAGAGAGCGACGAAGGGAAAAACCGAACGAGAAGAGAGGCAGAGCCTGAAGCAAAAACGAACGAGCAGAGACGCTTTCTCTCTCTCGCCCGTCGTCTGCGTTTTCCGGTGGATCGATCCTTCACCGTCTCTCTGCTTCACGCGACGGGCGACGGTCGAATCGCTGCTCCACACGTCTCACCCCAGCAGGTTCTCTTCGCTGCCCTGCCAGCTTGGAACACGCTTTGGTCACTTCTCGTTCCTAGGAGCCTTGGTGTTTTCACTCGCTTCTCTCGTTAGATTCTGTCGTTGTCTCCGGAGTTTTAAGGTCGGAGGTCGAATGGCGAGGCTAGGCATGTTTTGGTTCGTTTTGACGTGAGACTGAAGGGAGGAGGCGGAGGGCAGAAAGACAGGCGATCGCGTGATTAAGGGAGGAGCTCGATCAATCGAGCTTCACGTTTCTGGCAGCTACTTTTGTTGTTGGTGTCTGTATGATCTTGTGCAAGCTTGGGATGAGGTGGACGAATGTTCATGAGTGAGGGTAAAGGTTCCGTGAGGATCTGTGTGGTGAGAAAGGGAGCTTCTGTTGCTGTCGGCAGAGTCGGCGGCGTCAGCCGCGGCATATGACGCCTCTTGAAGAGCTAATTATCTATAATCCAGCTGAATTCTGCTCTTGTTTTCACCCTCCGGGGTTTGTTGCTTCTGAAACGGGTTTCTTGTCGTAGGTTCTTTGCTAGGCCGCACGATCGTGCATGTGTTTCTTGTTAGAGCAGTCAGAAATTGTATTTTTTAAGTACTGTGTTGTACATTGGACTACACCGAAGATGAATTTTCTGGGAACTTGATGATACTGGCTCTGTTTTACCCTCTTTTAACTATGTTTCTCTCATTGGTTAAATGATTTCTGTGGTTGGACTAACATTTCTTGGCTGTCTTTTTGTAGGTCTACTTAAAAATCCCAAATGTCTAAAGCAACGGTAGATCTCCCTCCAAAAGGTGGATTTAGTTTCGATCTGTGCAGAAGAAATGACATGCTGTCAAAGAAGGGTGTTCGCCCTCCTTCATACCGGAAAACTGGAACAACCATTGTTGGAATAATTTTTCAGGTATCGCTTTATGTTACACTTGTTTATCAGCGCAGCGAGCTATGATCTTGTAGCTACCACTATTTAAAGTGGTAATTAAGGGAGTGTGTAAAATTGATATTTGTTTTTCCAGATGAGTGAGCCAAATATCACTCTTAACATAAATATGATAGTTAAGTCTCCTTCAATTTGCTTTGCGCTGTGATTGCAAGGGCAAAAATCGGCGAACTTGGACCAGTGAAATATCAGAAGTGAGTTCTTTTCCACGGTATATGAGCCCTAGAGAGTGCCGAGGCTTTGGGTTATAAGATGGAAGCCCGTTATAAGAAGACTCAAGTGTTCTCATCTAACTCTAATTATCACAAATATCCTCACATAAAGAGTGTTTACCTAGTGCTAAAAGTGATTAGGTCGTCTCATTGAGCCAGTGATACAGAATGCAAGCAGAATGACTTGCACGTGAATAATTTTTTTTTGCTTTCACTTCAAAAACGATAGATTTCAAAACGGATGCGTTAATTTTTCTACTCAATTATCTATATTTTTGTTATGGTTATGGAGATCATGGGATTGTGCGTTTTGCATTCAACGGGTGGAATTTTCCCTCACTTGTTCCTTAGTGGCTCCTGCTTTAGGGGACCAGTCGCTCTTATTTTATGGGTATGCACGCGGTCAGGCCTCTTGACCGATCGATTTCGGCTACGCATTCTTTGAACAGCATTCATTGTAGTACGCCTAATCGGAACCCCAAACGGCACCATGCGCTATTGACTATTGAGTCGGACCAAAATTGTTGACCAAAATTAAAAGGAGGGACCGAAATTTGTCGTGTTATATATGGAGTCATGCTCTTCCAAAGATCGGCTCAGGTTGCGTTCGTACTTGCACGTTTTTTTCACCTGCATGCGTTCTAGAACAAGTGATTAGAACATTGTAAGATCGGCAAATGTCCTTATCTTTTCCGGTTGCAGAATTTGGATCGATGTGAAGAAAGGAAAAACGCACGCCAGGGCCCAGGACCAACACGAGAAGCCATGTTATTGTGACATGTGATTTCAATTGACCGAGATTAAAGAATATTTCATCTCAAAAGATCCTTATGATCTGAACGGCTCATATTTTAAGTTTTATGAAATCCATTCCTGGATATATTTGTTTTGATAGGGGTGGGGGTGTCATGACTCATCAGTAGGTGAGCCTCACCCTGCCTTCTTTTCTAGTATTCTCAGCTCTCTGATTTGTCTCTATTCTGACCTTTACTTCGAATAGGGAGGCAGGACATGGTGATGCATGGCACCTTTTGCAGGCCCATTGAAACTTAATCACGCATGAAGACAAAGGCTTTTCCCCCTGGTCTCTCTATGTTTGGGGACTTTATAAAAATACAATCTCTTCAAACAGTTTTCTTTCAAAGAACAAGAATTCAAACTATTTTCTTTCAAAGAACAAGAACATTAATTGTAACCAAACGAAGCAAGGGCCTTATTGAGCATTTGAACCTTGTCCAGCTGTGCCAATGGATGTTTGTCCATGACAAGAACATGAAAAACTTTCCATGAGTCCTAATAATAACATGTCAATTGTTAATCTCCGTTCTTAGAATAGAGAAAAGCCACAATCAGCCACGTCAACCCTCTTCCGATTCTTGGAGATTTATAGAAGTGTCGTGTACAATATAACCGCTTCGAAATGCTTTCTCCGTCCCAAACTGCGAGTAAAGACAAAAATTAGATGTAACTTGAGCCAAATGCTTTCTCCGTCCCAAACTGCGAGTAAAGACAAAAATTAGATGAAAACTTGAAAGCCATTCTTTAAAAGGTCGTATTATTCCGTGAAAGGATGGCATCGGTTGAGTCATTGTGTTGCAAGGTCTTATTTCAACACAAAAGTGATAATTTCTTGTAGTTTATCAGCTTGAATAATTTCTAACGTGTCTACTACCAATTAAAAAAAAAAAAGATGTGCAAATTTTCTAAAGCAAAGACGAATAGCATGTAGTTACATCAAAATATTGTTGCAAAAGTAAGCGGTTGAACAATAAAATAGATCAGATACCAGATTTATGTATCGGTTATAATGACATACGTTCATGAGAAGAGTAATAATGAATTTCACTATAAATCAAGCAACATGTTAGAAATTATAACTATATTTGAATCACTCAAACAGTCTCAGTGTTTTCTCAGCCCCAATTACACCGAATAATTCATGCAATGTTTAGCCCCATAATTCCTTGCAAAATGAACACTCAATCTCATAAAGAAATTATACATGAATTCTTTCATTGGCTATCACACATATGCAAGGACGTAATTGACAAGAAGACTTGGCATCAGGATGAAAATCTCAACGAATTTTAATCCAAGCAAATTGATGTGCCATCACCAGTTAGACAAAATAAATATATTAATATGGAGCATGGAATATATCCCTCTGTTTCCTGCAGGCCAATGTTGGAAACTGACTCTAACCTATAGAAGGAAAGCTCACGTCTCTTGCTTTGCTGTTATTGTCCAAAATATCTTTTACTTTAATTCAAAAATCATCAGATAAACCTTCTTGGGATATTTTCCGAGAAAAGTGTTAAAAAGTCCTAAACATTTTGCCTTTGTGCCAATTTAGTCCTAAACCTTTTTCGGTGCCAATTTAGTCCTAAACATTTTTAAGTTGTGCAAATTCAGTCATTTCCAGCAATTTTGACCGGATTTTGCTGACTGGACGCCGCCGGGCTGACGTGGTACGATCGGCGCTGGACAACTTTTAATAATATTTTTATTTTTATTTTTTAAATATTTTTTTTTTTTTTATTTTTGTCTTTTTCCTCCGGTCGGTCGCCGGCGAGGGCGAGCCGACCCTCGCCGGATCCGGCCATGGGCGATGGGCGAGGTTGGCCTCACCGGATCTGGCGAGGTCGAGACTCGGGGTAGGGGTGAGCGGTTCCAGGTTCCGGCCGGTTCCGTCCAGGAACGGGAACCTACCCTCAGGGCGGAGTTCCTCAAAATGATGAACCTAGAACCTACCAGGAAGGCCGAGAACTGGAACCTACCCACTGTCACAGGTTCCGTGGTCGGTTCCGGAGTTCCAACAGGTTCCTTTTTTTTTTGTTATTTTGATTTGAACTATAACATATGTGCACGTTATCCAAAAATATAACGTACGCGCACGTTACCAAAAAAAAAAAACTATAACATATGCGCATGTTACCAAAAAAAAATATAACGTATGCGCACGTTACCAAAAAAAAATTATAACGTATGCGCACGTTACCAAAAAAATTATAACGTACACGCACGTTACTAAAAAAAAAATATAACGTATGCGCACGTTACCAAAAAAACTATAATGTACGTGTATACTACACGGTAACTTCCCATTGACATGTTATCTTGATACATTAACTTCGCACTGCACAACAATAATAGAATATAATTAGAAATTTCAAAACAAATAGCAAACTAGAAAGTAGAAATAAAACACCACTAGAACAAGAATGTCTAGAGGTACAAGTTTTGAAAACAATTTCGATTAAACCCTTAAATGAACTCAGAAAATTCTGAAATTTGGATACGTTGTATTTAAGACCTAGAGGTACAAGTTTCATGAATAAATCGTAGTCTAATTCGTTATGGATTAAAAGATAAAATCGATTTACTTTTCCTATTCTCTACTTGCACAGTTTTTGAAACATTTTTGGTTAAATAGGCAAATGAACTACAAAAATTACTAAATTTAAATATGTTGTAGGGAAGACATGAAGAGAGATATTTCATGCAGAACACATTTCCAAAAGAACCTCATACAAAATGATATAGTCCATGCATTGCAACTTACAAGATCCGAACACATCAGATTGCACAGTTTTAGAAACATTTCCGATTAAATACCCAAATGACCTTAAAAATTATGAAATTCGACTATGTGATAGCCAAGACCATAAGGTAGATACTTCATGAAAACATAGAAGTCAAATTCGTCCTAGATAATTAAATATGGACGGTTAAAATCCCTGTTCGTAGTACCGTAATTCCAGATCTAACCATCTCCAAAGGACCACGATTTCACCTACCTATTCTTGTTTTTTTCTCTAAATTTTTGATATGTTGTACCTCAGGATGTCCTTTACAACTTTTGTTAAGAAACTGAAGTGAAATTTCGACAAAAAGGTTGCCTTACAGTCCATGCATTCATCAAGGGTCGGTCCCAAAATCTCCAGATCCAGTCTTTCCAAAGAATAACGATTTCACCCACTTATACTTGTTTGTTTTGTCCCAAATTTGAGTATGTTATACTCCAAGAAGTTCTTTACAACTTTCATTTAGAGGCCGAAGCCAAACTTCAACTAGAACATCACATACAAGTCACTAGAACATCCAAGGTTGAGCTTTTTCTGCCCTAAGTAACCAGTTCCGAAACAGGTTCCGGTTCCGAAACCGGTTCCGGTTCCGGTTCGAGACCGGTTCCGGTTCCTAGAAAAAGGAACCGGAACCGGAACCGGTCCCCTTGGAACCGGGGAACCAAACCGGACCCTCCTCCGGTTCGGTTCCGGTTCCGGCCGGTTCCGGTTCCCGGGTAACCCGGGAACCGCGCTCGCCCTACTCGCTGGCCCTCGCCCGACCTCGCCAGATCAGGCCATGGGCGAGGCTCGCCCTCGCCAGTCTCGCCGGATCTGGTGAGGCGAGCCTCACCCATGGCCGGCAAGGCTCGACCTCGCCGGATCGGCGGGCGAGCCTCACCCATGGCCGCCTCGCCGAGATCGGGCCATGGGCGAGGCTCACCCTCGCCGGCTGATCTAGCGAGGCGGCCATGGGCGAGGCTCGCCCTCGCCGGCCCTCGCCCATGGCCGGCAAGACTCGACCTCGCCAGATCCGGCGAGGGCGAGCCGACCTCGCCGACGGTCGCTTCTGGCCGGTCGTCGGACCTCGGCGACCGGGCTGGAGGAAAAAAAAAATAAAAGTATTTAAAAATATTAAAATATTATTAAAAAGTTGTCCACGTCGGCGCCGATCATGCCACATCAACCGGCCGACGTCCAGTCAGCAAAATCCGGCTAAAATTGGCCAGAAAGGACTGAATTGGCACAACTTAAAAAGGTTTAGGACTAAATCGGCACCAAAAAAATGTTTAGGACTAAATTGACACAAAGGCAAAATCCGATTTTCCACATCCGAGAGTTATCGAAATTGAAGTTCCAAACTTGTTCGAAGCTTATCTGAAAAATTAACTCTGCGCTTTCCTACGATTGATGTTAGGGCTTTCTTTTACAGGCTTGAACTCGAGATTTATTTTAACATTAAATATTACATCATTCTTTGGGAAAAAATGATTAAAGCAGAATCAAAAGAAGGCCAGCGAAAACAGCAGCGGTCTCGTTTTGGGGCGAAACATTTAACGCAAGGAGAATACCCCATCATCTCAAAAGAGTGCTTCCCCAAAATTAGCCCCTTAAGTACAGTGCTGTGTTGTTTGTGTGCGTGTATTCTGAGCTTTGCTTTTGCTGAAAAATTCAAAGAAAGGCCATGGATATCTTTTGTTGCCGCTTGCTCGACACTGTGTTTGCTATCTTCCTAGGCCTCTGCTTGGCTCTTCTGCTTCTCTTCTTCAAATCCTTCTTCTGGAAGCAGGACATTAGGGCAAGAAACCTGCCTCGGGGAAGCGAGGGATGGCCTCTTCTCGGAGAAACTCTCGCCTTCCTCTCGCCTCACCGGTCCAACTCTCTCGGTAGCTTCTTGCAAGATCACTGCTCTAGGTATGACTCATCGAGCAAATATGCTACGTTTCCTTTATTGTTTCGTTTTTTCCGTTTGTCGGACGCAAGGAGTTTACAAAAGTGAGTGAAAAGTCGACCGCGAACCTTCGATTCAGAATAGACACAGGGCATCCAAACCTTTCGGTTCAACTACGCAGACTTTATATACTGTTTACCCACTTTGGACTTGCAATGTAAGAGATGATGATCTCATTCAGTTGATGCACAGGTACGGTAAGGTATTCAAGTCCCATCTCTTCGGGTCACCGACCATAGTCTCCTGCGACCACGAGCTCAACACGTTCGTCCTCCAGAACGAGGAGAGGCTGTTCCAGGCGAGCTATCCGAAGCCCATGCACGGGATTCTTGGCAAGTACTCCCTCCTCGTGGTCTCTGGAGACCTCCATAAGAAGCTGAGGAGCGTGGCCGTCAACTTCGTCACTGCCTCCAAGTCGAGCTCTGAATTCCACCGGTGCGTCGATAGGCTGTCGGTCTCCATGTTGGAGTCGTGGAAAGGGCGTCAACAGGTTGCTTTCTGTAAAGAAGCCAAAATGGTAAGTCCACTTTTGGTATGAGTGTAATTCAGCTTCTATCAACCACGCAATGGCAATTTGATGTGAAAACCGTCTACTATGATGTCTTTCTAAAATTAAGGATCTTAAGACTGCGCATGATAAAATTTCCACTTCTCTATTTCTTTATTTCTCTTTGCCGAACAGATTTGGAGAGTAAATCCGTTTGATAACGTAATTTGATTTTTCTATTTTTGAAACGGATTTTTATTTGAAGAAAAAATCAAAAGTTAAAATTTTCAACTTCTCAATTTCTAAAACATAAATTGAGAAATCAATTTCTGGTCAGAAATCAATTTCTATTCTAGAAATTTTGTCATGCACACCCTAAATCTAGCATACAAGGTTTTAATACTTACAATCACTGCTAAATTAGATTTGATAGATATCAGAATGTTGACATGTTTGCACTTTCATGCATACACTTTAAATTTAGGATATTTGTAATCATTTCATGAAATGAAATATTTTGAAACGCGCCCTACTATTGCATACAGTAAAAATTATATCTAAATCACTCATGCAAGACAAGACACTTTTCTAGGTTCTTTTTTTTGGGGGGGGGAGAGAGATTTTTTCATTTTTAAACTAGTGCGTTTTGTATATGACTTAGTAGATTGGTACAGGGCAATCATGAGATTTCTTATTTTGATGATTGAAAACGGTGTTTTTTCTCTCTCTTTTGTTTCCAATTTCTTAGTTTGCACTAAGCCTTATGGTGAAGACCCTTTTGAGTATTGAACCAGAAGACCCGAGGGCAAGGAAGATACTTGCTGATTTCTTGACGTACATGAAGGGTTTCGTGTCCTTGCCCTTATATATTCCCGGGACCCCATACGCCATGGCCGTGAAGGTACACACTTAAAGCCTAGCAACCTGAATGTTAGACTATCATTTAATAAAACCTGCACTTGTACTATTAATTGTTTGATATAGAATATATGGAAATTCTATATCTCTCTTCGGCGTATTTTTATGATCTCTGAAAATATATATTTGATGTCTTATAATAATGCCGCTGAAAAAATGATTGCTCTTTTGAACCTTGGGCAGGCAAGAGCAAGGCTTTCCTCAACCGTGAGAGAGATAATAGAAGAGAGAAGAAGGACAGGCAGTGCGGCGGGTTTGAAGAAAGGAGACTTCATGGACGTGATCCTGGGGAAGGAGGAGTTGAACGAGGAAGAGATGGTGAGCATCGTGCTCGACATCTTGCTCGGCGGCTACGAAACCACCGCCACCCTCATGGCCCTGATCGTCTTCTTTCTCGCCCACGAGCCCGCCTCTCTCCTCCAACTCAAGGTGCATCTCTCTCTCTCTCTAATGGCCATAGCGAGCTTCATAGGAGACCCACGTGATCCGAAAGAATTCACGATCATGCACGCATCAATCTCTCTCTCTCTCTCTCTCTCTCTCTAATGGCCATAGCGAGCTTCATAGGAGACCCACCTGATTCGAAAGAATTCACGATCATGCACACATCAACCGTAACAGCTCAAGGATTCTCTCTCTCTTTCTAATGGCCATAGCGAGCTTCATAGGAGACCCACCTGATTCGAAAGAATTCACGATCATGCATGTGTCACAGGCCGGGAATGGAGCACTTGTCACGGGCCGAGAGATTCCTTGGCCTCGGAACAACTTGCGAGCGCTTGGTGAGCGGAATTCACCAGGCCAGCCCTTTCTTTAACTGTTTTACGAATGATACGGTGAATGATTCTTCGTACGAGATCCTACCACGCCCAACTTCGCTCGGGCGTCTAGTCCATCGAGTAAGACAGCAAATCTCTTTAGGCACAACAACTGGTTTCGGCCTGCCATGGCCTCGTTAGGAGAATGGCATCAGCTCCCGACCAGTTTGTGCACGGGAGGCCTACCCCGTCTTCAAAGTTCCTAAGTGATATAATCCTTCTATCCTAAAATTCCTAGCACCAACCGTCCTGACGCCACTCTCACGGACCAGTTGTGTTCTACCATTCTGCCCCACACTTTTCACCAAATAACCCCAAGCACCACTCACAAGTGTCACGAGTACATGAGGATTCACGGACCGTGACATTCTCCCCCACTCAATTTGCAACGCCCTCGTTGCAATCTGCTCTGTCACTTCTGTTGGAGAAATCTTTCCAGAATATTTTGAAGCTGACAAAACATTTCTATCAGTCTAAGTCTGGATATCGATAGTTAAAGTCTCAAGACTTTATAGTCTCAAGACTTTGTAATCTCAAGACTCAAGACTCAAGACTCAAAACATTCTCATGACAGTCTTTCTAATCCAAAGTGTTGAAGGAAATCCAAAGCCGAGGTTTATGGTTGAGGATTTGATCCTATCCTCTGGAATAGATTCTTTGGTTGGATAATCATTTCGGATTCTTTAATTCTTATCTAAGATCGATTGAAGATCCGATGGTCGAGAAATAATCTTGGATTATTCTATTCTTGGAAACCGAGATCCCGATTGTATGGGCGAACAGATTGATGGGCTATCATCGATTCCTTAAATAGCTCGGATGATCTTCTTGATTGATTCCGTCCAACGGGTAGATTGGAGGAATTCCTTTGGTAAGTGCCAACGGCTATGATGGCATGAAGGAGTATAAAAGGAAGACGTTCTAGTTGTCTTAAGTGTGTGATCGATAGAAAATTCCGTAGTCTTAAGATCCTTGATTGTTAGTTGAGACTGAGCGAAATTGTATACAGAGAGTGTTTATACTTGGTGACGCCTTGAGTGAGTGTGGTAGATCATCTACACCTAGAAATCAAGGAATATCAACACTGTAACAACTCTTTGATCATAGTGGAATCCAGCCAATGGCTGTCAGTGCAGAAAAGAGTGGACGTAGGCTTGAATCAAGCCGAACCACTATAAACCAAGTGTTCAATTCTCTCTTTCCCTTACTCAGTCTTGCGATTGAATTTTTAACTGTTGCAAATTCTCTAATTGTTTAAATATCGTGCAAGCTTCGAGAAATTTTTTGTATACCTATTCACCCCCCCTCTAGATACTCGTACTAGCTATTTCAACTTCCTTGCGTGAATTAACCATTGATGTGCCACTTTTGGGAATTCACATCGAACGGTCACGCTCGCCTAACAAAACAGGTTTGCTCCATTGGTGGCTTCTTTTGATCTCAGCCACTCAGCCCTTCTCGGTCACCTGCGCTTTCTAGCAAGTGTGGCATTTTTCGCCAACCGCATTTTTGGCAACATCATTTCAGCCTAATCAGCATCTTGACCCCAGCAAACCAATGGAGGTTCTTTCCTTGTTGAAAACGTGATAGTGGACCTCTTTTTCGAATTCACCGATCGATCCAAGAATGTTATCCCTATTCAGTGAGGATTCAGTTCTTCTCTAACTCGCATGCCGCTCGACGAGAAACCGACTCATCCTAGTACCCATCTACTAGAACTTATCAGTTCGACTCACACATGAGCGAGGAGTCCGATTCTCCGACTCGCTCACTTACTAGAGGGATTCCTGCTCTGATACCACTTGTCATAGGCCGAGAGATTCCTTAGCCTCGGAACGACCCGCGGGCACCTGACGAGCGGAATTCACCAGGCCAGCCCTTTCTTTAGTTGTTCCACGAACGATACGGTGAATAATTTTTCGTACGAGATCCTACCACGCCCAGCTTCACTCGGGCATCTAGTCTATCGAGTAAGACAGCAGATCTCTTTAGGCATAACAACTGGTTTCGGCCTGCCATGGCCTTGTCAGGAGAGCGGCATCAGCTCCCGACCAATTTGTGCACGGGAGGCCTACCCCGTCTTCAGAGTTCCTAAATGATATAATCCTTCTATTCTAGAACTCCTAGCACCAACCATCTTGATGCCACTCCCACGGACTAGTTGTGTTCTACCCTTCTGCCCCACACTCTTCACCAGATAATCCCGAGCACCACTCACAAGTGTCACGAGTACGGGAGGATTCACAGACCGTGACACATGCATCAACTATAACAGCTCAAGGATCTCTCTCTCTCTCTCTCTCTCTCTCTCGGCCATAGCGAGCTTCATAGGAGACCCACCTGATTCGAAAGAATTCACGATCATGCACGCATCAACCATAACAGCTCAAGGATGATAACTAGAATTTCGCAGGCAAATGTCATCCACGAAACCAAAGTGCTTTTTCAATATAGATATATGTATGGTCAGTAATGAGTTTCAACTAAAAAGGTATTGATGTTTTCATGCCTCTCTCTCTTTTCCTTTAACTTTTGTACACAGGAAGAGCACCTAGCAATAAGGCGAAAAAAGGGGAGCGAAGAGCCCTTGAACGGGGAAGATTACAAGCAAATGGAGTACACTAATGATGTATGATCAAGATTAACCACACATATTATATCTTTTAAATCGTAATCAGTAGGTCACACTTGCAAGTTCTGATAGGCTAATGCAAAGCTTAAAATATGAATAGGTCATATGTGAAGCTTTGAGATGTGGGAATGTGGTCAAGTTTGTGCACCGAAAAGCCCTTCAGGACGTTGAGTTAAAAGGTAGCTCTCTAGTAGCGTTGTTGTACCTCTCTCTCTCTCTGAAACGAGATTAAATTTGTGAAAACACTCTCTCAGGTTTGACCATACCCTCAGGTTGGAAAGTATTTCCTATCTTTGTCGGGACGCATCTTGATCCGACTCTTCATGAAAATCCCATGAAATTCGATCCCTTGAGATGGAAGGTGCATACTCTTTGATTATTAAATTCATACAGACATGAACATGAGTTAGAAAAATTACCAAAAAAAAAAAACATGAGTTAGAAAAATCTGATTACATGGTAATTACCCAATTTATGTGGGACAGGGTTTGTTTTACCGAATAAGCCAAACTGCTCCAATGATGAAGAAAAAGAAGCACTGTCTCACTTATTTTGAATGCATGTAGACCCTTTTTCCACTAGTGTGCTTATTTAAATGAGGTCCAAAGCATATGAAAAAGCAGAAAATAAAGTCCAAACGTGTTTTTCTTAGTTTTCCACTTAAATCATCATGATATGCATAAACCTTGTTCACGTATGTCGGCAGGATAAAGCGATAAGCAAGAAGGTCATGCCTTTCGGAGGTGGACTTCGACTTTGTCCCGGCGCCGAACTCGCGCGGCTCATAATTGCCTTCTTTCTTCATCACCTCGTCCTCAGCTTCAGTTACCAGAGAAAACCTGTAATCGAAATCTTAATTCACACCATACATTATACGAATGGACAACGACATGATATGCGATCTCGATCTTTGCATTTTATAATGATTCAAGCAAACAGCATGACGGTGTATTCGTATCTATACCTTGTACGCAATAACACGATATAGATACGATCAATCATGATACAATATTATAGAAATTGTCGCGAGAATAGCATGCAATTAATTTGTTAGAAGTCTTGAATCATATAAGCCAGTGGATCTCTTCTGATGTTAATTTGTAATGTAGGTGGAAGACAGAACCAGATGATTTCCCCATCGCTTACCCTTATGTGGAGTTCAAGAGAGATTTGGTGCTGGAGATTGAGCCAACAGAAAACCACAGCTAAATTACAGACAAAAAGAAGAAAAAATAGTGAACAGGTTCATAGGGAAAATAAATAACAAAATGCCTTGATTATGTTTTTTGAATGTAAATGAAAAAGATATGATGAGCAGGCACCTTTTTTTCACCTTTGGGTCTTACATATATGATCCAAAAAAAGCCTAGGACTTAGGTATGGTGAGAATAATGATAATTATTATTATCATTATCTTGAGGGACAAAAAATAGTTGTGAGTGGAGGAGAATGAATGTAATTTGCACAGATGTGAGATGACAGTAACCTTGATTGTCAATTATATTATGCAGAGGTAACATTGGACCACCACCTTTGGGATAAAAATCAATGATTATTAATCTTCATGTGCCGACCCAAAGTGAGACCAGACATTGTCATTGATTGTCCCATTTTTGGGTCACTTTATATTTTTCCCCCTTCCTCCCTGTTTAGCTCTTGGCTATCTATGCTCATTACAGAAGAAAGAAAGAAGGCCCTGCAAAAAATGGAATCCAAAATTGAAATTCGTGCGCATCATTATCTGCATGTCGCAGTGAATAGAATACGGCAGCCGTGAATCATGCTAGGGTTCATCATCAAGATATATCGAAGATGGATAAGATAGTAAATCATTAATTTTAAATGGTCTGGGTAGGAATCCATTTCATGGTAAGTAAATTTTCATCTTTCTTAGTGTTAGACTTCACTGCACAATTACAAAAAAAGTAGAGAGTAGAAAAGCGAGAAAAAGAATTTGAGATGCAAAATTTTATCATGTTCACCCTTAAATAAAGGTTACATCCAACTGAGAATTTCACTATAATTAGCATATTATACGTCTATTACATTCCCCAATTTATAAGAAAAGAGAATATATACATATATATATATATATATATATATATATTTGCGGAGAAAACCCGGATATATTTTATTTTTTTTGGTAAGGGAAAACCCGGATAATTTTCCCACTACTATCTCTATGAAAGTTAAATATGATGAAATATTGGATGAAAGCGGTACAAATTAATAATAAATAACACATGTGGAAAACCCTCCAAGGCGTAGGGAAAAACCACTATGATAAATGATGTGATACAACTTCATCCTAAGTAGATCTTTCACTATTTTAAATTTGTGGATCTGAATCTTTCACAAAGTCACACTCAAAGATAACTCTCTTGGAAGAAGAAGATTGTTTCTTCCGCCACGCTACGTTGCTCTAAGATTCTTGTTTTTTTTTTTTTTTTTTTTTGTATGTTCTTCTCCATTGAGGAAGACTCTTGTTTATAAGAGCAAATCCAATCCCAATTGGAATTATATGATAAGAAAATCATGTTGATTTATCTCCTAATCTCTTATGACTTTTTGGATATGGGAAGATCATTTTGATTTGTTTTCCGATCATTATAAGCTCTTATTTTAAACAATGTCCACTTTAGAGCCTCATTTGAGAAAATGAGGGCACTTCAAACTCTTATTTGAAATTTTTCCTAAGTGCATTGATGCAAAAGAGACTATTTTTTTATTTTCTAGATAGCAATAAGGTCAAATTTGACGAAAAACCACAAATAAAAACAATTGCGTAACATTCCTAATTATAACATTTAATTTATGCAAGGACACTATTATTTAGAGAAAACATTTTCATAAACAAAATTAGTTACATGTATTCATTGCAGAATTCATGCTAATGAATTTTTCATTAATTTTATTGTAAAATAAGGAAAAGTTGCATTATAATGGACTTAGAATCAACCATATCAATGCAATGCATATCTTTTTTGCCCCAAAATTCAGTTAACTAAGAATATGTGAGTATTGAATTGCCACTTAAGCACAACATAGGAAACAGAATAAATCTACTTCAATTAGAAGAATTTAACTTGATTTATCACTCTTAAAAGTAATCTACTCGAGAGCCTCATGAGAGGGGCGCGGTCAATAAATAGGAGGAATATGTTTTAGGGCTTCTCACTTAAATTATATTTTTTCGATTTGTTTAATGAGACGAGTCCCCAGCCCAGCCCAGCCCAGCCCAGCCCAAGTAAAATGATTTGAAACCTCTTGAACCAGAAAGATACCACTAGACCAACATGTTCTGGGCTTCGATTAGTCTTTAATACACGGACAATCTCGTAAGATATGTTGCCCAAAATAATGCTGCGAATTGGTGGCTTTCAAAAGCACAATAATTAAAAATAATAATTTTTAATTAATTCCCATGTTGCACAACATCGTTTAAATAGTTAAGAGTGTGAAAACTGTATCAAGATTTTTGCCCAAGCTGAATCTAGTCAAACTGAATTGTGCCCCCAGTTCCTCAATTTAGAGGTGAAAAACATAATTAATTTTGCACCAATTTGTTAGTTTTGAGGCAATCAATATATTAGACGATGTAGTTTAGGTCCAATCATGCCAACTTCACTTTTTGGACAAACAATGCGTTAGCTTCTGAATTAAGTGGTCTTAAAAATAAAATTACAAACGAGAAACATAAATCGAGCACATTTGGGAAACCTTAAGAAACATCAACCTCACTTACAATAATGGAATTGATCATGATCTCTAGGAAACATAGGAAAATAGTTGAATTATTATCCAAAAAAGAGATTAGACTTTCAACATCAACACCAAACATTGAGAGAATGTACTGGCAGCTGTATGCCTCTCTCTTTGGGCCAAGCTAAGCCCTTCCAACTTTATCGAATAAAGTGAATATGGATAAAGAAAACTTTGTCGAATCCGAGAGTCACGACTTTGACTCTCTCTACATACTTTTTTGCCATCATTTGATCTCACATTTACTCATTCCATACTCTCACTTCAATTTAAGTATGAGTTTTCATAAATTGTGTTGAATATGAAAATATTTTAATAATATGAGTCGAGTCCGATGTGATTCATTATTTTTACGTTGTATGAAAATGGATCAAAATGAGTTAAATAAATTTATTTAGATAAGGCCATTTTTTTATCCGATCCAATTCACCCGGGTTTACTTTTAAATAGAGTAGGTCAACGGACAGGTGGACAACCAACTCGTCCTGCTCAGGCCCGAAAGGAAAATGGGCTGCCTTGAGCAGGGACTTCATGATAAAGCCCCACCCGCTCCCGGCCTAGACATTTCTAATGTAAAATGCACGTTATAGTTTGGGAACCAAACTAGGCCCGACGCTGGGGCCCATTCGAGAAGCAAGGACTCGATGAAGTCCGGCCCATCATGCGCCCATACCGGCCCAATTTACGTTGTCTCGAAGCCCAGCCCGAGAGAGTCCTCCGCCATCTTTCTCTTTCTTGACGAGGAAGCCAGTGAGGGAGAGCGACGAAGGAAATAAACCGAACGAGAAGAGAAGCAGAGCCTGAAGCAGAATCGAACTTGCAGAGACGCTTTTCCTCTCTCTCGCCCGTCGCCTGCATTTTCCGGTGGATCGGTCCTCCGCCGTCTCGCTGCTCCGCGCGTCTCGCCGCCAGCAGGTTTCTCTTCGCTGCTCTGCTAGCTTCGAACGCGCTTCGGTCGCTTCTCGTTCCGAGGAGTCTTGGCGTTCTCGTTCGCTTCTCTCGTTAGATGCTGTCGCTGTCTCTGGATTTTTGAGGTTTGGAGGTCGCGTGGCGAGGCTAGGCATGTCTCGGTTTCCTTTTGACGTGGGGCTGAAGGGGGGAGGAGGATGGTGAGACAGGCGATCGCGCGATTGAGGGAGGAGCGCTCGATCAATCGAGCTTCGTGTTTCCGGTGGTAGCTACTTTTGTTGTTAGTGTCTGTACGATCTTAAGCGTCGCGCGAAAGCTTTGGATGAGGTGGAAGAATGTTTTTGATGGGTGAGAGTAACGGTCCCGTGACGGCCTGTGTGGATTGGACCAGGTGCTGTTGGCGGTGTCAGCGGCGGTGTATTACGCCTCTTAAAGATCTAATTGTCTATAGTCGGCTGTATCTGCTCTTGTTTTCACCCTCCGGGGTTTGTTGCTTCTGTCGTAGGTTCTGTGCTAGGCCACATGATCACGCATGTGTTTCTTGTTAGAGCAGTTACAAATTGTATTTTTAAGTACTGTGTTGTACATTGGACTACATCAAAGGTGAATTTTGTGGGAAGTTGATGATACTGGCTTGTTTTACCCTCTTTCAACTATGTTCCTCTCATTGGTCAAGTGATTTCCGTGGTTGGACTCACAATTCTTGGCTGTCTTTTTGTAGGACTACTTAAATCCCAAATGTCTAAAGCAACAATAGATCTCCCTCCAAAAGGTGGATTTAGTTTCGATCTGTGCAGAAGAAATGACATGCTGTCAAAGAAGGGTGTTCGCCCTCCTTCATATAGGAAAACTGGAACTACCATTGTTGGAATAATTTTTCAGGTATTGCTTTTTGTTAGATTTGTTGATCAGCGCAGCAAGCTATGATCTTCTAGCTACCACTATTTCAAGTGTTAATTGAGGGAATGTGTAAAATTGATATATGTTTTTCAAATGAGTGAGCCAAATATCACCTTAGCATCCTTCAATTTGCTTTTCTCTGTGATTGCAAGGCCAAAAATCGGCTAACTTGGACCAGTGAAATATCAGAAGTGATGTCAGTTCTTTTGTGAACACCCTATGAAATCTTGTGTCTCTGGATAAGCTAACCTTATTTATATAAATAAATTTCTCCAGCCTTTTTGGGAACCTTTGATATTATCATAGCTTGGCTGGTTTCATTCATACTGATTATGATGGGCGCTGCCGCACTTTAAACTTCTGTCCTTATGTCTATTCTATATAAACTATAGTTATTTAGTGCTTGTCTGGATTCAGTCGGCTGAGAAGTTGTTGATGAATCCTACTGTTATGTATCTGCTCATTATTTTTAAATGAGAAAGTATTACTTAGTGTGATACCTGACCTAATCTAAGAAACAACAGAATTTAGGTGCTTTCTTTTGGTGCCTTATTGGTGCTTACCATCCTTAGTCAATTCATGAGAGTGGTAGGGCTGTCTTAGACATTGAATGGCTTTTCGTGGTTGCCCCCCCCCAAAAAAAAAAAAAAAAAAAAAACCACTTCAATTTCCATTTTCCCCTCTTGAAAGATTGGCATTATGTCGATCCTGAGTTGATGTCATTATATTTTGCAAGAATACTAGAGGTTGAAATAAGAGCATATTAGAGTACGGTGAATGTCGTAGTAGATAGCTTAATTTACTATAGTGTGCATGGATTGGCCATAACGGTCTAGGACCATGAATGATTATATGTGTGATGTGGGTTTATCACTTTCAATAATAGTTAAATATGCTCATCTGCATTTCTTTCTCTTCTTGAAATCTTCTTTCTGTAGGATGGAGTTATTCTTGGAGCAGATACTAGAGCTACTGAAGGGCCAATAGTTTGTGATAAGAACTGCGAGAAAATCCACTACATGGCACCAAACATATATTGCTGTGGTGCTGGGACTGCTGCTGATACAGAGGCTGTGACAGGTTCAATTTTCACTTTTGAGTATCATTTGGCAGTGCTAATGAGGACTCCACACTTCTCTCTAACATTAGCTTGGAGTTATCTGATATTTACAGTGTGTCAGTATGTACCTATTAAGAATAGTGTCAAACCTGTGATTTCTCACTATTGTTTTGGTGAAGCTAATGCATTTATCTCTTATATGCTGTCTCTCCATCCCTCAGACATGGTAAGCTCACAGTTACAGCTGCATCGCTACCATACGGGCCGAGAATCTAGGGTTGTGACAGCTTTGACCTTTCTTAAGCGACATCTTTTCAAGTATTGCTTCTCTCTTCTTCTTTTTTCCTGATTAAATGATGGTTAACAAATCTGAAATTCTCTCTTATGGTTCTTCTGGTTCTGGTTCTGGTTCTGGTTCTATATGTCCTACACAGCTATCAAGGTCATGTCCAAGCTGCTTTGGTACTTGGCGGTGTTGATTTCACAGGACCTCATCTACATACGGTGCGTTTGAGATTGAAGACTGCTGGCAATGCCTCTTTTGGCCTGATAAGCTTAACTTCTCGCAAATTTTAATGTAATGCCTTCTTCTGCAGATATATCCCCATGGATCAACTGACACATTGCCATTTGCTACGATGGGATCTGGTTCTCTGGCTGCAATGTCTGTATTTGAATCAAAGTATAGGGAAGGCTTAACTGTAAGTCTTTTTGTTATATTAGGAATGGGTACTATTTTTGCCGAACCTTCTTTTGTCCACATTAACTGTAATTCTAGCTGATTTAGTCAATCGTTGTTGTGTTTAGCCTATCTTATATTGCATCTAGTTATATATATGTCTTTGAAAGGAAAAAAGGTAGGGGATTAGATCTCTTGTAGTTTGTCTATTTGGAAAGAATACCAAGGATATTGATAAGAGAATTCATATTCATTTTCTCTCAGAAAGATGAAGGAATTAATCTTGTTTCCGAGGCGATCTGCGCTGGTATATTCAATGACCTGGGAAGTGGAAGCAATGTTGATATTTGTGTAATAACAAAGGTTTGTGGTTACTCACCAATTGCAATTCTTCCTGTACCCAAAAGTACAAAGAGCAAAGAAACTTGTTTTTCATGAGATCGATTATGAGACTCATGTTGATGTCAGTTTTCCCCATTTTTGGTGATAGGGTCACAAGGAATACCTCAGAAACCACCTTTTGCCAAATGCTGATGTTTATGCACTCAAGAGAGAGTATACTTTTCCTAAGAAGACTGGTCAGTACCTTTTACGCTGAGCTATCTATAGTCTCTTGAGGATATGTTCTTACAGTTTGTTCTAGCTTGAGTTTTATATGGTAGAAATAAGATATTGATGAAGTAGCTTGGTTTTGCTTGTTTTGGGGATCTCAGGGGCATTAGGGAAGTTTTCTTGTCTGGTAGTTCTTTTTTCTTGGCCGCATTTCATGTTCGGCAGTTGAGAAATATATTTAGATACGATATAGATTCTTGGGCTTCTCAGAGTGCGGCAGCCACATGACTTTAAGCGTAATAAATATAGCACATCATTTGTCTTGCCCTCGTTATCTATATAAAGCCAAAATTCCAGGTTCCTATGCTCGAGGCATGATTCCACTTTACTCCTGTTAAGTAACATGACTGCCGTTCTGTGTAATTGTTCGGACTTGATAAATCCGTGCCTTCTGTGCTTGCAGAGGTTCTGCTAACGAAAATCACGCCATTGAGGGCGAAAGTCAAAATCATTGAAGGAGGAGACGCAATGGAAGAGTAAATCATCACTGGGGGGTAGGAGAGGATTGAGCATTTTAATTGGCTTTATTGCAGCTCCAATGCTTCATGAACAGGTGCAGGGATGGGCGCATCTAAACTTGAGTAGATGGTAGGCCTTCAATTAGAAAGCTAGAGCGATTGATTGCTTGTTCATCCTTTGTGCACTTATGCTTTGTGTGGCTCCATCTTAAGTGACATCTCAAGTTGAGCCATGCTCCAAAGCGCTTGCTTTTTTAATGGATTTCGTTCAGGCATGGTTTGAACTTTCCTCTGAAGTGTCCGTCCGTCATGTGAAATTTGTTTTATGTGTCTGGAAGAACTGTTGGACCTGGCATGAGTTAGAAAGCAGATTCGTGTTTTTCTGGCCGCACATCGTGCGATTAATCGCAGGGCCTTGACCTCATGGTTACTAAAGAAAAAGCAAAGGATATATGGTTGGGGGTCCAATGGGCCGATGCAGTCTGGGACGACTACCGACCGGTCTAAATCGATTTAGTATGTTCCTTTGCCCGGTTGGATTGCAATCAGTTCGGTCCGAGCGTGGATCACGTTACTTTCTAGCAAATGGTCCATTCACCCTACTTCAAAATTCAAAAATGACACCATCGCCCGCGGTAGCACAGCTGGCTTCAGGCCCTCTTCTCCTCACGAAAGGGAGGGGTTCGAATTCCAAAGGTGTCGCGTTCGCGCGACTCAAACACGGCTGGGTTTGTGGTGGTAGCTCAATCTGTCCCGGGTTTACGTCTAGGTTGTCGGTTGATGTTGGTTCCCGGATCATCAAAAAAAAAAATCAAGAATGACTTGGTCATAAGTTAAAACAATCAAAACAATCACTATTAATTTTTTACTTAGGATCCAGAATGCTGATTTGGACATTAGAGCAGATAAGATTAGTTAAACTCACATAAACTCTCGTTATCACAAACATGCATGGGATCTATTTTGAATCCAAATCATGTGAAAAGTTCAATCTAAAGATAACGTGGGACTAGATTGAAATGTCGAAAGTACGGGAGTCCGGTTTGTCCCTTTAATCAAACGTTGCTGTCGGGTTAGCCACACGATTAAGATTACCGATTAAAATAATGTTTATGCTATACGATTAAAAAAGGAGGAGAAGATGCGATGCGATGCGTATGTGGAAGCTTGAAGCAAACCAACGCCTTAGCGTGCTTGGGGGGTGTCTACGTCACTTCCTTTCCCTTCCCTTCCTTCCTTCTTCCCTCATCTCCCCTCTTTTCAAATTCCCCCATCCAAATCCGATTCCACTGTTCCCACCTCTCTCTCTCTCTCTCTCTCTCTAATTCGATCGATTCAGGCCCCCCCCACCCCCGGCGCTCCTCCTCCTCCTCCGCCTCCCTGCGCCACCTCCGGTCGGCGGCGACGTCGTCTCCAGACATGTCGTACGACTACCTCTTCAAGTACATCATCATCGGCGACACCGGTGAGCCCCCCCCCGGGACCCCGTGGAGCGGGCTTGCTTCTGGATTTGGCTCTTCTCCGATTGCGGAAACCCTAATTTTTCCTCTTCTTTTTTTGGGGTGGTTTGCGTGCAGGTGTGGGCAAATCGTGCCTGCTTCTGCAATTCACGGACAAGAGGTTCCAGCCCGTCCATGATCTCACCATCGGCGTCGAGTTCGGCGCTCGCATGGTCACCATCGACGGCAGGCCGATCAAGCTTCAGATTTGGGACACGGTCAGCTGCTATTCCTTTCTCTCTTTCCTCGACTTTGTTTTGACATCGTAGGATTCATTGGGCGCGGCGAGCTGAACCGCGTCCCACCTCCGTTCCGTCTTGGATTTAGGTTTCTAAGGTCTGTGTTTGGGGTCGTAGCATAGAAAAAACTTAGTGCTCTCTTGCAATTGGTAGTTCGAACTGGAAGTCTGTAGTATTACTACTGGCTATTTGTTGCTGATTCTGAGATGATGACTTTTGCCTTTCCAAGGAACTCTTCTCTAAGAGTCGAAGACGGCAATAAGATGCCGTGCGGCTCTTCCATCTTGGTGTTTTGTTTTGTCTATATTTGTACTTAATCGGATGGGACATGGAGTTAGTCCACAGGCAGTTGTCCTTAGCGTGATGAGCTGTCGGTGATATGCTGATTGGTTCCAAAATGGGTAACATAGGCTGTATCTCGTTGGCAGTGATGGAATTTGACTTATTTTGTTTCAATATATCTAGAAGCATTGGATGTGTGAAACTTGTAAGTTCCGTTATACTTGAAGACTGTTCTTGTCATCCCTGTGGATATTTCAGAAGCTTTGCGGAATTAGTCCTTTGATTCTAGGAAAAGACTAGGAACTGAAATATGGAAGTCGAAGTTTGGCCTTCTGTCCTTGTTTGCTTTACAGGCTGGAGGGTGGCTGAAGGAGTAAGATTTAACCTGGAGGTTGGAAAATTTTGGTGAAGTTAAAAAAATGCCAATGATCCTTTGGATGACTGAAGTAAATATCAAACAAAGTTGAGCCTGTATCTTTTAGCAATTTGAACCTGTCATCTGTAGCCTGTGTTTAGATTAATCACAGTTGGACAGATGTCATTATGGGATGCTTAGTCCTAGTTTAGGGACATGATGTACCTTTTCCTTGCAGTCAATGGGAAAACTTTGAACTCGATTGATATAACATGCACCATTAAACATGTCAAAGACAGAGATGCGGAGAGAAGCCAGTAATACCTACTCCCTCTCTATTTTTGGCTAGCAGAGAGTACTCGAGATGGAACCCATTTCTTCCACATTTCCAGTTATTTACTTTTATACATACAGAGTTTGTCAAAGAATTCAGACATGCTTGAATTTGAGATAATGCACAGTCTAAATGTCTGTATGGTTACACAAGCATTGGTCATAACTTGTTTGAATTTTCTGTTTCATTACAGGCAGGACAGGAATCTTTCAGATCCATCACTAGATCTTACTATAGAGGAGCAGCTGGAGCACTTCTAGTTTATGACATCACCCGGTATGTAAATTTGAAATGCGAGTGTCTGTCTGTTTCTTTTTTCTGGGAGGGAGTGAGAATGGATAGAACGATCTCCTTATGATCTCATGTCCAGGTTAAATTACTTCCTTAGACATTGAGTAACTTCATAATATGGATGCTGCCACACGGCAATGAAAGCTATGCAGTAAACTAAAAAGGGGAGAGAATGTGATCAACAGATTATGAGGCTGTGAAACCTATGATTAGAGAATATTTATATTGGAATCTGACCTTATTGTCCATTGTGAGATATAAGTGTCAGAACTTGGGAAATTTGTTGGAGGAATATAAAGGGAGAGGTCACATTATGTCTTATTAATGCAATCATTTTGTATTTTATTGCTGAGACCAAAATTCTCTTGTATTTTAGGAGAGATACTTTTAATCATCTTGCAAGCTGGTTGGAGGATGCTCGGCAGCATGCAAATCCCAACATGACAATCATGCTTATAGGAAACAAATCTGATCTATCTCATCGGAGGGCTGTCACCAAAGAAGAAGGAGAACAGTTTGCAAAGGAAAATGGACTTCTATTTTTGGAGGCATCTGCGAGAACAGCACAAAATGTTGAGGAGGTGATTTGACTCTACCATCTCTTCTCTATCCCATTGTGGGTGAGTCCACAGTAGCATAACATTGTTCCTTACGATCTTTTACCTTTTTCATCCTCCAGGCTTTTGTAAAGACTGCGGCACAGATCCTACAGAATATACAAGACGGCGTGTTTGATGTATCTAATGAGGTATACATTCTCTTGCCAGTAAATTGACATTACTTATGTTTTTCAGCCAAGATACACACGTCAAACTTTTCGGGTTTTAATTTAACTGATTTGTAATATTCAACGCTAACATAAGTCATTGATGGCAATGTCATTTGTGTGGATGAGTTATAGGTTTCTTTTAACAAATGGACCATATGTATACTCGATATGTTGGATTCAAACGTGGGCAATTGGATCACAACCAGTTCTCTTAATAACATTTCGTTTCAAATTGCACTTGCAGACGTCAGGAATCAAGGTGGGATATGGGCGCCCTCAAGGTCAAGCCGGTGCAAGAGATGGAGCTGTAGCTCAGAGGGGTGGCTGTTGCAGCTGAATGAGGATAGCGCAGCATTGGCGTTGATGTTCTTCTCTGATCTGTTCTCCAATCTGTTAATTCTGATCTTGGCCCTGAAATTTTCTATATGTTCTGATGCTGCTTTAGATAATGTGAAATGTACAGATCTGTTCACATCTGTTCCTCGATAGCTATCATTTGTAGACCCATTAAATCTTCTAATCACTTTGACTTGCTCGATTTCATGAATGATTCGACTCTGTGCTTTGGGAGCTTGCATGATTTTTAACCAATTTGGTCATCATTGGAGTGCCTTCTCGAACTATGAAGTTCATGACTGCTTTCTCCAGGAGGCATGCCCACTCACTCTGCTGGTGAACAAGGGGACGCAAGATGATTTTCATCTTGAATCTTGTCAATGGCAATAGAAACATGGCAATACTTGTATGCAATTCTTCACTTATACTACAGGTGCAGCATAATTTCTTCGCAGTCAAGTCATCATCTCGCCATTGATGACCTTACAAAGTGGACAGAGCTGTCCCTGTCTAACTCTGTTCAAAACTTAGTTTATATACCCACGGTCATCGACCCATTAGAAATGGGATATTTCGTCATCTTTCAATCACAATTTCATGGAATGTGATACCGGTCATCGCTAGAGGCAAAATTGCTTCAGTGTCATGTTCTCTGACTTGGTACCACCTAACACTCCGTCGTACAAAGTTTAAAACAAGATGATTAATGTTCATTATACTAAACCACGTCTCAGGCATACAAACCAATGAAGGTGGGAGATACGCCACAGAATCAACTGATCTTAAAATATAAGAAGCCAAAGAATTTTAGGGCGAGAGTTCAGTAAAGATGGGAACTGCTACTGGCAAAATAATTGATTAAACTGAGTGACTTGTACACCAGCAAAACTGTTGCCAAACAAAATTGAGGCATGTCCAATTTAAGAATTTTACATAGCCAAAGGTTCCGTTGAGCCATACACCGGCAAAATGTGTTCTTATCAGGCTCGACTTTTTAACGACCAAATTAGACACTTGCGAACTGAGTGATACTAGGAAGCGCCGAACACCTGCGGATGAAAACTCGTGCTTTAGACAGCAGCGCAAAGATAAATATCTAATGATGTGTCTTGATAAAGGAAACTTACCCCAGCTAGAATATCTTTAGAGAGACGAGGTTTGTTTTGGGCTGCATTTTTAGCAACCGGTTGCTTTTGGGAACTGGCGAATCACCTTTGCCACTGGCTGGCTGACCAGTTGCTCAGGGCTTTTCACTGAACCTTCTTGTGACCTTTGCTTCTGTAAAGCAAAATAATGACACATAGACATAGTCAAAAGGCAAGAACTGAAAAACAGAAATGCCTCAGACACCAGACGTGGATGAACAGCTACACCACCATAACAAAGTGACGGACATGAAATACAACGCTGAAAAGGGAGAAGGATAATGACATCTTTCTGGAAGAGTTACAAATTTCATACTTGCTTAAGATTAAGAGGAGTTACTGCTGCTACCACATCCTCTATGGATGATAATGAGCAAGTCTTTCGCAAATAACACACCCACACACACTGATGAACATGTCTACCCAGCAAAGATGCTCTAAAAAGATGTTAAGAGGGTATTTTGCATAGACTAGGCAGATATTAAAGCATTCAAACAAGAAAACAGAATAGGTTTTTAGATTCCCATATTTTCAAGGATGTTTGCGTATTCTAGCCATGTCTCAAGGATCAGTACCACTGTCTGTTGTTGGACCTCCGAAATGCATTCTTAAAAGTCATGATGAGGTCTGCTCAGCCTGGCGTCACTGACTAGTCACTAGCGACCAACTAGGATTTGCTAAGGTCTTCCAAGTACTATTAGAAAACATCTACAAGGAGTACGGAGAAGGACCCTTTACCTTCTTGAGCCGTTCCTCTATGGAGCTTAAGGCTCGGGACTGATCAACCTTAGAAAGATAGAAATCCCGCTCTCTCTTGGCAGCAGAAAGTTCTAAAGCCAGCTTTTGCTCCCGAATAGCATTCTTATAAGCTGCATTACAAACATCACAATATAAAACAAGATCAGCTCCAGCAGACCACAAGTATGGCATGAAATATCTAATTGTGCTACATACCGATTTCTTCAGTAAGATCATCCCACTTGAATTTGCTTAAATACTTGATATTCCAGAGATCATAATAAAATGAGGACCTCTTCCTCCCTCCTAAACAGAATCAAACATGCAGAAAATTAATAGTAGACAGTGACACCAAGGAACCTATTCGAGAAAGCTTAGGAAAAAGGAAAAACCAACTTTTATGAGGAGAGATGTATCAAACGCAAAACAAAGAGTATTGACAAGAACATATTGCAAAAGGTGCTCTATTTAGATACTCAAAATAGACGCATGTGACAAAGCACACCCAACACTCTCCAGTAAAAGGAATGAAACGTTACCTATTTGTTCACCATTTAACATGTTAGCAACTCTCTTTGCAACACTTTTCTTGGCAAATTCAACCCATCTACACAATAAAAACACATTGAATCAAGGTATTTACATACGTTCACAGATCATAACCTAATACCGGTAGTAGCCAGAATTAGGCTTTTGACTGGAGTAAGACTAATACAGGGCATAAAAGAAAATGCAAAGCTTGTTGCAAGTCCAAGGTAAATCATACCCTTCTGAGAATCCTTGTCCTCGAAAGCCACCGGCACGTTTGCGCTTCACTTGAGCCGCAGGATCTATGATGGTAGGCATACATAGTGAGTTACAACATGCACATCAGTTACGTCAACAAGGAGAAGCCTCACATTCGCTAAATTGGGCTTGTGGCTTCTATTTCAACCCAAAGACTTCACTCCATAAAAACTTAACAATCCATAATTTCGTGCATGCACAAATTCAATCAAACATCTAGGAAGGGCATTGTATTTACCTTCGGGCGCAAGATATATCCTTTGTATTTCTCCATACTGAGAAAGAATCTGGCGAAGCTTCACATGATCCATGTGAGGAGGAATCCTGCTCAAGTAGCAGACCCCGCGATTCCCGGCTCGAGCAGCCTCCTTCGCCAACTGCGTCTTCTTCTTCTTCTTCCTAATTTTCCTCATCGCCTCCTCGCCATTCGGTTCCATCTCCACGTCGTCTGGAGGATTCACAGAATCGACATCCCTCGCTCTCGCAGCATCAGCTCCTCCATTCTGATTACTATCCTCTTCGTTTTCACGACCATCGATCTCACTATCGATGCCTACAGCTCGCGGTCCGCCGTCCTCCGCAGCTTCCTCTAGAAGCTTCTCCTTCCTTCTCCTTTTCCTACTCCCCTCCCCCTCATCCCCGGCCTCCAATCTCTTTTCACTCGCCATTGCCTCGATCTCCTTCTTCTTATTCTTCCTTCTCCTTTCCTTTTTGAAAGTAGAATCCAAGCGTTCCTCCTCCATCGAAACTTGTTCCCTCGACGAAACCTTAATACAGATAGTCAGCACAAAGCTGAAAGAGGATCGACGCAGGAGCACGGAGCTCCCTCCTGAGCGCTCGATCAGAATCCGGAGGCTAACTTAACGGAGCAATGGCGATTTCACGAAACGAGCAGGTCGAGCTGGACAGAGAAGAACTGAGATCCCGCACGAACCGCAAGCAGAAGCGACCGAGGCTCTCACCTTCCGGCAACGCGGCGGCTGGCTGGCTGGCTGGCTGGCTGGCTGGCTGGTTAGGCGGCGGCCGCCGTCGTTCGCAGAAGAGACGGAGAGCGAGAAGCAGAGGCGACGAGTCGGCTCGAGCGCCAGAAGGAGAACAACAACAGGACCGAAGTCAGCGGTTGCTTTGAAGGTGATGCAAAAAGCCCATGAAAATGGTGGGCCAAATATTTTAGGGCCCAAAACGAAACCTGCGGTATCTTTCTTCTTGGCCCAAAAAGCCCACGTAGTCGCTTTCTCTATTTATGGAGGAAATGAATTTCTTTACCATCAATTCGGCTTCATTTCTTTCATAGAATATAAATGATTTTGTAAATACTTCCCTAAAAATGATTATTTGTATCCCTTAAAAAATGAATAAATGAATGTAAAATATTTTCTTCATCCACAAATAAGATTAGACATAAATTATTATATTTTTTATTGACTAATTATTTCAAATTATATAAACTATCATTTTTATGAAAATATTTTCAAATTCATTTATTTTCCATAAAATACATGAAGCCTTCATTTTAATCATTTTTTTTTTTTGGTTTTTATTGCGATTCTAGTTTATTTCCCTTTCTTTTTTTGTCTCGTTTTTTTATATACACGTGTATATGCAATGCTTACAAATCTCAAATTTGATACTCTTTAGTTGCACCCCTTAATCCATTTACTAGTGAGATCATATGCCTGTTGGCAGGTTAATAATTCGCTAAATATCATGAACATCAACTCGACATACATAATAAGCTGATCAAATGATCACGAGATATCCCAAATCAATTATCAACTCGAATCTTGTTCTTACAAAGATAACTACCATCATATAATCTTGCGAAATGGGGATTACGGGATGCACGACCTTTGTAACGCGATGTCCAATTGCACTAGTTGTGCATAAGGACGACAAATCTGTGCATTGTTGTGTATTCATCTACAGAGTCAACAGAGCTTTGGCATTGCACGCTGGCAAATTGATCCAATATTCAAATTTCGGGTCGGGTCACTTTGGACCATTTCACACGACCGAATCGACAAGAGACCCGATCCGATAGACAACAAATCACAGACGATTATTTCTGGAAGCATGAAAAAGGTCTCTACTTAACAAGCGATTCTCTGCACGGATACCTTCGGAGACCACCCGTAGCCTCCCACGCCAGCGGCGCGACCTCGTTCGCCGGCGGCGGATCGCTCCAGGAGCTTCTTCACCGGCGTCGGGTTCACCTGGAGGAACAGGTAGTTGCCGGCGAAGAGGTCGCCGAAGTGGGACTGGCTCTCCTTCAGCCTCCGCAGCACCTTGGCGCACGAGACCCCGACCGCCCTCGCCAGCCTCGCCCGCCCCCGCAGGAACCTCCTCAGCCCCGGCACCCTGAGCCTGAACCTCCTCTTGACGGCCACCCTCTTGAGCCTCGTGTACCACAGCCTGGACCGCACGATCGCCCTGTATCTCTCGAAGACGGCCTCATCGTCGGGGACGAGACCGCCGGCATCGCCGTCGCCGCCCTCCGCCTTCAGTCTCTGGTATCGGAACTTGGCGGCGCAAGCCATGAGAGAAAGAGAGAGGAGATGGGGCGTTGGGGAATGAGATGTCGTTAGCTGGCGAATAAGGGTCGCTCGAAGTTGGATTTGTGGAGACGAAAGAGAGGTTAAAGTTTGCGGTGGAGCTCGCGGCGGCAGTTGAGCTCGCATTGAATGCCGAGGGAGACTGGTTTTTGATGGTTTTCTTTTTCACTGGTGTGAAGTTGTGAACTGGCGTCGTTCCTGCGACTGTCGGATCCACGTGTTCAATCGCTGTTTATCTCTCTGTCCGAAAGGTTTTTTTTTTCATCAATGTGGTCGGAGTAGATTCCGGCCCGGGCCAGACTTTATGAGCCGACATCAATGCTTCCCGACTCGGTCGACATTAACTCGGCTATCGGCCAATGGATGGAAACCCTTCTTGTCTTCTCGACTTAATTCTATTGGCTTCTCGTCATTAGTACTGGGGTTTGGCTGTCGGCCGTGTATACGCAAGGTCGAAATCAGATCACATGTGCTAGTCAACACGCCATTTTCTCTCCTCCCTTGTCGATAACGTGCGGAATCAATCCGTACATACTTGTAAACGAGCTGGCTTTGTTTAGTCGATGACTTTGATTTATTGCCGAGGCCGACCCCCGAGAGATTTCTCTTTTGTCTCAATGGTCTTATCACTTTCTCATCAACATCCGAGTCGATGTGATGCTCAAAGTCATAGTTAATAACCAGTCAAAAACATCAATTGTCATTATTAATTTGAATTAATATCACAGAAAATTTAAATAATAATTTTATTTATGATTAAAAATTTCATATTGATATATTCATGATAAATTTATCATCCATTAATTCCCGTTAAAATGAATTAATATCACAAAAAATTATAAATTATGAAATGTAAAATCCCAAAGTAGTATATCAAGTATCATCCAATTCAATAATTTAAGAGCAAAATTTAATGAAAATTAAAATAAGGTAAATTTATTACAAATATATTATTTTGGAGTTTATAATTGTCAAAAAAATTAATTTATGGTAAATTTGTTACATATATTTCAATTTGTCTTTTTTTTATAGTATTAACCCAATTTTTGACATCCAAGTTGACTTTTTTAGGGTGCCAACTTCATCTAGTGAAGGGGGCCTAGACCTATTTATCAATAAAAAGCCCACCCTTTGTATTGTCGAACTATAGGAATGTGATACGACCCGACGATCCAATGATCATTGAAACCGACCAAGAGCAATAAGGGGGTGGAACTAGCTGTAATTGGGGACATGCTAGTGACGATCTTGGACCGATCGGGAGGACATGCGATCCACGAACAATGTCGGGGATGCCGGCCAATGGCTACTCAACACCACCACTTAGCGAAAACTCGGGCTCGAGGGAAGTCGATCGCCGACCAAACTTGTGGTCATCGAAGACCAAATTCGGACAACCTAGGGCATTGACTCGAGGTGGCGGTGCGGAGCCTTTGTGGTTCCCCGCGTAGGAAGACAACCATCGCTTTTTTCCTTGTCTAGGTGAAAGGAAAGCACGCATGAATTGAAAGGACAGAACAACTCCGAAATCGCCCTAATCTCCACGCCACCCGTGACTTAGCAAAGAAGGGTATTCGGCTTCCAAAGATCACCATCAAATGGATGGGATAGCTTCTTCAAGTGCTCCTCTGTTCACAAAGTCAAAAGAGTCCTCGCTATGAAGCACCGTGCCGTCTGTGTTTTTCCAACATCGGATCGAAAAGCAAAGAGCCAGGACCATCCAGGTTGAGACCTATTGAACGGCCGCGATTCATTACAAGGACATGATTACCTCTCGAGAATAGAATCGTTTGTACAAATACAACCCGAGGTTCGCAAATCGATCCCAGAAGAGAAGAGGGAAAAACAAAGATAGTTTGGTGACAAGTCCTCATCATCAACCGGGCCCATTGCAGCAATAATAAATGAGGTTGGTTCAGGCTGAATTGAATGAAACAGCACGATAAATAGGCAGGCAAAATCAGACCCACGAGCTTTTGTTTCTCTCAAAGCATATCACATTTACAGTCTACAATTAGGTCATTTGGTGTTGGCAAATAATCGATACCCAACCATTATCAACAAAATCAATAAACAAATAAGTTTAGGTTGAGATCATTATATACAGAGGGCCGCAAAATCCCGAATAAACAACCGATGCAGAAGAGTCTTCTCATGGATCCGCAAACAATACTGAGGGATCAGAACCCGTGGCAGCCTCTATGACTTGCATGGTTAATGATGGCAAAATTTAATGAATCGCGGCGAATGGGAGAAAACCCAATTGCTAGTAGAGCTTTATCCTAGTAATGATCGAGCTTCGACAAATGGGGCACAGCTGAAGATCTTGCCCGCACTCACAGCATGTCTGTCACAAGGAAAAATTTCATGTTGATGACAGCCGGCCTAAGTATGTGTAACCATAGAGAGAAAAGCAAAAGGACATACCTGATGCCCGCAACCAAAAGCCATGTCTTTCTTATTGGTAAAGCAAATAGGGCAAAGCTGCACGATATGGCATAAAATGAGTCAGCAAAACTTGGAACCAAACAATCGTGTAAGAAGATCAATGCGAGTGCAAGCATCCCAATGATATCTCCCTAGACAATGAACTCCAAATTGAACGCCAACTAGAGCATGCAATCCAAGCCCTAGTGAACTTAATGAAGATTAACCAAAGGAAAAACAGAAAGAATTCAGGGAAACATTGCCCTTTCCACAAGTTCCTTCTGCTTTCTAAAATGTCGAGCAATAGAACAGACGTATTATACATGGGAACATGCCAATACCACCCTAGTTGTTGGCATTCCTTTCTGTGGCTGGCACTTGTGGAACCACACAGCCCTCCATACAAAGCAAGCAAGTCTTAGGGATAGGATGCCTGGAAAAGACTTAAGGAACCCAGGATTTTTGGCAAACGTAGGCATCATCAAATGCCTTAATCAATGACAAGCCCATCAAGGGAACAGTACGGTTGTCCAAAGCTATTAAAGTGTCATTTCCCAACTAGGAATTTGGCTGTGAATCAGCATATTCTCAACATATAGCAAGCACGATAGAACAGTAAAAATTGCAACATTTTGATAAACAGAGAGATTTGAACTGTAATACCTGATCATCATTAGTGGCACTTGGAGCAGACGGAGCTGTGGGAGTTGGCCGGCTATCCCCGGGATAAGGTGGAACACTTGGCTGGGAGATTGCTGGATAATCTTCATAATAAGGTGCAACACTTGGCTGTGAGGTTGGTGGATAGCTATCTCTGTGATAAGGCGAAACACTTGGCTGAGAGATGGTTGGACGGGAAGGCTTCAACATACCATTGGATGGTGTACCATATACAGGCGGCGGGAGAGGAACCCTCCGAGAAATATTTCTTTTTTGGCTACTCCCATGCAGAAAAACAAATAAAAAGATCAGACTTGGAAAGAGCAACTTCCCAGCCAGCCAAAAACAATCGAACAAGCACACAAAAAAAACCAACTAGGTGCATTCTTCTTACCCAAGTAAATTAAGCTCAATAGTTGCCTTGTACTGAGAAGGTATTTCCATTAAGGCTGAAAGAGCAAATTCTGTCTCCTTTCTTTGAGGCGCCGCATTCTTCAACATAATTTTGGTAAAATTGACAAACTAGAGGAGGAGGAGGAGGAGGAAGGGGGAAGAAAAGGATATTTACAGTCAATAACTTTCTTAAGAAAACAATCTCATCCAAACAATTTCTAAGGAAACCACAGTAGAGAAAACAGTCATGCTCAATACCACATACCTGGAAATTATCAAATGCTCGAGCAGGGATATTGTCATCGAAGTCCTTCATCGTGTCCCAAGGCCCATCTCCCACCCCGACTAATATGATTGAAAGAGGCAACTTGCTGCAGAAATCAAGATTATTAGATCAAAAACAACAGACAGAAAAAAAGGTAGAGACTTCATCAGTTATTCTATATATACCTTGCTTCAACAATTGCTTCAACCGTCTTCCTCTCCTGTGGACTTAGTTGGCCTGGTGCAGTGTCGACACTCCGAGTCACCTGCAGCAACCAACTCATTAGACACAAAAGATATAACTGTAAACACATAACTACATATACAACAGTCAACAGGGGCATAGTAATACAGCCCCTGAAAAGGTATGTAAGCCGATAAGTTTAGAAATATGCACCTGTCCATCAGCAATTATCACTAAGACATGGTACTGCCCGCCACTTTGTTCAACAATTGTCATGGCCATCTCTATAATTGGTGCAAAAGAAGTAGGTCCTATGACCAGAGAATCCAAAAAAAAAAAAAGGTTAAACTAATAAAAATAAAATTTGAATTAATGAATAAAAATATTCATTATAAAGATTGTTAGATCAGCATTTCTCCAACAAACATACTTTAGAGCACAATGAGCTAAAAATATCGAATCACCTGCAAGCTTCAAATGAGGGAGTATTTCTCTGTAACGGTGCAAAACTTCTTCAAAACCATTACAATATTTATCATCTGGGTAGAAGCTGAAGACGTCTTGGTCATGCGTCGATGCTGGCATGAGAAAGCAAGACTCATCATTCATAGAGCTCAATTAACAATATTTGCATGAAAAAGTAACTAGATCCATTCTACATACCATCTCCGAACCCGAAACAAGGAATCAGGTTATCTTCATCAAAAATGGCCAAGGTTCTCCATATGATGGATATCGCTTGTTCATAGGGGTTCAGACCATGCTAATGTCATGCAAGCTGCGCTTGTTAAATGACTTTGCACCTACATCACAAACAAATCTCAGCATTCTGAAAAGGAACGAGTATGACTATGAGCCAAGAAAGAAGAATTGAATGTAAAACCTCACCTGTCCACTCATTGCTCTTAGTAAAGTCAATACCAACAAGAAGGTTGGAAGACTCGAGACCAGCGCACGCAAGAGCCTCAGTAACCTAAAATATCACAATTAAGAAAAGAAGCCAATGAAAAAGAAAGGCCTCATCCTCTTACAAAATGCAACAAAAGAACTAGGTCAACATGATAAATGTGGTCACCCAATAACTCTATATACCAAACAAGTTTAGGTCCCGAGATAAGTGACCGTTCCTCCAGCCACATATAATTAAAGATCATCTATCGACCACTTGAAAAGTTTCAAGTAGCCGTTCCGTCCCCTTTTTAGCATAAGACGCTGAATATGGCGACTAAAGAGATAGAGCAATAATTGAGTTGAATACATGTGATATGTGAAAGGATCAAATGAGGAATTTATTGGTGTAGCTACATCAGAAGCAAGCTCCGTTCCCATGTCTAAGTACAAAATATATCCATCTTCAATGAAATGAATTATTGCAGAAAAAGGCACACCATGAGAATTTCCAACACCAGCATGAACACCAATACCAATCACAGGGCAACAATTTCAATCTGAAATCTCACCTCTTCCAGGGATTTGAAACCATCTGCGATAGTCGAATACCTCTTGTCGAGCCTTCTCCGGTCATTGCGTGCTTGACCGCCCCCATCCCCATACTCTTGAGGCGGCGGATAATACTCCTGCGGCGGAGGATAAGCCATCTGGGGCGGCGGATAAGCCATCTGCGGTGGTGGATACGCTGTCTGTGGCGGTGGATAGCTCACGCTCTCTTCACGATACAGAGGAGGCTGCGCATACCGTGGCGGCGGATCGCTCACGCTCTCTTGACGGTACAGAGGAGGCTGCGCATACTCGTACCGCGAATCCAAGGATAAGAAGTCGAACGGTGCGATGATGGACTCGAATTCTCATCCCAACTCTCCTCTGTGGAAAGCTTACCCCCCATCAATCAAGCCCAAGAAACTCTGCAACAATTCTAACTAATCTCAACACAAGATCGCAAATTTCTCCTCTATTCCGCTCTACAATCAAAAAGCAAGCAAAACCCAAGTCTCGAGATCCCAAAACACCGGGAGATCAGAAAAAGAGCAACAACAACAACAACCCTTCCGATCGAACTTTCAAGAGATTGGAACAGGGAAAAACATGAAGAAAACCGATACAGCTTGTGTATATAAAGGCGTTGAACCAGATTTAGGCACGCTGACCGAACCAAGCGAAGACCGGAAGACGAAGAGAGGCTGGTTCGGGCACGACTTCCGCATGCAATAAAACAAACCGACTTGGAAGAGAAGGGAGGTTTTGTTCAACGCACGTACGCAGAGCCTGCAATAACTTGTCCGTAACCCATTTTCTTTTTTTTAATGTTAAGGTTTTGGTTTGAAGTTTCCACGCCATTGCCCCCCAATCCAAACCCACAAGACTCCAGAGGACACATCGCCCCATGCAGCAGGTTTTGACCTGATCCTCAGTCGACGCGACTCTCATTTGTCATTATTAAAAAAGCTGTCACATGCTTCCAGAGGAAGGAGAGCAGAAACGAGGGAAACACCCGACATGAAAACGAGAGATGTTAAACAAATTTGAACGAAGCATTGACGCAAGAAACACCGGCGGCAAAACTTCTGCGGACGAAACGAAGCATCGCGATCGAAACACGTACCTGATTATGAAAGCTGCGGAGTTTGCAGTGCGCCTTGGATCTTCGGAGAACACGATGCGGGATGAGAACTGAAAGCTCGCCTGGAGTTTAGAATTTATATGCGAACGAGATAATCGCGTCCGCTGACGATGACGAAGCTTCGAATCAGCTCGTCGCGGCTCTTATCGGGTTTTGACCTTAACAGAGAAGTCGCGATTTTGGCATCGCCGTTCGAGACTTTTTCGTTAAGACTTACTTTTGATATTTATTTGCTCGGCATTTTTTATGTGTAACTCCATAAATTTTACTCTGCTTTTCACTAAATTTCCCTTCTTCATCGCTTGCACTTACTGTTTTTCAAAGTATCTCGATAAAAAAATTTGTCATTTAAAAGCACTGTGGCACTTAAGAGTGATTAATTTCCAGATGAATTGGCTCCCAATTTCGTGACTAAATTTCGAACAAAGATCCAAGTGATCTATTCTGGAATCGACGAAACAATTGGTTCCTAAAACGGTTCCCGTTTAACTTAGGGACCAACCCACCTTTTCTTAATTTGTGTAAGATAACAAATTTATTGTAATAACTTACCAAAGTTGCACTATTTGGCTACAAATTAGCTGCGAAAGTACTCTTTTTTATTTTCTAAAAGAACCTTGAAAACCAATTCAACCCAAGAGCCCAACCAATCGGTCTAGGCTAGTTGGGTCCAATTCAATCCAATTCCCCTATTGAATTGGATTGAGTGCTCAACTCTAGTCATGTTATGTTTTATTGATGCATCAAAAATAAGATAATTTCACTGTTGCCTTAGAGATAATTCTTTACAAAAATCCTATTTTCGAACGGTGGTTCAACTCAATCGTCATATTATAATCAAAAGAAAAAAACTCAATCATTGCTTGGATAAGCGAACCACATTACGTCTGGAGTGAACTAATCATATACATCTAATCCACTATTTGATTTATTCCATAACTCAATAAGATTTAACTCACAAACGCCAGTGGTCAAATGATTCTCGTCCTGTCCATACGACGCGTGATCAATAGTCCGAAAATCATAATCTTCTTTCGAGCAACAGGAGACGCGCTCATTGACGAAATTCACCCGACAGAAAGGTCAATCATCTTTTGCAAAACAAAGGCGACAGCTTTATCTAATTGTCGTTACCGTATTAGCATTGCTCTCCTAAAAGCGATGAAATATTCTAATGCATAGAGATGTCTGCGCTAGTCCCTTAAACTCAATAATCAACAGGAGCGCCACCAAAGTTTTCCCAATCCGTAGAGTCCACGAAACGGAAAGGAGCACGAAACGATGGGAAAAAAGCAAGCAATAATTTAAACACACATGGATCGAAAGAGGAGCGGCCTTTTTCAAAAAGGGCCATTATGCCTCTCGCATTTTGTCAAAAAGGGAGACATGGAGGCATGTGCAAAACGGGATTCGGGGAAGGATCGGGGCAGGGGCAAGGGCGCGGGAAAACTTGGGTGTACTCAAAGCTATTACTTTATCCTAGGAGGGCTTTTGGACTTTGTTTTTTCCTTTCGGGGTTAGATAAAAAGCTTGCTTGCTGGTCCGGATAACTTGGGGAATCCTCGACCACGCGTATATTCGAGACGGTACCACCACCTTGGACTGGACTGGCTCCGCTGTCCTGGTCGCATCTGGCGGACTGCAAAGGTAACTTGATTGGTCCGGAGAAAATTCGAAACGCCATGTCGCCTGTCGGGATCTTTCCGTTCCGAGACGAGCTCGAAGGCCAAGTTGGGCCGGTGAGGCTGCTCGGGCCGGAGTTACGTCGGGCTAAGGCGACGCCCCCGGGAGGGAAAAGAAGGACCAGGTAAGAGACTTTGCACGTGGCGCGACGCCTGCTGGGCGTGCGTTCGATTGAATCGTCAAACGCCACCGACGGCGCGGCCCTGCGGTAGGTGGGACACGCGGCCTTTCGGGAGCTCACCGTTAGACAAAGTAATTGGAAAGAATGGCAACTAATGAAACGTCAATACACTGCACCGCCCTTTAAGGAATTGTTTCCTTCGTCACATCATTAATGATTACTGATAATAAAAAATTAGGATACAATAAAATTTCAAAATAAAATTTCCATATATCAATTATGATATTTCTTCAATGACTCTAAAAAAGGAGACAATGGAGAATAAAGGTTATATTTTTTTTCAAGAATGAAATGAAGAAAATTGAAAAAGTTGAAAATTATTGAACTAGAAACGTTGAATTTATAGTAGTAAAATATTATGTTAAACTCGTACGATTTTTGAAAGTATATTATGAGATGACATACTGTTTCATAGAGATACAAACTTTCATCTCTTAAAAAATTATAAATTCGAATTCAAAAAAAAATAACCATTGATTAGTGCGAATTCTAATCCTCAAGTGCACAAGTGTCGAATAGTTGATTGCACCAGACCTCAAAGAGCCGATGGACGACGAATTGTGGTGGCAAGACTACCAGCCCTCGTTTGTTTCCCGCAAGGGTCGCCGACTCTCCTTAGTGACACGGAGGCGATGTGTGGCCTATAGACCCCGAATGAAGCCCCACCCCTCTTGCATTATCTCTCCCTCCTTGGTTAATCTTCTTTCTTTTAGAAAAATGATTGGCCTTTTGTTTAATTTGTTCAAATTTCGACTCTTTTTGTTTTCCACTTTATTTGTATTTTTTTAACTTAGGCCAAGTTCTTTGCCTTCTTTGGAAAAATAAAAATAAAAATAAAAATAAAAATAAATGTTATTGTGGATAGTAAAATCGGCATAACTCTCATAAAGTGAAATAATTTAATAAATGAGATGACTGCAACACGTCCTTAATTCGTGATCAATAGAAGCGTACGAGCTTTTTCAATACGTAAAGCTCACAAAAGGAAAGAACGTATGAATTAATCGAAAAGCAAAAATAGATTAGTACGCATCAAAAGAGAAGTAGTATTTTCCTAAAAGGCAATTTTGCCTTTATCATTTTTGTCAAAAAGAGACGTGTGCGGAGATATGACTTGGGGAATTATCCAGGCAAATGGCCAAGTGCGGAAACTTGGGCGACCAAAACTATTACTTTACATTTAAGACTTCTAGAACTTTTCGGTAGAAGAAGGCTTGCTGGTCTGGATAACTGCGGAATTCTCGACAATGCGAACATTGGAGATGGTGCCTTAACTTAACTGGAGTCCATATCCAGGTTTGCAGCTGGCAATTTGAAAATTCGAAAGGTGGTGTCGGGATCTTTCCGTTCGATTTCCAATGTAAAGTTTGAAGGCCAAGTTAGGCCACGAGCCTACTCGCCCCCAAGTTACATCAGGCTAGGCCTCTGTGTTCATATTTTAATCAAATCATGCAGTCTTTTATGGGCTCACAAGTTCGAGTTATGTCCGCGAACGAGCTGAGGAACGATTACTATCATGAAAATCGCTGCCTCATGCAAAGATACTTGTTGACTTCTGGCTCGCTGGTTGCGGTTGCCATGACGAGTTGTGCACCTATTGTCGTCGACGATATTTGACACGGTTGTGGCGAGTAGCGTTGGTGAAGGTCAGAGATCCAATTCATCTCAATTCTTAGAAAAGGCAACAATAGACGATGAATCCAAAGTGGGTATAGTGCTTAAAGTCTTGTATCATTAACTATTGAGATTTGCCCCCAATAACTACCCTTCCAATATAAAATAATAAGGTGGGGGTTTGAACCTCTACCTAGATTGGGCTGGGGATAATTTAGTTTCAAGTGTGAATTTCGACTTTTAGGATAAAAGTTTAAAAGTGAGAGTTAGAATAAGAGTAAAATAAGATTGACAAAAAAAAAAAAGGTCTTGTATCATCCAAACCATTTTATCTTCTCCACCAAAACTCACTCCACGTGCCCCCAATCAAATTCCTTGTTAGCACATTCTCTCTCTCTCTCTCTCTCAAAGTTCTGAGCCGAAAAGAAGATTGGAAGGAGCAATAATTTGGAAAGTCTAGCCTAGTCTTAAATTAGAAGGTGGAAGAAAATGATATGTGTATAAACTTAAGCCCTAAGTTATTCCCCACCCATACTGCATTTTCTCTCTCCCTTCTCTCCCTAGTTACTTTCCTTTTTTCATTTTCTTTTATTTTTCGAGTTACGCCACGTGTGCTCAAATGGCATGTAGAATTTCGGCTCACTATGTTAGCAAATATGGATAAGCATTTGGTGAGATAGCTTAGTTGCATCGAATTCCAAATATTACACATTGAATTCAAAGACTTCTAGACTCTTTTTTTTTGGGGTTAGAAGGTTTGTTTGCTGGTCCAAATAACTATGGAATCCTTGACCACACGAATATTCGAGCTTAAAACCAATTCAACCCGGAAACCCAACCCGTCGGTCTAAGCTTGTTTGCTCTGGTTTTCCGGTTGAATTGGACCCATTGCTTGACCCTAATCATGTTATGTGTTTTGAATGCGTTAAAAATGAAATTGTTTTCTTATTGTCCCATAGACTATCCACTATAAAGACCCTTTTTCCAAATAGCGATTCCAATCTTGCTTAAACAATCAAACCATATCATACATGAAGTTCATAGACCGTAGACAACTAATAAATTATTTGATTTACCTAATAATATTTTGTTCGCAAATACCATTAAAGCACTCATGTTCTTTTTCAAGGACATGTGATCAATAGTTCGAAATTCAAGTTGATCTTTATTCAAATAGTATGAGGACTCATTAATAAGAATCGTTTCAACAAAAGTTCTTTGCCTTCTCTTGGAAAATAAAGAAATGAGTTAAACTATCGATAACAATCAGCATTACTCTCATAAAGGGAAATAATGTGATATACGAGATGATTGTAGTGCGTCCTAATTTCATGATCAATATGAGTGCATGAATTTTTTTAATACGTAAAGCTCACGAAACGGAAGAGTAAAAACTAATTAAAAGGCAACAATGGATTAGGATGCATCAAAAGAGAAAGTGAATTTTTCCTAAAAGGCCATTTTGCTTTTGGAGTTTTTGTCAAAAAGGGACAGGTGCAGAGATATGATTCGGGGACTTTTCCAGGCATTGGCCAAGTGCGGAAACTTAGGCACTAAAAATATTACTTCATGTTCAAGGCGTCTGGACTTTTGGTACAAAGTTTGCTGGTCTGGATATTGCGGAATCCTCGACAACTGGAGTCTATGTCCAGGTTTGCATCTGGCAATTCCAAAGGGAATCTCGGGACCTTTTCGTTCAATTTCCAATAAGAAGTTTGCAGGCCAAGTTGGGCCCTGAGCCTACTCGCGCCCAAATTACATCTGGTTGGGCCTGCCGTGCTTATATTTAATCAAATCATTATGCGTCGCCCGGTGATAAATGCATCGGGCTGTCCTTCATGGGCCCACTGGTTCGAGCTATGTCTCGCCGATTGGGGTTGCAATGGCGAGTCGTAAACCAATTGTCGCCGACGATGTTTGACATGGTTGTGGCAAGCGGTGGTGGACCTAGTGGTGAGGATCGGGGATCCAATTCATCTTACTCTTTAGAATAACAATAGACAATAAATCTGAAGTGGGTACAGTGCTTCGAATCTTGCATCATCTGAAGCATTTTATCTTTCTCCCACTGAAACTCACTCCGGTTGCCAATGATCACGTACTCTTTCTCTGGCTAGAAGCTCTCCTTCAAGATTCTGAGCCGAAGTGTTAGAAAGTCCAGCCCAAAAAAATTAAGCTATTGAGTGGAATGAGATTACGTGTATATAAAGAGCATATAAATCTTATTGTAAAGTGATGTGGGGGCATTTCAACACTCCCTCTTACATACAAACACGATCAAGAATGACATGTGAAATTTAATTAATAAGAGTAAACACGAGTGTTAAAAGGGCAATAACCCGATTCGATGCTATTAGGTGAATGGAGAGTGCATCTATAATCACATTGTCAAAGGGTGTGAAATATTTCAATATGAAGGTTACAAAACAACCTCCATTGGCCGAGCAGCCACAAGGGTCGAACGGTCCTAGACTCCTAGCAAGGCTACAACCTCCACGGATTTCCAACGAGGGTCACCGATTCTCCCTCGTGACGTGGGGGCAACATCACTAGCTGCAATCTTAAGTCAAATCTCACCCATATTGCACGTTCTCTCTACCTAGTTTTTCCTTTTTGTCAAATCTCTCCCGAGTTGATTTCCTTTATTTTTATTTCATCTATATCTCATCCATTTAAATTTTGACTCTTTTGATTTTTCATTTTCTTTTAATTTCCGAGTTTTGCCACATATGCTCAAATGCCGTATAGAATTTCGGCATGCCACATTAGCAAATTTGGGTAAACAATTATTGACAGAGCTTGCACTAAATTCGAAATATTATTGCACTGTTTAAAGTTTACAAACTGATTTCATTTCAAGAAAACATTTAGAACTTTTGCAAAGATTTATTGATGCACTTTTTGCAAAGAGTTCAACGTTTAAATATGCAATAACCCTTGTCAATTAGCGATATCCATTCCATTTGCACGATCTTTTCAATATTTCTTTATTTCTATCGAGTCTTCAGATATAGAACCGAGGCAACGACACATTAATCCTATGTGGCGTTGTGTCGAATGTAGTTCACTGTGCGAGCCTACATGTCAATGCTACAAAATGAAAGAAATCTTAGCCGCACATTACATATGAGCTCAACTCATTTATATTGTTGCATGAAGTTGACTCCCTAGACCCATGAAATCAAATGGTGCATATAAGTCGGGCTTACATGATCTGAGTGTACCAAATAGTTGTTCTCACAATAGTCTCAGTGACCGAAATTATATAGTCGATATTATCTACCCCTACATTTGGATGTCTCATTACAAGTTTTAAAATCGCGGAATATTATGCCGAAGAAGTATATAATCAGGGGTTTTGGGGGATATTTTGGTTCTCTTTTATTGCTTTTTCAAAGTTTCTTCTGCATTCGACTCATGCGCATGCCAAAACAAATGATTATTTGTTTGTCGCTGTCCAAACTGAGAATCCGATATGAGAAATTTCCATGCAACCGACCTCTATAACGTGAAACGCACTACAGAAAACGATCCAGACATGGTCATCGATGTACGAAAAGTAAAAAAAAGCCCACGTGAAGTGACCCGAACGGCGACGGCAATCGTCAACTTCTAGCGGACCGCTTCATTTCCCTTTCCTCACGGGGATTTCTTGTCCGGACTCGGATTCGGTAGAGCGGATCGAGGCTGCAATGAATGCAATGCCGGTCGAGTAGGCTTTGGTCCGGACGAGGATCTTTTTCCGAGCGGACAAATGCAAAATTACCCGAAATGAAAATGGTGAGTCGGGGCGTTAGATGGAATCTTTCTTGGCGCGACATTCAATGAAATGCAACTATGGGAAATTCAAGTACGCCACTACATTTGGTGGGTCGGTCCCTATGCTAGTGCCCTAGTGCTTAGCTTGCTGGCTCGCAATGGGAATGCTAGGTCTAGAGCTTTGTCGAAAGTCCCTCGTTTGTCAATCTCAATCCCTATTATGGAACGAAATTGATTCAAGTACCCAAGTCCGAGGAGGTGAAAATAGGGAGGCCTTAGGTGCATTTTATTTTTCCTGTACTTTGCTACTTTATTTAGAACGGGATGAATCATACATTCTTTAATGCCACGTGCATTGATCTTTCTACTAAAAGATTAGTTTTGCATTCAAATCAAAATAAAATAAGATAAATTGATGTTAGAACTCTTTCGAATATCCTTCGAATTGTTCAAAACCTCATCGTATATTTAGCAGAACCTTATATATAATTAAAAATCTTTGAAGTTCTTTTTTTAAATCTTACTTGCCCAATGTAAACTCCCTTGATATCTCTAAATGTTGCCCTAGGTTCTCTCATTCGCTTTCATCAAACCCACACTCTTCAAGTCCCTCCGGTTCATCTCCTTTGCCACTAGCTTTGCCATCTCCACTCGCAGGTTGTGGTCCTCGCTCGGCTTCATCGAGTTGAAGGTTGTTGTCAATGCTAACAAAGACAGGCCTCAGGTTGCATGACTAATCTAGTTTATGAAGCGGTAGCAGTCTCTGCCGAGGTGAAGGGAGGTAGGGAGGCAGTGATGAGGTGAATGCCACATGCAAAGTTTAGGCATCATGTCGAAATCAATCATCTATGATGGTGAGGGTGGAGAGGAGGTGGATGAAGATCCACTTGTGGACAACGTCAAGGCAATGAGTGACGAGGGTGGACATGCCTTTGTGGATGACAACCTCGAAGAATCTAGCACACTGATGAGGGAGTTTGAGTTCTCCAATGTTAATAGCCATACAACATATAATATCTTCCTTTTACCCTTAGATGTGAAAACATGATCAACTATCGAGTGACGACAAAAGACAGTGGTCCAAGGTAGTTGTGCACAATGACCATGATCAATTGTCATCGTGGTGGTCCTTGCATGGTGCCTATCACTTCACTGTTCCTTCCTTAGAAGACAACATTGCTTGTCTAGTTAATTTTTTTTTTTTTTTTTTATCCAAGCCAACTTTCACTCCTGCCCCTAATTTTTTATCCATCCTTATATTCGGATATATCGCGTATGGAGGATGTCATCAAACACTCAATATGAAACGTTGTTATACTATTCGAATTCAAATTTGGACTACTGAATGCAAGCTAACATGCTAAGAGCCTCGTGATGACCAATGTTTCATGCACTGCATCAGCAAACAAGTATACAGTCAAATGAAATTAAGCTTCATGATACAGGCTACACATGAAATTTGATACCCACACACATGAAATACATTAAGATAGAACTTACATTTTGTCATGTTAAAAAGTTCAATGCAAAAATTCAAGCCAATAATAAAAAAATAGAACATCGATATATAAAAGAGCATTCCTTAAGTCCACCTCCTCGTCTCCAACCACTTACACAGTAGGAGAAGCTTGGCAAATCTACCGCTTCCCATAAAAATAACGAAGAAATAATCAAAGCTAGTTTCATAAATTCGACATTTTTTGTGAGATGTTAATATACAAGCGAGTCATATTAAACACCCAATAAGTAAACTTCATATATCGACTGTAAATCGACTCGAATTTTTTATATTATTTCCTTTTGGGCCTACACGCATTTAGGTTCTTCCTTTAAGTAGAAGCAGCACCCCCCGGGGCCGGGGGAGGGGGGAAAAAGAAGGACCAGGCGATGACCAACCAAATGCAAGCATTAAAAACAAAAATCTCCAGTGCCCACCCCACCCCACGCGCTAACCCCGCTCTCCCCCGTTCCACGTGCGCCGCACTCGCGCATCGATTGGTCGAATCGGCGCCACAAAAAAAAAAATTAATAATTCCCCCGAACTCGATTAATTCGTGCGCCCCACGCGCGTCGGGGCGCGTGGCCTCTCCTCCGTCCGGACATCGATGCGACGGAGATCCTTTTCTTAATATCCTGCTCATATAAAATAGACAAATCCCCATGCCACTATGGAAAGACTCTATTGACCTCGGGGAAATGACTTGTTCCCGTATCAACCGGCGGGCCTTATGCGGAAAATCACTTTCTGCCTATCCTCCCTCGGGCCCCACCGCCCCCGCCCGGGACCCCAAATCGTAGCCTCCACCAAATCTTAATGACTCTCCCTCTTCCTCCCTCTCTCTTCCCCTGATTGGTGCGGACATATAATTAAGAAAAAAGATCCGGTTCCAAGAGAGATTGTAGGACCGATAGGCGATAATTAAGGGTAAGGAAAGTTACTGGAATTGGCACCATTTAGAAATCAAAACGTTACTTTTCTTCAGATGATACGAATTATATTTTTCTTAAAACAGCTATTCGTCCAAAACAATTCTTTTTAATTTTTTTAGAATTTAAGATGATTTTTGGGTAGAGAGAGAGAGAGAGAGAGAGAGAGATTTGACCCAAAAAAAATAAAAAAAATGAAAGTTGCGCGTGAAAGCAACAAGCAAAGAATAGTGTCCCCCCTGGCGACGTTCTTTATTCTCTTTTTCAACATTATCATCATCATCAGCTATTCCGACCCCAGAAGAAAAAGATAACATGGTCAGTTCTGAAAAGTCAAAGGTGTTGACTCGTGTACCTGCGTACTACCGTGGGCTGCACCGCATCGGATCTCTCATGCACACGCGCAGCTCGCTTACTTAAATGGGTGACAGGACAGTCCCCAGCTCCGGAAAAATTTCAGCTCGGGAACCGCGCCGATCGCCGTCGCCGCAAAGCCGAATCCGCCGCCCCACCTGTCCCCTCGCCTTCCGTCCTCCGTCGAAATCGCGCCTTTCCGCTCGGGGCTCCGGCGCCGGGGGAATCTCGCCGCGGATTCGGGCCGGTTCCGATGAAGAGCAGGAGCGAGTTCGTGCCTAATGCGGCCGTCGTGAAGTACGTTTTGATCGGGGCGATTGCGGCCCTGGGGCTGGTGTGCCTGTACTACGGGTCGTCGGTCGCTCCGGGTCTCTCGAGATCCGATGAGGACGGCCTCGGGTCCGATGGGGCCGACCCCGTCCTCGGCGGGTTCGTGCCCCGTCGTGACTTGGATGATCTGTTCGCCGACCGGGAGCGCAATCCCGATGTTCCCAGGAGCATTCCGGTAAGTCGCGCTCGAAGTCACGATTGTTTTATGCGGTGAAAGACTGTTTCTTGCAACCTCTGGAGTTCGATTCTGTTCAATTTCTTTTGTTTGGCCGGTTTTACTGCGTTGTCCTATGCCGCGAGTGTGCAAGTCTCGCCGGTAGAGTGGAGATTTCAAAATCAGTGAAGTGGACAAATGAGTGGTTTTCTGCTTCAAGTTTAGCGATGCAATCGCTGCATCGAAAAGGCGCGCGGCATTTTTTTCGATAATTTTTCCCGCTAATATCGGATTTCTATAGTTTTTCAGTGCCTGTGAACGAACAGCGATGTGGGTTATGCTTAGATCACTGCTTATATTCTTGAGTGCATCTGTTCCGACCTCTTTCGATCATTTCGCAAATGTGGTTGTATCGATGGAAGATACTTGATGGAATTTGTCTGTCGATTGCTTCGAAATGCCTCCAGTTTGATGTTTGGCTTGTCAATTGTGCTTTTAGTTGATCTTCATGATCTCCTCATGTAGCTCTTCTCACTTGGATAATTCCTTTCTCTGGGTTCTATTTAGGTATGTGATATGAAATTCTCGGAATTGATACCTTGTTTGGATAGAAACCTTATTTACCAAATGAAATTGAAGCCCAACTTGACCTTGATGGAGCACTACGAACGGCATTGTCCACCACCTGAGCGCCGTTACAACTGCTTGATCCCTCCCCCAGTTGGCTATAAGGTTCTTGGTTTCTTTTGCCGCTTTTGTGCAGCAGTCTAATTTAGGTTGGCCTCTGTCGGATCTGATGTTGATGATTATTTCTAGAATATCAGGTACCTATCAGGTGGCCAGCAAGCAGGGATGAAGTGTGGAGAGCAAACATACCTCACACACATCTTGCACAGGAGAAATCCGATCAGCATTGGATGGTCGTGAATGGTGACAAGATTAATTTCCCGGGTGGTGGAACCCATTTTCATTATGGGGCCGACAAGTACATCATGGCAGTGGCTAAGGTATGACCTAAGTGCTTTCTTATCTGTTGACCCTTGGTGGGGAAAGAGCAGAAGCTTTTCTTTCTTATGTACAAATTATTCCTTTGGATAGGAGGGGGCATCATTGGATTTACTGTACATTTTTTTTATCTTGTTGCAATTATTAAACCCATAAACTCATTATGTGCTTTTTGGGCTTTACTTATGAAATTGTAGATGCTAAAGTTTCCCGGGGATAAGCTTCACAATGGGGGCAGTATCAGGAATGTCCTTGACGTGGGGTGTGGAGTCGCAAGTTTTGGGGCTTACCTTCTTCCTCTCGATATTATAGCCATGTCCCTTGCACCTAATGATGTGCATGAGAACCAAATACAATTCGCATTAGAGAGGGGGATTCCTTCTACTCTTGGTGTATTGGGGACCAAAAGACTTCCTTATCCAAGTAGATCTTTTGAACTGGCTCATTGTTCACGATGTAGAATAGATTGGCTCCAAAGAGATGGCATTCTATTATTAGAACTTGACAGATTACTAAGACCGGGAGGATATTTTGTGTACTCCTCTCCTGAAGCCTATGCGCAGGATCCAGAGAACCGAAAGATTTGGAACTCCATGTATGATCTTCTTAGAAGAATGTGCTGGAGAGTTGTAGCTAAGAAAGACCAAACTGTTATATGGGCAAAACCGATGAGTAATAGTTGTTATTTGAAGAGAGATCAAGGAACAAAACCCCCTTTATGCAGCTCTGGTGATGATCCAGATGCAAGTTGGAATGTGCTCATGAAGGCATGCATCTCCCCTTACTCAGCAAGTGAGTGCTTTGATAATATCTTTACTGCTGAAATCGTGTGTCTTGTTACTGATGTATGATCTGTTTATTCCTGTGTGGCTAACTTAATCAGTTGCCCGCCCTCATTTCAAATTCTTGCTGGTTTTCTCTAGAATTTACCTCTGGGGAAGGAGGGTAATCTCATGTAAAATAGTGACCTATGCATGGATACCACTTGGCTTCTTCCCAGATCACTCTCTGATCCGATGACTCTGTTATTTGCAAATTATCACAGTAGGCATTAGATGTCTTTCTGAAATGATAACTGCATCTGTCTGGTAAACATAAGTGATTGAAAGGTGTGGATAGATTATAAATTCCCTTTATTCTTCCCTCACCTTGATTGATAATAATGATGATAATCACAATATTTTGTTGGGCTGGAAAAAAGACTTCATCAAAGGGAGATAATGCTGATAACTTTTCTTCTATCAATTGCTCTTTGGGGAACACCTATTTCTCCCTCAGTGTTGAGTAAAATTTGGGTGGTGCGAGTAAAATTAATTTTCATTATCCTACTTATTTTTTTGAAAAGGGATGCACCGGGAAAGATGGAGTGGACTGGTTCTGTGGCCTCGGAGGCTTACTGCACCACCTCCTCGCCTGGAAGAAATTGGTGTCATTCCTGCAGAGTTTCAAGAGGATACTGTAAGTGCACGCATGCCATGATGACCAATGTGCCACTACATTCAGGATTTAGCTATCATTCTAATAAGACATTTCATGATCTTTTACGCAGGGTGTATGGCGTTCTAGAGTTGATGAGTACTGGAAGCAGATGAGAGCTATCTTACATAAGAATTCAATCAGAAATGTCATGGACATGAACTCTAACCTTGGCGGGTTTGCAGCTGCCCTAAATGACAAAGATGTTTGGGTTATGAATGTAGCTCCCATTCATGCCTCTGCCAAATTGAAGATTATCTATGATCGAGGCTTAATTGGAACTGTTCATGATTGGTATTGATCCTGCCTATTATCATTTTAGGTCATGCATTTGTTTGTAATACATCATCGGTACGTCGTGTATCCTGTTACCAATCAACATGCACGGTAGTTCATCTTATTGATGATGTAGATATTCGTCAGCCACTGAGTATGACGTGGATATGGCAGGGATAACTAAGAATTTGACGTTCTCTGTTCTGTTTCTCATTCTCAGCTCTTAGTATGAATATCATTTACCCTTTTCTTTTCTTTTCTTTTTTTCAGGTGCGAAGCATTTTCAACATATCCCCGGACATATGATCTTCTTCATGCCTGGGAAATTTTTTCGGAGATTGACAATCGTAATTGTGGAGTAGAGGATCTATTGATTGAAATGGACCGGATTTTAAGGCCAGAGGGCTTTGTAATCATAAGAGATAAACCTTCTGTAATAAATTACATCAGGAAATATCTTCTTGCATTGAGGTGGGATGGCTGGTCATCAGAAGTTGAACCTAGGGTGGATTCTCTTTCCTCTTCCGAAGAAAGAGTTCTTATCGTGAGAAAGAAGTTATGGACTGAAGGGGTCAACACAATCTGATGATGCATTATCAGGTACATGTTTGGTATGATCTGTTTGAAATCAAAGTCATACTTCTGTTTTTCTTAATCACATATGATCAAGGTGGATTACAAGTTCATCCTTTGATCCTCTCTATGAGCTTCCTGGCTCAGTTGTCTCTGTTTTCTGAGCCAGTTAGATTATGAGCAACTTAAGTAACCATGGCCCTTTAAAAATCCCTCACCATGCTTTCTTCTTCAGCAGTAAACCTGTTAAATGACCAGAACACTCATTCTAAGTTCAGTGTTCAATTGTAGCGATTAAATCTTAAATTCTAGTGTTCCCCTGCTGCAGTAAGACTGCTCACTGTATGTTTGTGCACGCATTTGATTACATGCAAGTTCACAGACATCACCGTTTTTGTTTCAGATGTGCGGAACGGTCATGAATGGCTCTGCTAGGAGAAACTAGCATTCAGTCACGCCCGTTGGTAGCAAGAATTGCTTGTCCTTTCGAGATGGTGACTGACTTCTACATGAGACTTGCTGTGTAAGGCATTGTGGAGATATGGCTGTGAAGCGGCGGCTACATACTGACTGTTTGAGAGAAGTAGGCTTACATGATCAACTAGGGCTGGTTGTTCGGACGTAATTCTTCGTCAATATACTTTTTTTAATTTTCACTTTTACCTTAACTTTTTGATCGTAAAGGTTTTATGGGTGTTTCTGTCGGTCGTACCAACAAAGCGAAGCAATGGCCTAATCACTCCCTCGTCTAAGTCGCGGTTGTATTTAAAAGTTACTAGCTGAGTTCTTGTAAGTTCTTGTACATGTCAAATCGGGTCATTTACATAAACAAGAACTCTCATAATTAAAATGTCTTCGGGAGGCGATAAGTTGATTATTTCTTTTTCAAAGCGTCAAAATTTTTGCTTCTTGACTGATGGCTTCTCGCTTTGAATGCATTCAATTTCACATGATAAATCTTATGTATTCTGTAATGACATCAAAATGGACTGTCTTGTTTCATGTCAGGGTGTCTTCAGGAACCCCTCGTTTGTAAAAACCAAACGGGACCGAAGGAGTCATGGTCTCCGGGAGAAATATCGATCCTTTCTCACTTCTCAAATTAAATTATACCCATCACATTTTTATTTTATTTTATGGATTTCTGTTAACAGGTGCCCACCTAGTAAAAGAAATTTTGCTCTATTGAATGCACTGTCATTCTCGTATTCTACGTAATGGGTGCATTGAAATTCAAAATGGTTCCATTATAAGTATGGTTAATATGTGAATTAGAAACCAAAATGCTTTCAGTATTCAAGAATGCTACTAATTACGCTTCTGGATAATAAATAGGGTTGAATGATTTTAAATGCAGAGTGTATTTCAATAGAAAAGATCAATCACTATAATATATTAAGAATCAATTGAAAGGAATAATTTTAGTAATTCTGAAATAAAATTAAGAAATATCAATCAATACACCATTCAATACACATGCAGAGCATATCAAAGTTGTTATATTTTCAGGACTTTTTTCTTATAATCAAACACAATAATTTGCATTTTAATTTATTCTCACAATCCACCGTATAAGAATAGCGAAATTATCATTCTGTTTTAATTCCATTCTGTTCGGTCGTACCAAATGCAACGTTAGTGTCACTCGGAGCATATAAAATAATTTATATTTGAAAAAAAGAATCTAATAACTAAGAAAATACGCTTCCAATTCCTAACGGAAGAAAAAAGAAGGGATGGAATGGACAAAACCTCGAGGTGAAAACGACGGTGGAAAAGGCAAATCAACCGCAGCCGAGCCCAATCAACCCCCAAGTACGGAGACGGGCCACGTGTCGGCCCCACAGCATTCGTCTCTTCCCGCTCTTTTCGTTCCTTTCTTCCTCCCCCATCGTCTTCCATCTTCGATCTCATCTCACCACACCTCACCTCACCTCACCTCACCTCACCTCATCTCCGCGACTCCCTTTATAAAAGGAACCGAAACTCGCAGGAGGAGCATGGAAATCCTCACGCCCTCAGCCTCTGCCGTTTCCTGTGCCGCCACGTCGCGTCCTCCGAAATCCTCGCCGTCAAAGCTAGCGAACCGCAGAAAGCCGCAACGCTCCGATCCCCGCCGCCGCCGCCGCCGCCGCCGCCTCCGCCTCCGCCTCGTGGATCTCCGAGGTCGATCCTGAGGGGTTCCCCCCACCCCCTCGCGCGCGGATTCCGGCTCGGCCATGGACTCGGAGCCGGCGGCCGCGGCGGCCAATGGCGTCGAGGATCGGCGCCCCCCGCTTCAATCCGAAGCGCCACCGCCGCCGTTCAAGCAGCCGTTCGTGATAGGTGATCGGGCGCTGCCCGTGCTTGGTTCTGGTTTTTTTCGGATGATCTTGGGCTCTTGTGTTCGCCCGTGACGGAACGGATCGTGACTCGCGGTTTCTTCTTGTGTTTTGCTTTGTTGGGCCTTCCGGTCAGGTGTTGCTGGCGGGACCGCGTCCGGCAAGACGACCGTTTGCAACATGATCATCTCGCAGATGCGTCATGAGCGTGTCGTTCTCGTGAATCAGGTGAAAGCCTCTGGTCCCTCATGGATTGACGCGTTGTGAGAAATCGCGACAGCTTAAAGAATCGTACAGTGAACGTTTCCTTTTCTTGGGGTGCGAATTATGTTTCGCGAGAAACGGTGAGATGAGCGACGTGGGGTTGTCCTATGTCGAAGCTGGTCCACAAGCAACTTACATGGCCGCTACAGTAGCCAAGCACATTGTTTAGGAGTCATGGTCCCACCATCAGGCCTTACTGAAGTTGTGGACTTATGTGGATTCCGCCTCGTGATCAGCTCTTTCTGCCATGCTAGTAATAACGAGAGTTTACGCCTTGCTTAGAATTTGAAGGAGTTCCACGAGTGTTCGTCTCTCTTGACGGGGATTCGTTGAAGCATTAAGCTCCTTTTGTTTGGAAAGGTTGAACTGATCATGTTTCATGGTTGGACGTCTCCTGAACTAAACGAATGTTCGTCGTCAAACGGATGGAGTTTCCCCTGCTCTAGTGATAGATTTGTTGGAGACACTCATAAAGCTTTGTGGAGAAAGTGGAATATAAGGATGTAATTGCGACCCATAAATAAGGCACGTGGCAGGAAATAGCCCTTTCTTCTGAGACTTAATTTTTGGAGTTAAAGAGAGAGAGAGAGAGAGAGAGATATCAAATTTTTTCATGCTATTTTTCTATGTAAGCGATTCATATATGTAGAATGTTCCATATGGGAAAGAGGAGACCTTTTTTTCTCTCCAGCCAAATTCTGCTATCCTGGAATGAATATTGATGCTAATTGCTTTGCTCTGCATCTTGCAGGATTCTTTCTACCACTCACTGAGCGATGAGAAACTGCAGAAGGTTCATGAGTACAATTTTGACCATCCGGGTGAGTTTACTGGTCAATTTGCTTGGTAAAAACTTCAAGCTTGAAGCCGCAACTATGTACCTGACATTTTCAATCATTGCTCAGATGCATTCAATACAGAATTACTCCTTTCATGCATGGAAAAGCTAAAACTTGGTCAGGAAGTCAGCATACCTTCCTATGATTTCAAGAGCCATAAAAGCACTGAAGCTGCATGCAAGGTACTAAACGTATAGGCATGTTGCAGACTATCTTTTGAGCTGCAACGTCAATCACCAGAAGCACTTTCAAGACTCCTAACTATAGCAAACTTTCAATCATCTTGGGTTAGATTATTGTCTCTTCCAAGAGAGAGTCCCTGGTTTGAGAAGAGTACCATTACCATAAAAAGTTTATGGTGGAGGAATGTCCAGTATTAGAATGACGCATGCATTGTTATAACATCTGTGAAGATCCCTTTTCTTTTGTTTTGTCACTTTCTGGAGATCCTCCCAATTAGATACGCACTAACTTTATACTGCTGTTTCTTTATTGTGTAGGTCAACCCCTCCGACGTTATAATTTTAGAAGGAATTCTTGTCCTTCATGATCCTCGAGTTCGTGATCTCATGAACATGAAGATCTTCGTTGACACAGGTCTCTTATGGTCCTTGTCCCTGTATCATTCGTACAGTAGAGTAAGTAGTTCTGCCTTCGTTTTGGGAGGATCTGACCTGTCTTTGAGCTTTGCAGCGTGGGTTTCTGCTTTTCTGAAATTAAATAGCTTGGGACTTGAAAAACCTTACCTCAATGTAATAGTGTTCTTAGACCCCTTCTGACTTTGATCACTAAAGCATATGTTTACTAGAAAGGCACATTATTTTGACGTGTACACTGGTGATCATTCATCAAAAGAAATGTTATCTGCAGTTCATAAAAAGACAAGAAGATTAGGAGTTTCCACATGAATATGCTCAATGTTTTGTTCCCATATGAACTCTTAGTTCAGCTAGAAAGTTTGTTTGTATTTACATAATAAACCTGTGGAGTTTTGCTGACCTCCTCCTCTGAACATATTTTCCCTGCATCATTAGGTGGCACAAGCTTAGCTATTCACATAGAATTGAGGGTTACAATCTAATAACCATCCTAACACTTCTTCAGTGCAGATTCTGATATACGACTTGCACGGAGGATTCAACGGGATACCATTGAAAGAGGCAGAGACATTCAAGGTGTACTTGACCAAGTTAGTGATCTCAATCCCTTCCTTATATAGATGCCATCTCAATGGATAAGGAGACGTGTCATTCCTTCAAAAAAAAAATACGACTAACATTCCCGCTAAAACAAAGAAGGGATACACTGCAAAGTTACTTAAAAAGATTCTCTCTCTCTCTCTCTCTCTCTCTCTCTATGCGCACGTGTGCGTGCGTGCGTGCATTGCAGCCCCACCACACGTCCAATAGCAACACATCAGCAAGTTGTCTTATGGGGCAATTTACTTCAAATTTCAGTATGACAGGTTTGTGAAGCCTAGTTTCGATGAGTTCATATTGCCATCAAAAAAGTTTGCTGATATTATCATCCCCAGAGGAGGAGATAATGATGTTGCAATCGACTTGATAGTTCAACATATTCATACGAAGCTTGGCCAGCACGATCTATGCAAGATATACGCTAATTTATGTGTGATTACTTCTACCTTTCAGGTATCATTCACATATCTTCAACGATTTCTTAATTTTTCTGTACGTGTTCCAGTAGAGTTCCTCTTGTACGACATGGGAAACTGCTTGTGTGTGAACTCCTCATTTATATTTGCCCAGAGACTAAAATATTAATACCACGGACTGCTTCATGACTGTTTTTATTTCCAGATACGGGGCATGCACACACTTATACGCGATGTCAGAACAACAAAACATGACTTCGTCTTCTATGCTGATCGTCTTATTCGCTTGGTAACCAATCTGGCTAGTGCTGCATTCTAGAGAACTTGAGAAGTAATCTGTCTGTTTTAATTCTTGATTTGTTGTTTGCAATTTTTTTTCAGGTGGTGGAGCACGGACTTGGCCATCTCCCCTTTTCTGAAAAACAGATAACAACTCCAACAGGTTGTCAGAAAATGCTTTCTACATTCCTTGTTGAACAGGACGACAATAGATACACTGATGCTTTACATCAAGTCTTTTCACTTGTACATATGCGTTGTTCAGTCTCTGTAGTCTGTAAGTTTCGGTTGGAAAAAATTTCTTCTTTTTGATGGGTCATCCAGGCTTGAGCGAAAGCCCTTCATCAAAATACTCGAATGGAATGCGCCAAATATCTGCTTTATGTCATAGACACTAGCGTAATTGAATGCCTTTCATTCCTCTCAGGATCTGTGTACACTGGAGTTGTTTTCCGCAAAAGGTTGTGTGGAATCTCGATCATCAGAAGGTATGTTATATCGTTTGTACATTCAATATTACGGAGTCAGCTATCCATAGTGCTAAGGGCTCATAACATTTAAGGGCTACGTGCGTATTTATGCATATTTCAAGGTTTGGCGAGTATCAAGCATAGCAGTTTGTTATTGAGTATGCAGAAATTTTTTTGCGGTGCTATGGCTGCTTCTTCCGAATACCATCAGTTCTTTTTTGGTAACTGATGGATGGCATAGTTACTGAGATGGTAATTAAGGGCACAAAGTTGCTGTCTCAACCTGGAAACCTCACCAGTCTGCTTTTACATAGCATTGAATTCTCCACTCACACCACTGTTGAGCTATTTGGTCTCCTTGTTCATGCTAAAGAGTTACTCTTTCTGCTAGCGTTGTGATCGCATGCACTAGATTCACTGAACTAACAACTCAACTAAGAGTGGCAAAAATTAAATGGATTACTCACACTTGATTGTGCATGCGCCAGCGGTGAGAGCATGGAGAACGCATTAAGGGCCTGCTGTAAGGGAATCAAAATTGGCAAAATCCTCATTCATAGAGAGGGTAATAGCGGCAGGCAGGTTCGTAAAGACAAGTGATCGGATGCACATTATTATTTCAACGACATGGTAACTATACTTTGGCAATGATATTGTGCAGCTGATCTATGAAAAGCTACCTGCAGACATCTCAAGCCGCCACGTGTTCCTACTCGATCCAGTACTCGCTTCAGGTTTGGAAACACAGAAATAGTCACCATCACGTAATAAACCAGCTGAAACAGACATGAACAGTGTGCGTAAATCCATATATTTCAGGGAACTCTGCCGTCAAGGCCATAACTCTACTTCTCAGCAAGGGTGTATCAGAGTCTAATATCATTTTCCTTAATCTTATAACAGTAAGTGAAGTTGTAATTCATATTCTTCTGAAGCCACCAAAAGCAGCGCATTTTAAGTTCTGCTGCAATTTAAATGTCACAATGCAGGCACCTCAAGGTATACATGTGGTGTGCAAAAGATTTCCGAAGATGAAGATTGTGACTTCAGCGATTGATGCATCTCTGGATGAGAATGCGCGTGTGATTCCAGGCATGGGGGAGTTCGGGGATCGCTACTTTGGAACAGATTAAAATCACAACAAAGAGGCACTGATCCAAGCACCTTTAAAAGCGAATAAGCAGGAAGGAAAATCAATGATGACATACCATATTTCACAGCCATTCTTTAAATATCAATGTCCAAAATCAAATGTTGTTAAAGTATTACTTGTAGAATTTTTACTAAATAAAAACATGGTTTCATACTATTAGATTACACAATGAATATAAATCATGCTCTGCTTGGCACTAGAATATACTCATAATATAATGTCATATATATCAATAAGAAGACCATACATCAGATTGTTTTCCCCTTTTCTTGCAGTCTTCCAGAACAAATGCTGTAACTAACACGTGCTCTTCATAGAATGTCCGAAATAAGCATGTTGTCTTACACTCTCGATTAAACAGGCAACTACAGACCCGCGGTTTAAGTAGGAGTTGCACTTCTTAACATAGGTAAGTCACTATAGAAAACAAAAACACGTATATGGCTATTGCTGGCATCTTTATTAAGGGGAAGATGGAAGAATCTGTCGGTATTCAAAGTGGACGGACAGCGTCATCTATACTTTGTACAAAAAAGAGTTTACAGCATAGATAATAATGGTCCATGCGAGTTGTGTTCCATCGATAATTATGGTAACTACTCATTTCTCATAAACAATGCTTCAGTTGCTGCCACAACAAGGAAAAGGAAAATCCATCATGGGTATTCTGAGTAGCACTTTCTGCCTACGGCTCTAAACTCCTAATTCAATTGAACTGACTGTAAGGATATTAATTGAATGAACCCTTCCTTTTGAACAACATTTAAAGGTAGAGAAAAGCAACATTCATTTTCAAATAGAAATTAAAGTTCACTGGCTTCATAATCGGAGACTTCTCCATTAACAGATCAGACAAACAACCTTGATGGAAAATTTCAAACAATCTAGTACAATGAACCTGCCAAAAAAACGAATCACTGCCTAGGGCCTCAATCAGTTGGATTTCTTCTACTTTTCTTCTTCCGTGAAGCAAAGCTGCTGGGTCCAATTTCAATCGACATCCTTTTTGTCCTGCATTTATAAATATCAACCAGGGATTCACCAACTGCTCCCCATCCCCACTAAAAGTAATCAATGAATGGGATAACTAGTGGCATGAAGTTACCTCACAGAAATCTCTTCAGAATCTTTGTCGTCAACTTCATTGAGACCATCTAGTTCAGGAAAATATTGCCAAAATTTGTTAAAAGAAACCCACAATCTGAAACATTATCTTGAAGTATAGGAAAATGAATACTGACAAGCTCGCTTTTGGTCCAATAAATTTTATGTTCTGGAAAACCGTCACAACAATTCGTTCCATTTTATCGCTAAGAAATCCTCAGTATCCTCAACATGGTAAGGCAATCATTGATTGTCATGCCAAAGTCCCCTGCCTCAGAAAATTAACATTCGAGTATTTATAACAGCACAAGCAATCCTAAGAACAATGTCACTAAAGAATACAATTCAGAAAAATACATTACTCAAGCCATGATGTTAGGTAATGGATGTCGTGATATGAGTTAACCATCACTCACTATATAGTACATAAGCTCAATACTCATAAAAAAAAATACCTGTTCCATCGGCTTCTTCATCACTGTCTTGCCCTGACTCTGCATCAGATCCCCATCTATCTCCCCCATCATCAAAGTCCCAACGATCTCCAGCCGGAGGCATCCAGAAGTCAGCATCCTCTGTGTCACTGCTATTCTCAGCAGAGTCTCTGACTTCCGAAATAATTTGACCAGCGGACTTCTGCTTTTCCTTCTTCTGCTTCTTATCTGAATTGTCTTTCTTCTGTTTCAATGCCTTTTTTGGCTTTTCATCCACTTCTTCCATCAACTTGTTCGGCGTCAGCTTTTCCATTTCCTTCTGCTCTGTTACCAGATATCACCATGATCATTATCACGTAAAACTTCAAACATCCCCGTCCTCTCAATTTGTCAAGATAAAAATATAAACCTCAGTGCTTTCTAACAGTATAAGCAACCACATAGTGTGACATCCTACATTATCTCATGCATAGATTTCCAAACCTACTGATTATCAAACTGAGGGTAAACATACAAACCTAATTTGTTGAGGAACCGTTTCCCATTGATATGCTTCCATATATGCTCCTCCGATTTGTTCACTGTATCTCCAGTCAATTTGCACACTAACTTTGAACTGAAAAGCAGAATAAGCAGAGAGCCGGATCAGCATTGAGATTTCCATTCCCCTCCCTCATTGGCAATGAGGGAAGGGCAGAAAATAGACAATCATCCAATTATTTGCATTTCAGACAATTCAATCTCTCAGGACTGAGTGTCAAGAAACAAATATAAAGAGCATCTAATCTAGACTAGGATTCAATCCATCCAAGGAAGCCAAATTTCTCATGCTATTCATAAAATATATTGACAACAAAATTCAGTATAACAAAACAAAATCTCCCCCACCAACGAGAAACCAATAAGTCAAATTCATCTGTCAAACCCGAACTAGTTCAGCTAAGCTTTCAATATTCCACCTCCAATACACCCAAAATCTGAAACGAATAAACACCCTCCATCCACTTTCTCCAGCTCCTCGGCCACCAAAAAAAAAAGGGGGGAATGAACATGTAAAGGAGTCATCTTTTTTATTACCGGGAAAGCGGGTCTTGCTTGAACATGTTGAGGGGAGGCTTATTGCGGACCAGGGCGAAGTCGATGAGGCCCAGACGGCACCGCTTGCTGCGGGAGTAGGGGTCCATGTCCTTGGTCAGCATCTCGTGCCCGGTCTCCACGCACTTGAATCGGCCGTTTTCGAGCTCGGTGAACGTCGGCGAGCCCAGCAGCTGGCTCCCTTCTTTCTCCGCCTTATTGTCCTCCGCCGCCCCCGCCGCCGCCGACGGCGTCGCCATTGTCGCTTTTCACAGAGAGAGAGAGAGAGAGGACGGTGACGTGGCTTGCCGCTTCGAATGATCTGCCGGTTGATATTGGGAACGAAGAAGGGAAAAAACGGAGGTTCGATGTGGAGGGAGGGAGGGTTGTTCAATGTTGAACGGGCCGGGCCAGCCATGGCACGGCGGCCCGTTTGAGTTTTCGGGCTTTGACGGCTGCCAGGCCCATTTTTAAGGGTTTTTTGGGCCCAAAGGGAATTTCGGCTACTTTTTGGCAATTTTGTGGGCCTGGCCCTTTGGGACCATGATCCATGGCCGTTGATCATGGGGGAATCAGTTCCCAGTCCGATCTGGTTCTAGTCAATCCAATGAAATCGATCGCTATTTTTTATCTTATTGTCCAAAGCATGACTAGAAACAAATTTAAAGTTTGAGATTAATTTTATGCTTCCATTTGAATATCTTATAGTCCAATTATAGGCTCCTATTGGAGGTAAATGCTCCAATGATTGAATTTCTATCTCGTTTTCTCCCCCTGATGATTCATACTTTTTAGCCATGCGGGTAGTTGTGATAGATGGAAAATGTTCTAATAATGTACTGTGCATATCGAGGTTGCAATTCAAAGGACCAAATAGAATTTTTTTTAACTCTATAACTACAGCATCATCATTTGGGGTTGAAGATTTTGGTAATCAAAAGCATTGAATACAGGACTATTCCAAGACAAACATAAGGAGCTAGCTTACATCAAATGATATTAGATTGCTTGTGAGTAAATAAAAATTACATAAGCAATGGCTATTTTAGTTCCAATAAATGCTCATGGTCAATTAGGGATGTGTAAAAAAGACTACTTGAACTAGGAACTGTCTTAACAAGATCAAACTGACTAATTGGTTCCCGGTTTCTAAAAGTGGAATCAATGTCCAAACAATCTGGTTTACAATTGTCCATTTTGCACGCTCTTAGTTGATCATGAGCATTTATTGGAATCAAAATAGTCATTGCATACGTAATTTCTATTTACTCACAAGCAATCTCATATCAATTGATGAAGCCAATTCATTACGTTTGACATGGAATAGTCCCGTGTTCAATGCTTTTGATTACCGAAATCTTCACCCCCAAATGATAATGTCGTAGTTATAGAGTTTAAAAAATTGTATTTGATCCTTTGAATTGAAGCCTCGTTATGCACAGTACATTATTGGAGCATTTTTCTCCAGTCGATGAGTCACAACCACCGGCGAGGCTGAAAAAAATCAATCATTTGGGGGAGAAAACGTGACGGAAATTAGGCACGCGTTGGTCAATCTTTATGGTAAGGACATTTGATTGAGACCAAATTTCCATACATCTTTCATTCCCTTTTTACTTTCAATTCATGTTCATCAAAGTTTCTATGTGTTGTGAATTCATAATTCAAAAGCCTTTTGGACATTACCTCTAAATATCACTACTTCCTTCTAAAAGTAAGCCTGGACACTTCATTCCCTTCTTTTCTATGCTTTTTCCTAAATTATCTTTTATTTTTTGAATATTTCGCATACTTCTTTTATCATTGTTTTACTGACTTTTCAAGAGTTGAATGATATGCCAACAAAATTGTAATAAAAAAATGACCCAGAAAAGAACTTAAGGACAGTGTACAAGTATTTCATATATCATTAGTAACTTAATACTAACGCGTTATGCTCATTTGGTGTCATTTAACGAATTATAACTCTATTTTGCAGACAATTTATCAATCAATAATTTAAATTTGAAAGTTTGAAGTGAATAGCTTGGTAACATCATATCATAGATTTGTCTTATATAAAATTATTGGCATTTGGGGCCAACACAAAATAAATAAGAGAGAAATGACAACGACCATTTGTTCATCTCTACCTTGCATTTCCAACATCATTAAGAATATGACAATTTTAAATAAAATTAAAATATGAAATCACAAAATTTGAATGAAAACATCAAAGAAGTGAAGCAAACAACCCGAAACGAATAGAGAAGCAACATTCACACAAAAAGAGAAAAGAGGGAGGGAGGGAAGGAGAACAAAGATGGTCTAAGATTGATTGAAGTTAAGTAAGAGGGAGAGTACCTAGTTCCGAGCCGTTTGAAGAGAGAAGAACGTATCAGCTTGTCGGAGAAGCTCGAGTTTGCTTGGAGAAATAAGTTAAAAGTCCTCGAAAAATGTTTGGATGCATGTTGGGTGGAAATGATGTTAATGGAACTTAATTTCATTGATAGACTTAATTATCGTTCATTCTATTCATCCTTAAAAAGGAAGTAAGGCCAATTGGAAGAAAAGTGCAATTTTCGCATTTCCTCTCATTTCTATGCACTTTTAGAAAGAAATAAAATGTGGGCCCAAAAGGAAGTATTTCCCTTTCATTTAGAATCATTTTCATTGACTTCCTTCATAATCAAAACAACTGATCAATTGAAAATTTTTCCTCGATTAATGTTTTAGATTTAGTTAATTTTACATATGAGCAATGCCTAAAACTCAAAACCCGCCAAATTAAAAACGTGATTGATGGAAATTCCCTCCAATTAGGAAAGTGCACACATCTGGAGGATCTGGTTTATTGGGCAACAATTACATGACACTTCATTAGTTTGGCCAATGGACATGGGAATACATAGAAGGGGTTGTGAAAATGAGGTGGTGGAGATAGTTAGGGTTGTTTATGTATTAGGATAAAAATAATAATAGCAAGGTCGAAGATTATGACAAGGATTAGGCATCGTGTGAGCTTATATCCAGAGGAAGATGCTTCCATGGAGTTACCTACGTAATTTCAATATCTTACCTTGAAATGAAAGAATTCACCTTCAAATATCATACACATGCGTGAAGTTATGTAATTGTTCAAATATGTTTTAAGGAAGTCGATTAATTACAATGTAATTTGTTTAATTTCAAATTTATGTTTCTAAACAAGTAAATGATGTGGGCTTTTTGGGGGCCTCTTCAGGGCCACCTAATCTTCTGCACAGAGAAATAGAGAAATCAAGAAACATAAATTTTATCATGTGAAATGATGTTAGCTTACTTAACTGAAGGTCGTGTCTTTATTACCTAGGGAATTAACGAACACGTTATTCGGAGCCAACAAGCATTTGCAGAAAAGCATTCTAAAAGCGTCTTTCGTTGTTCAACAATCCTTTTAAGCAGCAAAAAAGGATCTTTCTTTTCAACTTTCCCCCTCAGATCACCATGGACAGAGGGCAGAGTCAGGGAAAGAAAAAGAGGGCAGAGGAAGAGAGCACTGAAGGAGCATCCACTTCTTCATTCATCTCTCCAGAAGCCACAGGTGTAGGTAGCGGTCAATATGACGTGTTCTTGAGCTTTAGAGGCTCGGATACCCGCAATACTTTCACTGATCACCTCTATCACAGTCTGATCAAAGCGGGGACTATACCGCTTTGCGTGTTCAGGGACGAGAACAGCATCCCAATTGGTGAGGAATTTGGTTCAGAGATTCTCGATGCCATCGCACGGTCTAAGATTTCGATCCCCATCATCTCCGAAAATTATGCTTCGAGCAAATGGTGCCTCCGTGAGCTCGTTCATATCATGGACTGTAAGAAGAGCGCGTCACACATAGTGTTGCCTATATTTTACAAAGTTTCCCCATCCGATGTGCGGCATCTAAAAGGAAATTTTGGAAATGCCTTCCATTCAAGTCGGGAACATTTTGATGAGAAGGATATCCAAGAGGGGCAACAAGCACTTAATGAAGTTAGTCACTTAATTGGATGGGAATCTCAGAAAATTGCGAATGGGTACTTTACTGAACTTTTCTTTTTTGATAAGTTTTCTTCTTCACGCAGAGTTGAGGAAATGCAGATGAATTACTTTTACTGTAAGCTCAGAAAAGATCCCCAAAATAAATAGCCGTAATGCCTCGAAGACAACAAACACCAGTACGCCCCAAGATGTCCCTTAAAACTAAACCAACGACAACTAAAACCAAAGCATCCCATAGTGCCCAAGAATTTACATTTTCCTCCGGTATAGAGCGAAAAAAACAAAGAAACGACGATACCTCTAGCCAATAGTATCAATCACTAAACAATAGGCCTCCTAATGACTCCAATGCTCGGTCTTCAAAGCTTGATCACCACTAGATAAAATCGACCTCCTATAGCCAACAAGGGTTAGCTCAGTTGATAAGGATAGAATACTTTGCATAAACTATGTCTAGGTTCATAACTTCTCATTGTTTTTGTTGTTTGACAGGCATGAGGGAAAATTAATAGAACATGTGGTTGAAAATGTTATAAGCAAGTTACGGGAAGATTTTCAGCTGGATGTGTCTAAGCAACTAGTTGGACTTGATGATCGTATGAAGGAAATTATGAATTGGATCGACAATCCTTCCATCAATGCTCGAATGATTGGAATTTATGGCATGGGCGGGATAGGCAAGACAACTCTTGCCAAGTGCATCTACAATCAACTCTCAAATAAATTTGTGCATGTCAGCTTCCTTCCAGATGTTCGAGAAACTACCAAGGCGCCACGGTATTACGTATCTGCAAAGTCAACTAATATCGGATATACTACAGAGCAAAAGTCAAGTGTCTAGAATTGATGATGGAATTAGTATAATTCAATCTAGATTCAAAGGGAAAAAGGTTCTCATTCTTCTGGATGATATAGATGACAAGAGTCAACTAGATGCGTTGGCTAGGGAGCGTGATTGGTTTATGGCAGGAAGTGTGATCATTGTTACAACTAGAAATGAAGCCGTTCTTGATCAATCTAAATTTGAGGTAGACTACAAGTATGAATTGAATGAATTGGATAAGGTGCAAGCTTTGCTTTTGTTTAACAGACATGCATTTCGTATGGACCATTCTCCAAGGGAGTTTGAGGGTATATCTCGTGATATCATATCCAACATGGGTGGGCTTCCCTTGGCTCTTCAAGTTGTAGGTTCTTACTTGTATAAAAAAAATCGAAAAGTATGGGAAGATGTGAAGAAGAAATTAAAAAACCAACCACATAGAGATGTCCAAAAGATATTGCAAATAAGTTATGATGCATTAGAAGATGAACAAAAGCAGATTTTTCTCGATATTGTTTGTTTCTTTATTGGCAAAACGAGCGAATACGCCATGTACATGTGGGAGGACTGTGGGTTTTATCCAAGTCAAGGTATTGAAGAGTTGAAGTTGAGGTGCTTAATTAAAATTGGAGATCATGGTGAATTTCTAGTGCATGATCAACTAAGAGATCTTGGAAGGAGCATTTTTTGCCAAGGACAACCGCTTGAGAAACGTAGTGGACCATGGGATGATGACTACGAGGGAGTCCCAAAAGTACTAAGAATCAATGCATGGGTAAAATATGGCACTCCTTTCTTTTTCTTTCCCTCTTATTTTAATATATTTAATCTGATCTATTCTAATATTTCATCTAGGATGAATAGATGCTCTTACTTTTTAGGAAGAAAGATCTATATAAATATCCATTTATGTCCATCTTAGATTATTTGTGATAGCTAAATGGATTATAAGTATTTAAAGGATGAGAACGTTATACCATTTGATTCAATTTCATTGATATAAATTACATAAGTAAAGATTTGATTGACAATCGATTTAAGTTCCTTTAACTACAATTTTACACTATAAATCTCATTTACTAAAAGCATGTAATTGTCATATCTAGTTGAAAATATTGATAATCTAAAGACTACAATAATGAATGAAGATGAAGTATAAACATCATAGATAAGATAAATGAATATTTCTTGATTGAAAAAAAAAAAAAAAAAAAAGATAGCATGTGCCAATTATAATAACTGATAATGAATTCAAAACAATAAGATTGGAAAAAATTTCACACTTATCACATGTTCTTGCTTATTGGTACGGCCAGATGTATTGGTGGTAGTCCTATGATTTAGGAATACAATGTTTGATATTTTTTTTCTCCAATTTGATTTTGAAGATACCCATCCCTCTACTCTACTAGTTATATCTATCTCTTTTAATTATTATTTCCTTTTAATAGATAAGATAGCAAAAATCCCCTTAAAAGTATTTTTAGGAAAATCTTACTGTTTTTTAAGGTTTTATCACGTTGACCTTGCTCATTTCATGGATTAGGTTAGATGTATGATAAAGAGTGGATTTTCTTATAACAAAAATTTGTATCCGCTATAAGTTACTTATAACACATACAACTATTTGTCATAAAAAAATCCATGAAAACTTGACTAATTAGAGGAAATGCCATACTTATTATTATATCCATACCTTTGAGTATAATGATGCTCAGCATGAAGCCAATCTTTTAGTTAAATTATCAATGTTCATGTCATTTTATTATTATATATTGTCCATTTGGGCCGCCTCATGGATATGATTTATACACTATTGTCCAATGTCACCACGTCACTTTTTAAACGTACTTAACAAAAAAAAAAAAAACGTTTAAGTTTTCAAAGAAATGATTAAACACTTTAGAACAATAGTAAATGATGTTAAAGATATGTAGATATCTTCTAGAGATATTTAGGATATTTTCTCTAATTTTCTATATTTATTTTGATTATGCATATCTAATTTGATTTTCTTTGATTTTCTTAGACAATCCTGTAATAAAGTTTATAGATAGGCTCTCCGTATAATCTTTTCTATATATGGAAATATATTGAAAATTTCCCATTTTTTCTCTTCGGCATTATTACATTTAAATAATGAAATGAAAACCGGGTGTTTCCATAGCTACTTATAGGTGGCCCACCGGCACTCTTCAACAAATTCTTTTGAAAAATTATACAAAAGTCATGAAAATTTACAAGTAAACATTTGTATGTTGTAAAATGGTTTCATATATTTCGTAATAAATAAAAGTCAAAGTGCATGCGCTACAAAATTTGAAAGAAAAAGGAAAAGATAAAACATTGAGTTGCCTTTACCTTAGTTGTTTTAGAGCAATAACCATTTTTTTCTTTATTTTTCACGTCATTTGTTTAATTTTCGAAAAGTTCGTCAAAAAATAAAATAAATATGAGCCATATTTGTGCATGGGAAGTATAGAAAGGTTATAGATCGTGCAAAATCCAAGATTTAAGAAAAGAAAAAAAAACTAAAAAGTCAAAAAACTTGCAGAGACACCCCGCCTGGCTCCCCTCCAGGTCCCCCTCCCGGTTCCGCAAAATTTTGTGGAGACACCTCTCTTGTTTCCGTTTCCGTGACAATTTGCGGGCAGCTTCAAGCGGAACCTCCAACGACGAACTCCTTTATGAAGTGAGATGGCTTGAGTGGAGCGTCGTGCAAAGCGACTTGTCTCTTTCAATGCATCTATCGAATTTATCAGTACTGGATTTATCTTGGAGCATGATTAGAGAGTATTGGCAAGGATGGAGGTCATTCATGGTAAGATTGAGAAAAGAACGAATTTAGGGTTTTGTTTTTGTTTAGTCAATCAACCCATTCTTTGACAGCTTATTCTCCTTTTCTATTAGGCGTCAAAGCGGCTTAAAGTTCTCATGCTTGAAAATTGCCATAATTTAAGATGTACTCCCGATCTCTCGGCTTTCACACAGTTGAAGATTCTCAATTTGAGCAGATGTTGGAAATTGGAGCATCTCCACCCTTCTATTGGCAAACTCACGAGCCTCGTTTCCTTGCACTTGTATTACTGTAAAAGACTCAAGGAACTACCAAAGGAGGTGGGTGAATTAAAAGATTTAGAAGAACTTTTTTAGATCAATCTGGTATTACAAAGATTCCTATGTCTATTGGTTCTTTGAGGAAGCTGAAGACACTAAGCGCCTCAAGGTGTTACTCACTGAGAGAAATCCCTAGCTCAATTGGGGATTTACAAAATTTGCAACATCTTGGCTTGTGTTATTCTGCGATCAAAAAGCGTCCCAATGCTATTGGAAGGTTGAAAAATCTGGGCTCTATTTCTCAATGGATACCGTCATCTGGAAGGGGAAATTTTCAATCTCAATGGCACATCGATATTTAACCAGCCAGAAAGCGTTTCTCTCCAACACCTTTACCTAGGGAGCCGTGACAAGCTCCGATCGCTGCTAGAGCTTCCTTCTTCTCTCCAACACCTTGACCTAAGGGGAAAAATCTGCGAGCTTACAAGCTCCGAAAGTTGAGGAGCTCACTAGAGCTTCCTTCTTCTCTCCAAAGCCTTGACCTAAGGAATTGTAAAGCTCCAGTTAACCTGAGCTTCCTTCTTCTCTCCAAGCCTTGACCTATGGAACTGTAAGAAGCTCCGGTCGTTGCCAGAGCTTCCTTCTTCTCTCCAAAGCCTTGACCTATGGGGCTGTAAGGAGCTCCGGTCGCTGCCAGAGCTTCCTTCTTCTCTCCAAAGCCTTGACCTATGGGACTGTAAGGAGCTCCGATCACTGCCAGAGCTTCCTTCTTCTCTCCAAAGCCTTGACCTATGGGGCTTCTTCTCCAAGCTAAGCTCGCTGCCGAGCTTCCTTCTTCTCTCCAAAGCCTTGACCTAAGGGGCTGTAAGGAGCTCCGATCGCTGCCAGAGCTTCCTTCTTCTCTCCAAAGCCTTGACCTAGGGGGCTGTAAGGAGCTCCGGTTGCTGCAAGAGCTTCCTTCTTCTCTCCAAAGCCTTGACATATAAATGTGAGGAGCTCCGAGGAGCTTCCGCCAAGCCTTTTTCCTTCTTCTCTCCAAAGCCTTAACCTATGGGGGTTGTAAGGAGCTCCGGTCGCTACTAGAGCTTCCTTCTTCTCTCCAAAGCCTTAACCTATGGGGCTGTAAGGAGCTCCGGTCGTTGCCAGAGCTTCCTTCTTCTCTCCAAAGCCTTGACCGGCCGGAAGGAGTCGTTGCCAAAGCTTCCTTCTTCTCTCCAAAGCCTTGACCTAAGGGGCTGTAAGGAGCTCCGGTTGTTGCCAGAGCTTCCTTCTTCTCTCCAAAGCCTTGACCTATTAGGCTATAAGGAGCTGCCAGAGCTTCCTTCTTCTCTCCAAAGCCTTGACCTATCAGACTGTAAGGAGCTACGATCACTACCAGAGCTTCCTTTGTCTCTCCGACACCTTGACCTATCGGGCTGTGATGAGCTCCGGTCGCTGCTAGAGCTTCCTGCGGGCTTAGGATATCTGTGCGTCACTTGTCTGAGTCTTGGACTGCCACAACTTCTTAGCCACAAGGCCCTCATCCACCTAGAAAAACTCCATCTTGAGGTACGCCATTTACTTGAAGACATCCACAAGCTTTCCTCAATACCACTGAAACTCTGTTTTGAGGAGTGGGATAAGCTGACATCACTTACGCTCAGCGGACTCATGCACTTTGAAGAGCTTTCAATAAAAAAGTGCAGTTCCTTGGAGTTCATATCTTTACAGGACTGCAATTCCATTGAAAGGCTTCGCTGTCTAGAATTACCGTGTTTGAAGGAATTAAAGGCTGTTGGGTGCGGCAATCTAGTCAAAATTGAAGGTCTTGATGGTGCAGAGTTCTTAGAAAAGTTGGATTTTGGGGGATGCAAATCAATGGAGACTTTGCCAGATTTGACGGGATGTGAGAAGTTACGATCTCTAAGAGTTCGAGACTGCAAGAAACTTACTCAGCTTTAGGGACTTGAAATGTTGAATTTAATTGATTTGGATATTTCTGGTTGTGACTCATTGGAAGCAATACCGAAATTATCCGGAACCCGCATCTTTAGAAATTATGAACTGTTTTGAGTTCTCTATGGAAATATTATCTTGCAGTGATAATGATGTGAGGAATCTTATACCCATATTACAACAGTGAGACTAGTCATGTTTCTTCAACAGAGGTAAATAAGCAGTGAACAATCATTTTTCCTGAGATTCATGACCTCCTTTTCATCACTATCTTCTTTTGACAAGAAGGTTTTCCATGACAAGGATTCTGTACTTTCCTAAATTGCTGGTCTTGCACAATTGAAGGAGTGGAGGAGTTGGTCATAGAAGCTCACATGATGGTTCAGCCAAGATCAAAATGTAGACCCAAATGTCAATAGAAGGCATAGTAAGATTCTTCATCCTTGAATGGCCAGCGTGAGCGAATAGAGTAATACTTTTCTTGAAGCTCTATTTTTTAGAATGATTTGCTCCACACTGGATATCTATTTGATTGATTTTGGAAACTTTGGATTTGCCTCTGTATAATTGTTGTTGATTACGTTATAGCAATGTTTTTCATTTATCCTTCCATTGGCAGCTTATGTAGACTGCAAATAGATAGCAGCTTGTGAGGCAAGAATGAAAATACCAACAAAGGCAAACAAGAATTACCTAGTGATTTACAGTCCCCCTATCGGCAAACCCGGGATTTGAAATTTTCATCTAGAGGCCAATGAACTTCTGCTACTCATTATTGTATTATTGTATGCTACGGCCAGAATTTCCCAGTGTCCAAAGTTCATATTTTCTTTTCAAAATCCTTGGCCATTTTGAGTTCCTTTAGCTCTTTCGTACGCCAAATTTGACTAATGGCAAATGTCCTATTTAGGACGAACGCCTTCTGATTTTTTGTGATGAACAAAAACCCTGTCAAGTTTCTTATTGTTCCCTTGATGGCCCTCATTAACCCTCTAAGAAGAGCATCACTTCCCAGTATATATGGTGAACTGAGCTAAAATAAAATTCAAGGTTCAAGTGTTTCTGGTTGGTGACAAAAAAATGTTAAAGTAGTTTTGGCTAGTTTGTCATGTATGAATGTTGACTACCTTAACATTATTACTAGGCAAACTATCGTTTTGAAAGATTATTAAGCAAGGTAAATTGGTGCTGCTTCTATGACAGGTTTGGTTGGTCTATATAATGATCTAGGCTTACTTTGGGACTTCAATTCAATCAATTGTATCAATGACCTTTTGCATTAAAGGACAATTTTTTGTCTGTCTGTGAAACAAGCTGGGACGAGGAGCTCAAGAATTTGCTAATTAGTTTGTATCCCGTTTGATCCTATTGTTGTCATGGAATTGCTTTATCACATGACTGATTTGGGTGTGGCTAAGTGGGCCGAGGAACTTCAAATTCCATACTTGAGACCGATCAAAATAAAGAAAAGGGATTTTGCAAAGGAAGCATCAGCAACAGCTGAGGACCATCTTGCATGCCAAACTTAAAGACACTTTGGGGCTGACTGGAGTGTCCCAAGGAAGTTTTGATGCTTCTAAATATTCAAATACTTGATCTGATCTCAACATCACATCCCTAAATGATTGTAAATGTATTTTTTTCAATTAAATATGCTTTCTGTATGCTCATTAGGTTCTAGCTCTCCTTTAATCAAATACTAAGCTACTGATTTTTTGTATGTTACCCTGATGCACAGTTGTTCGACGCGGTTGCATTCTAATGATATCACTTCGGAATTGATGAGGCTCTGTAGAGGGAGGTATGCACTGCTAGGCTCCTCCATTTCTATTAGTTTATTTGTGTGATGATATCCTTTGAATGTTGTCATATAGGTTTCTGATTTGATAAGCTCAGTTATGATGTATGCGGCATTGGATTTGTAAAGTTGAAATTGACCTCCTCACAAACTCTCCCGCATTGCTAATTTTGCTAATTGGAACTTGCAAAATAACCCAGTAGCAAATGCATCTTTCTGTTCTGTAGTTTAGGCACTTCACCTTTTCAGCATTATTTTTTTAGCTTCAATTTTGTTCCTAAACACAAACAGGGAAAGTGTTTCTAAATGTTTACTTCTTTAAAGTCTGTTGGTTTCTTTGTCATTGGCCATCTAATGAAGTCTCTGTTCATTGTGGTCCAACTCCGATTGGTGTCAATGTTTACGCATTTTTACCTTATCTGTCATGGGGTAAATTCTGATGCTATGATCTTGGATATCTTCATTTAATTATAATTAGTTAGTGCTATCTTCCTTATGCAGATTAAAGCTGCATTTGATGAAACTCGGAGAAACTCCCCAAACACCATGGGTTGGAGATACGGGCAAGAATGAGCTATGTCAGTATGGAAAGGCATTCCAAAGTTATTTGCAATTGGCATTTATCATTTGCTCCATGTTGTTAATACTCTTCGAAGGATTCTTGATAAAGGCGACCTCTTCTCATGTGGTGTATTAGTCCTTTGCAAGTTTTGAAATCGTACTATTCTTTAACCAAGGCCCCATCACTAATCACTTGGAGGAAGACTGCATGTGCAAGTGGTTCTATATGTGAAGTCAAGCAAAAAATGAGATTTGTTAACAAGATTACCATTTAGATGTCCACTTCAAGCTACAGTTTTGTGATTGGGAGACTTTTTTCTTGAAAAGCAAATGCCATGGAATCAGCAAATAATCTATCAATTGCAGCCAAGAGTTTCAATGAAAAGGTTTTCAAGAAGACAGTAGTTTCTCATTTGGAAGAATTTAGAACACAAAATACAGGCGTTCATTAGTGTAAAATCATCTCTCTAGGCTGGTTACGTCGGAAAATTCATATGTAGGCATTTTGCAATCACTTTGGTCGTATTATCTCAAACTTGATTTATTTAAGCATGAATCTAAAAGCAGAAGAGACACAGCCATGTACATTTTCATACCTATAACCAAGTAGAGAGACCAGTTCATTCTCAAAGAGCAGCATTACTTTTCCCCTTCCAGATTCTCTCAGGTGGTTGCATGGGGCTCGCGCCACTTGGTAAATTCTTGATCAAGTACTGGGGTCTGGAGTGGAGTATTGAGTTGTTTTATGCAAATTCTCGATCAAAGGTTTGTCTGAGTCTCTAGTGTGGATGGAGTTTATATAGGGTCTTTTTCTTGAACGAGAATCGGTGTATTTTTGGTTGGTGATTAAGAAATGTTAAAGTAGTTTTGGCTAGTCTGTCATATATGAATGTATGCCTTTCTTAAAATTACTCAGTAGTCAAAATGTTGTCTTGAAATATTATCAAGCAAGGTAAACTGGTGCTGCTTCTATGACAGGTTTGGTTGGTCTATGTAATGATCAAGGCTTACTTTGGGACTTAAATTCAATCAGCTGTATTGATGACCTTTTGCATAACTGGACAATTTTTTGCCCATCTGTGAAACAAGCTGGGGTGAGGAGCTCAAGAATTTGCTAATTAGTTTACATCCCATTTGATCATATTGTTGTCATGGAATTATTTTATCACATGACTAAATTGGGTGTGGCTCACTTGGTTGAGGAACTTCAAATTCCATACTTGAGACCAATTTTGCAGAGAAAGCATCAGCAACAGTTGAGGTGCCAAACTTGAAGAGGCTCGTGGGCCAAGCGGAATGTTCTGAGGAAGTTTTGATGCTTGTGAAGATCCAAAACACTTCATCTGGTCTCAACAGCATAACCTGAATGATAGTAAATGTAGTTTTTTAAATTGAATATACTGTTTGTATGCTCGTTAGGTTCTATCTTTTTGTTAATCAAATGAGTAGCTGGTGATTTTTGTGTATGTTACCCTGATGCAGAGTTGTTTGATGTGGTTGCATTCTAAGGATATCATTCCAAAACCCGATGAGGCTATGCAGAGGTAGGTATGCACTGCTATTCTCCTATGTTTCTATCAGTTTATCCTTTGAATGTTGTCATATAGGTTTCTGATTTGATAAGCTCAGTTCTCATGTTTGCAGTATTGAATTAGTGAAGTTGAAACTGACCTCCTCACAATCTATCCCGAATTGCTGATTTTTGCTGATTGGATATTGCCAATCATCAAGTAACAAGTACGTCTTTCTGTTCTGTAGTTTAGGCATTTCACCTTTTCAGCATGATTTTATTAACATCAATTTTGTTCTTGAACACAAATGAGGAAAGTGTTGTTGCTAATTGTTTACTTCTTTTAAGCCTATTTTTTTTTCTTTTTCATCTGCTAGCTGATGAAGTCTCTGTTCACTGTGGTTGAACAACGATTGGTGTAAATGGTGTTTTCGCATTTGTACCTTATCTTTCATGGGGTAAATTGTGATGCTGCAATCTCGCATTTCTTTATTTATTGATAATGAGTCAGTCCTATGCTCATCGTGTAGATTCAAGCTGCATTTCATGGAACTTGGAGAAAGTCCCCAAACACCACACGATGGAGATGCTTTCAGGAATGAGCTATGTCATTATGAAAATGTATTCTGAACCTAGTGGCGTTTATCTTGTGCTCCGTGTTGTTAATACTCTTCAAAGGATTCTGGATATGAAGCAGCCTCTTCTCATGTGGGGTATTTGTCCTTTGCAAGCACAAATCGCTTGCAGGAAGACCGCACGTGCAGGTGGTTTTATTTGTGCAAGTTAAGCATAAAATGAGATTTGTCGACGAGATTACCAGTTAGATGTCCACTTCAGGCTACAATTTTGCGACTAGAAAAAGCGAATGCCATGGAATCAACAAAAAATCTGTCAATTGCAGCCAAGAGTTTCAATGAAAAGGTTTACAAGAAGACAGTAGTTTCTCATTTGGTTGAATTTTGAAGACAAAAGAAAGGTGTTCAGTAGTGTAAAATCATCTCTCTGGTCTGCTGTTACAGCAGAAAATTCATATGTCCGCATTTTGGAATCACTTTTATTGTATAATCTCAAACTTGATTTATTTAAGCATGAATCTAAAAGCTAAAGAGACCCAACCGTATATATTTTCACACCTGAAACCTGTTTTTCTCTTGCATTGGCTGCAGTTGAAGACTAATAACAAAACGTGGACAAAATTTTTGGAAGGGTGAAAAGAGCCCTTCCCAAAATTTACTCATTTTCATTGAACAAAAAACTTCTAAGGGTCATCTAATTGGTTTATAATGAGATGATACTCCACCAAATTGCGGTCACCGTTTCACACATTCAAGTGTCAATCGAAGCAATTTCTTTGAGGCCACTGTCAAATATTCTTGTACCCTGTACTAGATTACGATGGTGGAATTTTAGTAGTTGAAAGCTACTCGCAAGGTATTCATGTTTGATTTGCTTATTGTCCCCTTGAACTTTGACTCAATTTTCCCAGAGCTCAAAACAAGGCCAAGTAGCTTGTTAAGCCACATTTTGAATCTATAAATACTAACACATATGTAATGCGGGTCGTGTTGAAATACTTGTTAAATGTACTTAACATGAAATAATTTAATTTCAGGATATTGATCGAACATTACACAAGAAAAGTCACAAGTCAAGTCAATGTATCAGCTCTACACTTTATTTACTTAGCTGCTGATAAAATTTATGTTTCTTGATTTCTCTATTTCTCTATTAGAACAGGTTTGAAATAGAAATGTTTGATAACGCATTTGATTTCTCTATTTCTGAAACAGATTTCTATTCCAGAAATTGATTTGGAGGAGAAATCATGTGACACCCCTCGACGGCCCCCGATCCGATTTGGGTCGCCACAGTTTGCTTACCATTTACTTTCCTAATAACATGTCACTCTGGTACCATTTCAATTGCAACGGGTCTATACAATCTGGGGGTTTACATCTTTTAGATCGGTCCCTTGCGCAGTTAAAATACGGAAGCACATCCAACAACTCCCTTCTCTATGTTCAGAAAACGATGCACACCTACTAAATATCTTATATAAGTTAAAACCGAACACGTTTATTTACATAGAGCAGATGGACATCTTTAGTCGGTACATCAAAATGCCGTTGTTTTCTATACTCGGCTACACTTCAAAAGATGACCGACATCTCCTCCCACAATCGTATGCTTAAGGTCCATCAATTAGTGTCGGCGTCCAAAGGTTCCCTCCTTTGCTATCCTTCTCCTCGCGGTCATATCCAACCGCTCAAACCATTTACTAATCGAAATGTTATTAAAAGGGTGAGACAACCACTCCAGCCAGATAGGAAATCCAATAACAACTCAATGCATCGGGCGGATCATACATGCATTGCAGGCGTTACTTACCTTGAAGCCATGCGCATACTATCATGCATCATCATATCAATTTATAACACATACATGTATATCATCATCGTATCATACATGTCATCATCGTCATGACATCATTACATCATACGTGTCATCATCATCATGGCCTCATTACATCATACATGTCATCATCATCATGGCATCACTACATCATACATGTCATCATCATCATGACATCACTACATCATACATGTCATCATCATCATGACATCATCACAATATACATGCCATATCATATATCATCATCATCATCATCATCATCATGCATATCATCATGCATATCATATCATGGGTGATCATCATATCACATCACATATCATCATCATCATCATCATCATCATCATCATCATATCATGGGTGATCATCACATCACATCACATATCATCATCATCATCATCATCATCATCATCATGCATATCATCATGCACATCATATCATGGGTGATCATCATATCACATCACATATCATCATCATCATCATTATGCATGCATATCATATCATGGGTGATCATCATATCACATCACATATCATCATCATCATCATCATCATCATCATCATGCATATCATCATGCATATCATATCATGGGTGATCATCATATCACATCACATATCATCATCATCATCATCATCATCATCATCATCATGCATATCATCATGCATATCATATCATGGGTTAATTTTCATCTTTTATCTTTAAATTTGATCACCACATCACCCATTTCTCATATCATCAATTTCATCATCCCTTCGGGCAAAGACCTCCGACGGGGTTCCCAGCATTCCGGCCATCCCATGGCCACCGGGCTTCCAGGCCCCCCACATTAGGGCATCTCGCATCCCAACTAGCATCACGAGGCATTCCGCCCGGGCGTAAAACCTCCGACAGGGCTTCCAGCCTTTACCCTTCTAGCCAGGCATCTCGCACCCCAATCTTGGCATCGCGAGGCATTCCTTTCGGGCAAAGACCTCCGACAAGGCTTCCGGAATTATGTACCGACATACCACCAGCCCTCTCCTGGAATTACGTACCGTATACCACCGGGCATCCCGACACTCCCGAGGAATCTCTGGGATTATGCCACTAGGCCACCGAGCATCATCATCCACCACAACCACTTCCTCACTTATCATTATCCACATTTACCATTATTTTGATCTCAATTTAACATGGCATATGGCGTGACATCAAACAAGTCATACTTGGCACACATGCATCACAATTCAATGTCATACATACACCAATATCTCATCATACATACAACAGTGCATAATTATTTATTAATAAATTCAATGGAATTTATGGCCAATAAAATAATCCATTTTATTTTATTATTTTTATTTATTTATTTATTTATAATAAATAAATATTAAATTCAATATCCATAAATTCCCAAAATTATAAAAATTACAGCAAATATTAAACAAGCCAATAGGATGATAATTTCATACAAAATACATGGCCAAATAGCATTTCACACAATTTCCCAATTTTCACAAAACAGCACATAATATTCGGATAAAACCAGAGTGCACAGTTTCCGAAGAAATTCGATTAAAATATTCATACGGTCTCCAAAAATTACGAAATTTTACAGACTGATAGCCAAGACATTTTCGCAAAACTTTCATGAATAACTCCAAGCCAGATTCTTTTTAGATTATTTTATACAACCTCACGAAGATTCTGGATCCATTACCGCATCGTCCAGTGCACATATCACCGAAATATTGAGATTTAACCTAACTATTCTCTTTATTTTCCTCTGAAATTCAGATATGTAATACATAAAGGTTTCCTCTAAAAGTTTCATGAAGAGATCCAAATCAAATAACCAGAGTAGAGTCATCATTTAGGTCCTTGAAGTCTCGGGTATCTCAAAATACATCACCAGAATCATCTTCTTCAAGATCTAGTCGATTCACTAGGCTATACTTGTTCATTTCACTTAAAATTTGATTATGTTGTATTTTAAGATGTCTCCTACAACTTTCATGAAGACATCGAAGTGATATTCTCAACCAAAACCAACATGCAACCATGAATCCAGCAAGAGGTCAGTAAAAACTCTCCAGATCTGAGGTCTCCGTAGAACAAAACTTTAACCCCTAAAATCTCCATCATTTTTCACGAAATTTCAGTATGTTATAGTAAAAGATGTTAGCTACAACTTTCATGAAGACATAAAAGCAAAAATAGGACTCCAAACACACATGCAAGCTCAAACAAGTTACGGACTCACACAACCCGAGCAAGAATAGTCACACGACTTAAGAACAAGCCAACCTTACCTCGGTTTTTCTCACTTAAAACACCCAAAATCTAAAAAACAACAATATACAAGCATGCAAGAGAAGTTAGAGGACTCCACTTGCCTCTAGACCGGACGGACAGCAGCAAAAGAGACGGCACACCGGCGACGGACGAACGGCGTGCGGGCGGCGACGGGCGAGCTCCTCCTCTCTCGGCCTCCCTCTTCTCTCTCGCAACTCACTCTCTCGGCTCACTCTCTTGGCCGAACAAGCCACTCTCTCTCTCTCCCTCTCTCTCTCTCTTTTTGGTTGTATATATTTGCATGCACTCTAGGTTTGCATGGGGGACAAGTGTAATTGTGGAGGAAGACAAGTGTCCACCATGCTTCACCTCCTCCATGCCACTTGTCCTATTGCATGCATCATGGGCCTTGGAGTTGGGCTGGTCGACCACTCCTCTTGGGCCTCTATTGGGCCAGCCAACTTGGCCCATTAAAAGCTTAGGCCAATGGGCCTAACGCCCATCCTAAAAATTGACATTTTCCTCTCTCTTTTTTTTTTTTTTTAAATTTCTTTTATAAATATTTTAAACTTTAAATTTTCCACATGGCCAAAGTCTTTCGACATTTCATTTATTGAAATTTAATTTATAAAGTGCATGGCCAAGCATAGATTATTAATTTATCTTATAGTCCTAAATTCAAAATTCATAAACACAAGCACAATAACACCTAACCTTAAGAAAACTAATGGCTAACACATAGACCATAGGTAATTTCATTACCTAATTATAGGCTTTAATTTCTCTAGAGGATGACTTGAATTTTGGGATGCCACAAATCAAAAGCTAGAAATTATAGCTTCTCTGTTTCTGAAATAGAAACACAAATTATTTCATTTTCTCCATCCTTCAGAAATAGAAGTTTTGTTCTCAAATTAGCAAAAGAGGTTATCATACCACATTCCTTTGATGTTGTCCTACAAGAGATTCTCATGGATCCTAAGCATAAACGTTACTTCAAGGTAGAATTCTCATATATTACTTTACACCATCAATTTTATTTTGTTAATAATCTTGTATGATACTAGTTTTTGATAAAATGACAGGGCTGTATAGACGTTATTAATGGCACCCACATTCATGCTTTTGTACTTGTGTCGAAGCAAATCCCATTTAGAGGTAGGAAATGCATCACCACTCAGAATGTGACGTGCGTTTATTCATTTGATATGGAATTTACTTTTGTATATGCTAATTGAGAAGGTTTTGCTAACGATTGTCGAGTGCTTGCAGCAGCACTAAAGACTTCTCATTTGGAATTTCCTCGGCCGCCACCGGGTATTTGTTTATCCTTTAAGGAGTAATTTCTTTATGATCATATTTATAGTTACAAATTATGACCAATGTATGAATACATTGTTGAGGGAAAATACTAGGTCATGGATTCTGGTTATGCAGCAACTCCGGGATTTTTAACTCCTTTTAGAGGTGACCGGTATCATTTAAATGAGTATAGGGGTAGAGCGAGACGGCCAACAATTACAAGAGAATTATTCAATTATAGGCATTCTTCTTTAAGGAATGTTATTGAAAGATCATTTGGGGCATTGAAGAATTGCTTTTTCATTTTAAGACACATGCCCTCATTTGCAATTCGAAAGCAAGAACATATCGTAATTGCATGTTGTGTTATCCATAATTACATTCGTGATCAAGACAAGATGGATAAGAACTTTTCCCTATATAGAGATCCGATGTACTTGGCTAAACCTACACAGGATGAGCCTGCAAACGTTCAGTTGACTGAGGAGGGTGTTAGGGAAATCCCTTATGATGTTTTGAAGATGACAAAATAAATCAAATGCTACTAACATATTTGATGGTTGAGTAATAGGCCATGCAGATGTTAGAACATGTAGAGGATATTATCAAAGTCGAAGGCGCGGACTCAAGACTCAAAGTCGAAGGCGCAGACTCAAGACTCAAAGTCTGAAGACTGCCAGACTCTAGACTCAAAGTCTGAAGGCTGTTAGACTCAAGACTCATATTGTAAAGTCTACAGACCCAGATTGTAAAGTCTCAAGACTCAGATCTTAAAGTCTAAAGACTCGAGACTTTACATCCGATTCGATGAATCGTAACTCAAGCCCAATCATACAACGGCTAGTGATCCGGTTTGGATTCCACATCAAGACCGATTTGATTGAAGACAAGAACTTTCTATACGAAGAAGCTTTACTTATGGAAACCAAGATTTCGTTTGTATGGGCGATCGGAATCATTTTGGGATTCTACCTTTGTCACTCAACGGCTACCAAATCTTCTAGATACAGAGTTGTCCAATGGGTATATTGGAAGACGATTCTCGGGATACTGTCCAACGGTAGTTTGGAAGTGGAGGAGTATTTAAGGAGATCATGGACCGATGAGCAAGTAAGAGACGGAGCGTAGAATTTATAATTCCAAAGTCTAAGCGACTTTAGATCATATACTTGTCTCTTGAGAGCTTAAACGTTTGTAATCGTGAGAGAAATACCAAGAGAGTGACTTAGTGAGATAGTGTGATATACTAAGTGTTTGCACTCGGAGTTGTAATCTCTTGTTGATTGCATAGTGGAATCCAGCCAAGAAGGCTGTTATCGTGGGAGAGTGGACGTAGGCTTGGATTAAGCCGAACCACTATAAATCTCGTGTTCTTATTCTCTTCCTTAACTCCTTTATTTTGTTCATACTAGCACTCTCAATTGGTATCAGAGCCAAGTGCTCGGTTTATAAAAGTGTTTTTACTTTTGAGCTAAAGATTCTTTATGGCTAGTATGTTGGCACCAGGTCTTATGGAAGGGCAAAGCAACACAAGGCCACCATATTTCGATGGAAGAAAATACAAGCAGAATGGCCAGAAAAGAACAAAAAAGAAGAAGATGATGAGCAAGAAAATTTATGCTTGATGGAACATTCAGAATCTGAGTCTAACTCACGAGACTCGGAAATTAGAGTCTGATTCAGAACCAGACTCAGAATCCGATGAGGAAATCAAGGGGGAGAAAGCAAATCCAAAAGAAAAGGAAAAGAATCGTGATCATCTCAAAAAGGCAACAAATTGAGGGGGAGCTTTGATCAATTATGGAAAAATCTTTTTTGATTGATCGTGATCTTATTATGGATGGAAGGAAAGGTAATTGTATCAGAATTTATTCTACAAAATCCGGTCAGTGCATCTCTTATTACCTTTTGTCATTAACAAATCTCTTATTGATATTATCAATTTATTATGACAAAAATGGTACGTGAATTTTATGATGCATCCGTGATTTTTATTGGATATTTGCTGATATAATCGAAGTGAGCTATATTGCATATCTTTAATATTCGATTTACTTTATAAAAGCTGATTTGTGGAAATTGTGATTCATGCAAGATATTTGTTATCATTCTCTACGTGAATCCATCATTATCGCTTTTTGATTATGACAAAAAGGGGGAGAAGATATGAATATGCATATGTGCTAATTGGTTGATATTATCTATGGCATAATATTGAGCTGTGATTATTTTCTAAATATTATTATGCTCAATCTATTTGTTATCTTCGATATCCTTTGATTTAAATTTTTAAAAGCATGTTTACAAATCTGCATATTCAGAGATTGTTTTGTCATCATCAAAAAGGGGAGATTGTTAGGGAAATCCCTTATGATGTTTTGAAGATGACAAAATAAATCAAAGGCTACTAACATATTTGATGGTTGAGTAATAGGCCATGCAGATGTTAGAACATGTAGAGGATATTATCAAAGTCCGAAGACCGCCGGACTCAAGACTCAAAGTACGAAGACTGCCAGACTCAAGACTCAAAGTCTGAAGACTGCCAGACTCAAGACTCAAAGTCTGAAGACTGCCAGACTCTAGACTCAAAGTCTGAAGGCTGTTAGACTCAAGACTCATATTGTAAAGTCTACAGACCCAGATTGTAAAGTCTCAAGACTCAGATCTTAAAGTCTAAAGACTCAGACTTTACATCCAGATTCGATGAATCGTAACTCAAGCCCAATCATACAACGGCTAGTGATCTGGTTTGGATTCCACATCAAGACTGATTTGATTGAAGACAAGAACTTTCTATACGAAGAAGCTTTACTTATGGAAACCAAGATTTCGTTTGTATGGGCGATCGGAATCATTTTGGGATTCTACCTTTGTCACTCAACGGCTACCAAATCTTCTAGATACAGAGCTGTCCAATGGGTATATTGGAAGACGATTCTCCGGGATACCGTCCAACGGTAGTTTGGAAGTGGAGGAGTATTTAAGGAGATCATGGACCGATGAGCAAGTAAGAGACGGAGCGTAGAATTTATAATTCCAAAGTCTAAGCGACTTTAGATCATATACTTGTCTCTTGAGAGCTTAAACGTTTGTAATCGTGAGAGAAATACCAAGAGAGTGACTTAGTGAGATAGTGTGATATACTAAGTGTTTGCACTCGGAGTTGTAATCTCTTGTTGATTGCATAGTGGAATCCAGCCAAGAAGGCTGTTATCGTGGGAGAGTGGACGTAGGCTTGGATTAAGCCGAACCACTATAAATCTCGTGTTCTTATTCTCTTCCTTAACTCCTTTATTTTGTTCATACTAGCACTCTCAGAGGGAAACCAAATAAATACGCTTAGGAAAACCATTGCCAATAAAATGGCAAGAGATAATAATATGCCGGAAATTCCATGAAATTGTATTTTCAACTTTTGTAATGTATTAGTATTATTTCGACTATTATTTTGTATTTGAGGATTTCCTATGTTGTTATATATCCAATTTTATTTCTATAAATAGAAATTTTATTCTGTTATCAAACGGATTTATGTTCTAGAAATAGAAATTTTGAGTTGTTATCAAACGGGTTTCTTTGCTTAGAAACTTGTCTGGGGAATAGAAATTGAGAAATCAATTTCTGGCCAGAAATCAATTTCTATTTCAGAAATTTTATCATGCGTAACCTTAGCTGCTTAGTCAGTGTCTAGGTAATTAATCCAAAGGGCAGTAGCTTTGTGTTTGACTACTTATGGAACATCATTCACAGCCCCATCAGCCGAATTGATTTGAAGTGGGAACGCGTGAATAAACCGGATAATTGGATGAACATTTTGAACCGATTGAGCTGATGTGGTTTTGTCCATGGGTTTTCCCCATTTTTCTCTTATACTTTCGTTTCATGTTAACAATTTGCTTCGAGCTTGTTTTTGAAAGTTCTATCACATTTTACATCAAGATCCTATGAATAACAGCAGTTCAAACAATAACTATGTAAGTTCCCAAAGGACAAGGGAAGATTCGGTTCAGGCCCTTTGATTTCCTCATATTTGTAACACCAAACTCGACAGGACGGTAGTTGAAATATGAAAACTGTCCTCAACTTAGAATGGAAGTATAGAAGGCCTTTCAGCTTATTTAACACCTGCTAGTTGCATGTTAGAATGTATAGCTTTGGTAGTTTGCCATATGATATATCATTTATGTTAGCCGCCGAGGCGACTTCCCAAGATCGACGTAGCTAGAAGACCGAACATGTAGGAGCAGAATACGAGGATTTGTGTACCTTATGTGGAATCTATCGTTCTTTATGTGGAATGACGACGATTCAATGCTCGGACAATGATCCAATGCTCGAATGACGAGCCATCGCTTAGGTTCTTCTCCTCTATGACCCTTAGCACTTGGCTCGATGAGACCGCCATTCACGGTTTTTCTTATGTGAGGTGAGAGAGTTTCTAGAAGCATTAAGGGCTAGAGGAGGGACCTTAGCACTATGTATAGAGTTTTGGATGGGTCCTCTCATCACGGGCGGGGCCCAACTCGGCCCACACAATGCCAGACCCATATTCGACCATTAAGAAAACCTTATGCTTTACCTTATTAGACCAATCCCGTAAAACGGAAATTACAATCTAAATTAATGTAGCCCACACAAGGAAAACTCTTATATTCTCCCACTTGGGCTATATTAATTGAGACTTTACTTTATGTGCGCACCTTTATAGTGGTCTAGTGGCAATTCTTAATAGTCAATCATATCCCATAAAGTTTCCAATACCGAATTATGGCGGTAACTGCATGTATTTATATAGAGCCTTCCATGATCACGAATGCTTTCAACTTTATTGATATGGATTCAATATGATTGTGTGGCAAACGGATAACACCTTATAAAGAGTAATACCTTATGTGTTATCTCCCTTGTCGATCACTATTCTCTTACCTTAAGTGTCACAGAAAACTGGATATGCTACTAGAGAATATCCTTATGGTCCCAATGAACCCACATATGTCTTATATTTATGGTTAACCTTTCTTTATGTGTAATAAAGAGATATGTTCAAGGCTGATAACCAGATGCCAGCCTTGACTCAAGGCTTACACAATACTTTGAGATTTTCATTACATATAATCAATTCAATATGGTGACCACACATTCATGAACACTTTATTAAATGTGCAACATACATAAGCTTTATTAGAGCAAAATCAAAACAGTTCCCACCAAACTAAAACATCCAATGATGCTCCTTAGCCCATGTTCACGATATGTTGTTCAAGTACATAAGGGCTAAAATCTTTAATTAGTGGGTTTATAGCCACATCATCCGTGGAAATATGCTCTACTGTAGTGTCACTATTTTGTATTATTTCTTTATGGTCAGAAACCTGACTGTCATAAATCTAGACCCCTCGAGACCCTTATTGTTGTTGACAAACAACACTGAAGAGTTATTGTCTCGATACAACCATATGAGTATTCATAATATCAAATATGATCAACTCTTTAATGAGGTTTCGAAGTCAAATATCCTAAGTAACAGCTAAAAGGCATGTTATAAACTCCAATTATATGATAAAGGATAACATAAATTTATGTTGATCGCTTTGTCATAACACTGCACCTTTTGCTAATACACTAGCATAAAGTGTATCATTTATTTTGTTTTCTAAAATTTGAATAAGGACAATACTAGATATTCAATCTATCGGCTTTAACAACAATAGCCTTTCTTGACTTATTGAATATTTTCAAAATACAATCAAATCTAAGATAAATGTGACGTACGCCAATAACGATCTCTATAGATCTCAATGCCAAGGATAAAAGGTACTTGACCAGGGTTTTTCAAGTCAAAATTCATCAATAATATTTATATTATCTTATGTAGTAATCCAATATTGCTATCACAAGCAACTTATCACTTACATGGAATCTGAGAAAACTAAATTTTCTCCCACTGACCTTGTGCGTGAGTCCACGCGGCGGCGTGTGCCGCCGACTCCCACCACTGCCTGAGCGCGTGGTAGCGCGTGAGGCCGTTTCCGGCCTCGTCTCGACGCGTACAAGCCATCAAAATGCTCGTCTTGGCTCTTAGAATTCATATATGTGATCAAAATTCACTTTTACCAGACCAAAATCCATGAAAACAGGCGAAACAGTCCAAGGGTAGGTGAAATCTGAACTTCTCATCGCCGGCGCATTTGGCCTCTGCCAGAGGCATGCCACCCACTGAAACGCTCGGCTCAACGAGAAGAATCCAAATATGTTTTCAAAATAAAGTTTCAACAAGAAATTTTTTTGAAAATGGGCCAGAAGCAACAGTTCAGGTTCTAGGCTACGAGGCTCTAATACGAAATGTTAGCCGCTGAGGTGACTTCCCAGGATCGATGTAGCTAGAAGACCGAACATGTAGGAGCAGAATACGAGGATTTGTGTACCTTACGTGGAACCTATCATTCTTTATGCGGAATGACGACGATCCAATGCTCGAACGACGAGCCGACGCTTAGGTTCTTCTCCTCTATGACCCTTGGCTCCTAGCTTGATGAGACCGCCACTCATGGTTTTCCTTATGTGAGGTGAGAGAGTTTCTGGAAGCATTAAGGGCTAGAGGAGGGATCTTAGCGCTATTTATAGAGTTTTGGACGGGCCCTCTTATCATGGACTAGACCCAACTCAGCCCACACAATGCTAGGCCCATATTCGACCATTAAGAAAATCTTATGCCTTACCTTATTAGATCAACCTCATAAAACGGCAATTACAATATAAATTAATATAGCCCACACAAGGAAAACTCTTACAATATAATGCACAGGAATTGAAATAGACAAATTGAGGAATTACAGGGTTAATGAACCCCAAAACGGAGACTTAAAACAACATTTGGCCAAAAATAAAAGATCTAAACGAAATTGACCACAAAAGTAGATATAAACGTCAAATCCTTTTTCTCTCCTTTTTTTACCAAAAAAAAAAACGTCAAATCCTAGAAATGAAAGCAGTCATCTTATTTTGCAATCAACATCATGTTGTTGATAAGAGAAATTAGCAGGTCAGACAATTTTTACTTTGCACGAGAATGCATGCATGCATGCAGAATCATGTTGCAGATAAATCAGAAGGTAAGAAAATTCGGGGAAAAAAAAGCTTTGGCAAATATAAATATATGTGAATATCATATACGAGTGGTCATCTTCCTATGTTTCGAATGTTGGAGATCATGAATGAAACAAGGATTCGAACAAACATTATAATGGAAAGATCGAACATCGTGGCACTCTTCTGAATACTAAATTACCATTAGATACATATTAAAATGATTAGCCAATAAAAAAAGCAAACCTCTTTGTTTCCTCCTGACCGATTTCATCCTTTTCTCTCTTGATGAAGATAAGCATGATATTCTGTAATTTCTACATATTAAAAATCGACACATAAAGCTCGAGCATTTGCGCTACAACTACCGGAACCCTTGTTTGAAAGAAGCCTTGAACTTGCCCTCGACCAAATAAAGCTTGTATCTGGCCACCCTCCTCTTCTCTACTTCTCCGGGTCATTCCACCACGTTTATCGACTTCTAAAACGTAAGAAATAGGCAAAGGCCAGAGTCCATTTCGACTTACAACATCAGGTTTCTCTATACCCATCCCAAAGGCAATGGTAGCACACACAATCTGGACCTCTCCTGTATGCCATTTCTTTTGAACAGTGACAAGCTACTAATCCAGCATGATAGTAATCCATTTTTATACGGCACTTCTCATTCAAGTATTTTGCAACATCAACACATTCACTCTTCCAAAAGCAATATACTATGCCACAAAAATTAGCAAAACAATTTTTTAGCAGCCCTTCAAGCTGCTTCAATGGTTCCTAGGTCTTAGCTATGACCTTGTATTTTAGATGTAGTCTGTCAAACCTTGGGTCCCGAAGCTTTGACAGACTAGATCTAATATATGAGAACATGGGGAACCCCAAGAGCTTTTAGGATATTTTGTGATGGATGTATAATTCAATCATATAATATGATTATTTCAACATAATTGGGAGGTTAATATGTGAGTTTAGTACCCACGAACCGGAGTGGCAGTTGCAGTTAAGGCGGACATACAGAAAGTTCTGCTCGAGACATCCCAGTCCCCTATAATCTAGCTGAAATTCGTATCCCCCTTGACTAATAATGACAACCACAAGAGTGACAATCAATGAGCTTTACTCCTTAATCAGTCTAAATGTACAAGAAAAGCTCAAACCAGTAGCATTTTCCTTTCATGAGATCAAACTGGCAGAGCAAATCCAGTTAAGACCTTGTAAGAAACACAATCAATGATCACATGGTTGAACCTTTGCCTTTCTCAAGTTGTTACCATAAAGTATAAGCGTTAATAGAATAAACGGGGACACAAGAACCAGCTTAAGAGACTAAGTATCATGCCAAACATAGATAGGAGATTGGATCCTTATCCAAGCTTATGCCAATTCCAATTTGTTAAAAAAATATATTATTTGATGTGTGCGCTGCGGAAGCATGGTTTTGGTAGTAGTTATAGTTTTTGGTTTGTGACGTGTGTGCAAGTGTATGGTGTAGTTTATGGATGATGGACAAGGGATAGACTAGGATAATTGAAAGATATAGAACGGAAAATAGTTTCATTAGTTGAACAAAATAGTTTGATGGAGGTACAATAGAGATCTTGACCTCTCATGGTGGAGGGTTCACCTCACACACAAGGTGGAGGGTTTACCTCTCACACACAAATAGTCATGTACAAGCATATTTATAGGCGTGAATCCACCGCCATACACAACCGACTTAGTACATAAAATAATATAAAATTGCAGCTGGGATCTTTGTCTCGGCTTCTCTCGATTCTTGGAGTTACTTCTCCCCTTATTCTCGATTTTTCTATTCTTTGCAACTCCCAGCCACTTTTGTTGACCTTTCTTCCAAGATTTCCATGCACAAATTTCCCATGCACGAGACTTTTCTAGGTTGTTCTCCTTCAGCCGTTATTCTTGACTTTTCTTTTGCTTTTTGCTGCCCACGTACCAGGAAATTCTTCAACGTTTGAGAGTCTTCTTTAACTTGTTGCTGCCGACTTTGCTCCTTCTCCATTAAGCTAGTAGTTTCTGGATTTTATTGAAAATGGATCACTAATTTCCAACACTCCCCCTTGATCCATTTTCGGGATAATCCAGACTTGTGTTGTAAAGTATCGGACATACCTTGAAATTTTCTTATAGTTTGTCCCATACCTCATCTTTATTCCATGATCCTTGTATTCTCCCATCGAAACACTTGCACTTGCCTCGAATGTGCATGTTTGTTTCTTCAACGATGTCCCATACGTCTCGGAACATCAAAATGCATTTAGTTGTAGTTGTTAGCTCGGGCTCGGGCTCTGGCTCTCGTAGGCTCGGCTCCGGCCCGGCTTGGTTCCGCTCGGCTCCGGCTCGGCTCTCTTGGCTCTCGCTCGGGCTCTGGCCTTCTTAGTTGTGGATGGTGAGGACAAACACCCATAACCATCCAATGTGCCTATCTCTGGCTTCACAGTCCCTTACACCTGGCTCAGTTACGAACCTGGGCGAATCTGGCTCTGATACCATGTTAAAAAAGGGTTCACCTCACACACAAGGTGGAGGGTTTACCTCTCACACACAAATAGTCATGTACAAGCATATTTATAGGCGTGAATCCACCGCCATACACAACCGACTTAGTACATAAAATAATATAAAATTGCAGCTAGGATCTTTGTCTCGGCTTTTCTCGATTCTTGGAGTTACTTCTCCCTTATTCTCGATTTTTCTATTCTTTGCAACTCCCAGCCACTTTTGTTGACCTTTCTTCCAAGATTTCCATGCACAAATTTCCCATGCACGAGACTTTTCTAGGTTGTTCTCCTTCAGCCGTTATTCTTGACTTTTCTTTTGCTTTTTGCTGCCCACGTGGTCTGCTGCCCACGTACCAGGAAATTCTTCAACGTTTGAGAGTCTTCTTTAACTTGTTGCTGCCGACTTTGCTCCTTCTCCATTAAGCTAGTAGTTTCTGGATTTTATTGAAAATGGATCACTAATTTCCAACACTCCCCCTTGATCCATTTTCGGGATAATCCAGACTTGTGTTGTAAAGTATCGGACATACCTTGAAATTTTCTTATAGTTTGTCCCATACCTCATCTTTATTCCATGATCCTTGTATTCTCCCGTCGAAACACTTGCACTTGCCTCGAATGTGCATGTTTGTTTCTTCAACGATGTCCCATACGTCTCGGAACATCAAAATACATTTAGTTGTAGTTGTTAGCTCGGGCTCGGGCTCTGGCTCTCGTAGGCTCTGGCTCTAGCTCCGGCTTGGTTCTGGCTCTGGCTCCGGCTATGGCTCTCTTGGCTCTCGCTCGGGCTCTGGCCTTCTTAGTTGTGGATGGTGAGGACAAACACCCATAACCATCCAATGTGCCTATCTCGGCTTCACAGTCCCTTACACTGGCTCGATTACGAACCCGGGGGCGAATCGCTCGATACCATGTTAAAAAAGGGTTCACCTCACACACAAGGTGGAGGGTTTACCTCTCACACACAAATAGTCATGTACAAGCATATTTATAGGCGTGAATCCACCGCCATACACAACCGACTTAGTACATAAAATAATATAAAATTGCAGCTAGGATCTTTGTCTCGGCTTCTCTCGATTCTTGGAGTTACTTCTCCCCTTATTCTCGATTTTTCTATTCTTTGCAACTCCCAGCCACTTTTGTTGACCTTTCTTCCAAGATTTCCATGCACAAATTTCCCATGCACGAGACTTTTCTAGGTTGTTCTCCTTCAGCCGTTATTCTTGACTTTTCTTTTGCTTTTTGCTGCCCACGTGGTCTGCTGCCCACGTACCAGGAAATTCTTCAACGTTTGAGAGTCTTCTTTAACTTGTTGCTGCCGACTTTGCTCCTTCTCCATTAAGCTAGTAGTTTCTGGATTTTATTGAAAATGGATCACTAATTTCCAACACAATTACTCTGGGAAGTAATTTCCATTGGAGCTTATTTAAGTAGTGCGCTCTTTACTCAATATAATGAAAGATGGGCCACTAAGTGTTCCCAAACGATGGAACCTAAATCTTTTCATCGAACAAGGAACACTGCATTCTGTTATATGGAAACTTCATAGGGTTCTGGGCTTCAGAAGGTCTAGTGTAACCCCGATAATTTAATTAGGCTAGAAACATAGAAAATGCAGAGAAGTTTGGAAAAAGAGCTTAAGTTAGCATATATAAAAGCTCAAACCGGCAGTATGTTCCTTTCATGACAACCACGAAAGTGACAACCAATGAGCTCTTGTCATCAATCAGGCAAATGTACAATAAAAGCTCAAACCAGCAGCACGTTCCTTTCAAGAGATTAAATTGGCAGAGCAAATCCAGTTAATACCTTTTAAGAAACACGATCAATGATCATGTGGGTGGACCCTTGCCTTTCTCATGTTGTCAGTATATAGTATAACCATTAATAGAATAAACAGATACACAAGAATGAGCTTAAGAGACTGAGTATTATGCGATACTTAGATACTAGATGGCATCTTCCTTTCATGAGATTAAACCGGCTGAGCAAATCCAGTTAATACCTTGTAAGAAACACAATCAAAGATCACGTGGGTGGACCTTTGCCTTTCTCAAGTTGTCAGTATATAGTGTAATCATTAATAGAATAAATAGATACAAGAGAGCCAGCTTAAGAGATGGAGTATCATGCCAAACATAGACAGCAGATGGCATCCTTATCCAAGCTTATGCCACTTCCAATTACTTTAGGAAGTCATTTCCACTGCAGCTTATTTAAGTTGAGTGCTCTTACTCAAATTAATGAATGATGTGCCACTAAGTTCTCCCAAACGACGAAACCTAGTTCTTTTCCAAATCTCAAACAAGGAACATTGCATTCTATTATATTAGAACTTCACAGGGGCTTCAGAAGGTCTAGGGTAACACTGACAATTTAATAAGGCTAGAAACACAAAAAATGCAAAAAAGTTTGGAAAAAGAGTTTAAGTTAGCTTATATAAATGGAAACTTGCTTATATTTATCTAGAATAAGGACAACAGTTTTGCAGTGGCATCATCACAAATGATTATTCTTTTTGAAGTAACTCTAGCATGATCTTTCTTCATGTACAAGGCATGCCAAAGATTATGCATACCTCACGCAATGTCACTCATCAACAACAAAACCAGCTAGTTGTGCCTACAATAAAATATCATAGAATATAAAAAATTATAAAGAATCTTTCTGGAAAAAAGTTACAGTGCATCGAAACAATACCTTTTCGCCAAGCATTTCAATATCTCGAGAAATGATATTTTTCCCCCAATCCTTTCAGGAGTTAGATGCAATAGCTTGCACGATGTTTATCTTTTCTGAAAGGGCAGGCAAAGTAGAAATGGAGGTTAATATTTGACAGTCACAACACTCGGCATAAAAGTTTTAGAAGTCCAATAGAGCTAAACCTTGCCTTAGTTCTCAAAGGACAACTGCCAATCGATTCGTAGTCTCGAATCGAATTCGAGCAAGCTCAAAGTGCTTGTGTTCGATAACCTTGCCAGCGATGGCGGGATTGATGTTTTTCGTTTTCCAATTTTATACACCGGAGAACGGGAGAGACTTGGAGCCATAATTTTTCAGTTCTTTTTTTCACAATGCCGTTTTTGCCCCTGACGTTTGTTCAAGTTCTATTTTTGCTCCCCATAAGTTTTTTTCTGGTTTCATTTGACACCTTTGGGATCGTTCTGTGTGAAAGTTCCCTTGCGGACATGAGACTTGCATGTAAAGTTTTACATTTACGAGATGTATCTCGAATTTCGGGCTAAGTATCAGTGCCAAAACTTGTGTATAGCGCTTACTTTGGTGCCAAAAGTTTATGTCGGATCACTTAATTGCTAAATCGAAAAAAAGAAAAAGAAACGATCACTTTGAGGCCACCAGCAAGAGATTTCAGCCAGATTAATTACATGGCTTTATATTTAAAAAATAATAATTGTTGTGGCTTTAAAATGACGTCATTTTCTATCCTCCTCAAGAAACGACGTCATTTTGCCGTTATACGTGGACATCATCACAAAAATGACTCCGTATAGCTCATATGGGGATTGAAATTAGGGTTTTCGTCGCTCAGCCATCGTCGTTCGCCCGCCATCGCTCGGCCACCGTCGCTCAGTCACCATTGTAGTTGCTCAACCAAGTGAATGAGGAGAGACTGAGATTGTTGCTCAAGCAAGAAGTGGCAAGAAGAATAGGAGGCGAGGGCGGAGGAGGAGGAGGAAGAAGAGGGGTCGAAGGTGCTGCTGGTGCACTGCTCTCTCTCAATTTGAGGATTTAGGGTTTCTAAGTTGGGAGAAGGACGCCAAACGGTGTCGTTTTGTTGTTTGGATGTTGACTGTACCTTCCGATGAGCCACGTCGGCTTCAAAAATTAATAAAAAAAGTGTTACATTGGATTTCTGGCTAATTTCATCGGTGTTAGCACTAAAATGATCATTTTTCAAATTTATTGACACTTAAGTGATCCAAAATAAACTTTTGACATCAAAGTAAACACCGTACACAAGTTTTGGCACCGATAGTGTACTTACCCCTCAAATTTCTCTCCTATTAGTGTTTATCTGAAAAGCAAAAAATTGACATAGTAATGGCTTTTCTTTAATTTTCATTTTCACCTTTCTATATATTAATATACATATTTCAATGAAACGATTTTCAAATTTTAGAAAAATAGCATTTCCAAAACTACTTTAATATTTTACTAAATATACACAAAATTTGTGACACATAGGCCGCAAAACTTTAAGAAATATAAAGGAAGTTACAATCAATTTAATATTTTACTAAATATACATTTCCAAAACTAGTTCAATAGTTTGCTAAATATACACAAAATTAGTGACACATAGGCCGCAAAACTTTATGAAATATAAAGAAAGTTACAATCAATTTAATATTTACTAAATATACATAAAAGAAGGTTATTTTCAATCAAGACTGTGTTTGTTTCGCGAAGAAAATACTTTTTCCATAATATCTAATCTTTGGGACACGAAAAATGGGTGATAAAATAAAAATAAAAAAAAACTTTCTATCGTCTCCAAAGCTACTCCTCCTCCGCTGCTATCTTGTCCTTCTCTTCTAAATAGTAGAGCAAAGGTCTCTCTCTCTCTCTCTCCTAACATAACATTGAATCCTCATCAAATCTGAGAAATAATCATTTGATTTTGATCGAAAAAATATGTTTTGATTGATCGAAATGATAGTGGTATCAAATCTTTCTTCTCGTTGTCGAGATTACTTTGCCCAAAAAATCGAACTATTACCTCATGAGACTGTCAATTCCTAGCCAAAGACACTTAGGGGTACATGACAAACTGCAATTTCTGTTCCAGAAACAAATTTCCTATTCTAGACTTGTTTCTGGAATATAAATCCGTTTGATAAACCTATTCCATTTTTCTATTTCTGAAATAGATTCTTGTTCTAGAAATAAGTTTGGAATAGAAATCAGAAGTAGAAATTTTCTACTTTTCTATTTCTGGTATAGAAATGAGAAATAAAAAATTTTCTCATCATTCGTCAACCGGTCCTTCATCCATCGCCGTCGACCATCGTCCATCGGTTACCGCTGCCGCCGCCACCGTCGATCGCCGGTCCACCACCGTCCAAAAAAAAAAATTTGTGTCATTATCAAACTAATTTCTATTTTTAAAGTAGAAATTTTGTGTCGTTATCAAATGGTTTTTTTTCTTAGAAACTCTTCTAGAAATAGAAATAGAAAAATCTATTTCTCTTCCAGAACCTATTTCTGGAACAGAATGGTTATCATTCACCCCCTTATTTTCAGCCAACAAGTGTTGACAAGTGCGTAGTTCATTCACAGAATGCTTGGTGTGCGGAATTTGTAGGTGATATTGGAAGGAAGTAGGAAATGGTTCGACCACAGATGAATAGATAAGATTGTCTATTCAGTGATAATCGTCATGCTTTGGTAGTAAAGTTTGGAGGGAAGTCACCATAAACTGGTTGGAATAGTTTAGTTGGAAGACAATTCGTTGATCCGGCCTTGTGCTATAGAATATGATAATTCATGCATATATCTTGACCTGGACATTTATGTGGGAAGGAAAAGCATAGACCAGATTGGTTACTAACATTGCGCTGTCAATTTTTGCCGGAGTAATCGATCTACTCTTGCATATCATGAAACTATGAAATATTGACCTGGACCAAAGGTTACTCCTTTTGCAGTTGATTTAGTGCTTCGATTGTGTCGTGGGGATTGCCTATTCTATTGAATGGGATGGGTCAGGGATGACAATTATGTGCCTTATCATGATGTAGTGTTTATTAGTTTGGTAGTCATCTTGCCTTATCTAGTGATTTTAATGGAAGAGAATGTGGCCTAGCTGAAGTAATTTAGTTGGGAGAATAAGTCATCTGGCATTTTGCTTTTAGAAGCTAATGGCATTTTTTGCCATGTATTCGCTGCTATTGGGATGTCTGTTTTGGTCTTTAACATGGTGTACCTATGTTTGAGTTGAGCGAGAAGTGAAGAGGCTTTGAAGGCATTGGTGGGCATTGCTCTGAAGTGGCTGAAATAGAGATGAGGAGCTGCATTTTCCCTGTAGTTTAGCTACATTTAGGTCATACACATTAGCACGAATTAGCTCTCTTATAGAGTGCCAGTCATTACCGGGTGCATATATTTGAAACAACTTTTGGTAGAAATTGATGTTTCTGGTTCTTATTGAAAAGCAGCTACTTTGTATATTCATAATCAAATGTATTTACTGAAATTGATGTTTCCTGGTTCATAAGTTTAGTTCTGCCTTTGTGTGCTTTGCTTACATCTTGAACCCAACCATCCAATTCTTGACTGCATGATGCTTCTTAAGTTTGTGACTCAATAATTCACAAATATTCCCAAATACTGCTCTAAATTGACATTTCTTGAAAATGGCAACTAGAGTTTGTGAAACAATTTTCTGAGTTTCAAGTATAGTTATGACTTGGCAATCACATTTCTAATCACTGTGCAGATTGATAAGATAAAATTTAAGTGGCAAAAGCAAGTACCTCTATAGCAGTCATGAACGTTATCACATTGGTTATAGATGATTACAATCATTGGAAAGATCATAACTTTGGAAGTGGAGAGCTTGGATACCATTGATAATGTCAAAGCTTAGATACAGGACAAGGTAGGCATTCTCCCATATCAGTAGAGTTATATTTTTTCCAGGAAGCAACTCAAGGATGGCTAGACAATCTACATCTTGTGCTTCACCTTCGAGGTGGAATGCAGACTTTCTCAACTTTTTAGATGTCTAACACATTCGAATTATTTCCTAAAAAATCTCTCATGAAATGTCAACAGTGCGTATTTTTTCAATGGATAGCTAATTTTACCAAAATAGAGATAGACCTAGTAGTAAAGTTCCATCATTCTATCTCTATCAAAGAATTATTTCTCCACCATCTATACCAAAGCATTATTTCTCAAGTTCCGAAATAATTGCTCTTCATTTATCATATTTCACAATCAGAAGAATGATTGTTGCAAAACACAGCTCTTAAATTTGCAAGACTATTATGCTAAAAGTTTCTAACAATAATACCTTAAACTTTGGGATGTAAAGAAACTACAAAATTTTGGAGGGACCAAGTTCATCAAATGAATATGAAATTTTTGTAAATAAAAAAGCATCAGCAAGGGGAGCCAGGAAAGAGACATGGATTGCTACCATTCTTAGGGTGGAGCTAACCGTCATTAAGAGAGACCACATCAGGTTTGTCTATTCCCATCACAAAGACAATGTTAGCACATACAATCTGGACCTCTCCAGTATGCTATTTCGTTTAAAAAGCTACTCTCTGGCAGGCTGCTAATCCAGCATGACAGCACACTGTCTTTATACGGCACTTCTCATTCAAGTATTTTGCGACGTCAACACATTTACTCTTCAAAAGGCAATATATTGTGCCACAAAAATTAGCAAAACAATTCTTTAGCAGCTCTCCAAGTTGCTTCAGTGGTTCCTTGGTCTTAGCTATATAGCCTCTATTTTAGATTTGCTCTGTCAAAGCTTGTCTCAAGAACATGAGCATGGGGAATTCAATTAGAACAAACAGATTATTTCAATAAAATCAGGAGGTTAACGTGTAATTTTAGTACTTCATGGACTGACTGAGTGGCAGTAGCAATTTAGGCCATCACTGGGACATACAGAAAGTTTTGCTTGAGATATCCCAGTCCCCGATATTCTGGACAAAAATCATGTTCCCATTGACAACAATAATGACAACAACGAAAGTGACAATCAATGAGCTTTTCTCATTAATCAGTCAAATGTACAAGAGAAGCTCAAACCAGCAGTACATTCCTTTCGCGAGATCACATTGGCAGAGCAAATCCAGTTAAGACCTTGAAAGAAACAAAATCAATAACCACATGGGTGAACCTTTGTCTTTCTCAAGTTGTTAACATATAGTATAACCATTAACAGAATAAAAAGGGACTCAAGAACCAGCTTAAGAGATTGAGAATCATGCCAACAAAGACAGGAGATGGGATTGTTATCCAAGCTTATGCTAGTTCCAATTACTTTGGAATAATCTCCATTGGAGCTTATTTAGGTTGTGTCTTCTTTACTCAATATCATGAATGATGCACTCTTTTCTAAATGATGTAACCTAGGTCTTTTCTAAAGTTCAAACAACGAACATTGCACTCTTTCATATTACAACTTCAAAGGTGTCTGGGCTTCAAAAGGTTTAGTGTAACACTGACGAATTAATTAGGCTAGAAACACTGAAAATGCAAAAAGGTTTGGAGAAAGAGTTTAAGTTCATATATATAAAAGTTAACTTGCTTAGCTATATCATAAACAAGGACAATAGTTTTGCAGTGGCAACATCACAAATAATTATTCCTTTTGAAGTAACTCTAGCATAATCTTTCTTCATGTACGAGGCATACCAAAGATTATGCATACCTCGCACAATGTGCCTCATCAACAACAAAACCAGCTAGTCGTGCCCACAATGCATGATGGTTGAATATAAAAATTTAAACCTTTTTGAAAAAGTTATGGTGCATCAGAAACGATACCTTTTTATGCAAGCATTTCAATATCTTGAGAAATGATGGGTTTCCCACAATCCTTTGAAGAGTTACATACAATAGCTTGCATGATGGTTTATCTTTTCTGGAAAGGCAGGAAAAGCAAAAGTGGAGATTAATAATTTGATAGTCACAACACTCGGCATAAAAGCTTTAGAAGTCCAATATAGTTAAACCTTTGCCTTAGTTCTTGGAGGACAGCTGCTACTTGGGCAGCAGTTTGTTGAGAGTTCAAGAAAGTACACGGTATTCCGTACTTGAGGGTTGGAGTAACTAATTGATCTTGGATGAGAGATAGCAACGGGAAATAACAACTGTGACGCCTGAGTTGCCGGTGGCTAAAACAAAGGGTAAAAACATCAGAAGAACACATCAAGAAAGGAAGGGGCAAGCGAATTATTATTTCTTTCACAATCAGCTTATCAGAAAGGACCAGTAGTCACTACTTGTCTTATAATTACTTTCAGCTAGAAACATATATCAACCACTTCAAGAATGAATAGAAAACACTTCTAGAAAATTAAAATTAATAAATTCAGATTAATAACTTCGTCCTTAATTCAGTAAATCAAATATCTTGCATGCTACCAAGATCCATTGTATATTAAAGGACATTCAGTTCATACCAATTATGGAAAGAAGAAGTCATAGATCATCACCCCTTGTGAAAAAATGGCATAGCCAATAACTGCGAGGAAATTTAGAAATCTAGAACCCATATTTGGTGGAAGTACTTTGAAAATTATTCCTCTTTGACTTAGTAACCCATTTGGGTTGGACCTAAATTATGACTGACAACAACACTTGTATGCATAAACAAGATGAATTTTCCAATCAGTGATCAGAAGGTCCTAGATGCTGCATTGGTTGAAATGAAGCAATCTTGCTTGGCTACAGAAGATTTACAAGCCTGATGCTCCATGGGTTGAAATGCTTTGTTTCTGAATATTACAACATTTGCCAATTCTATGTCATCCAAGGGTTGCAATTCCTCATAACTCAGAGTTCCTTATTTGCACGTCGAAATCTGAGAGCAATGTCTTTTATTTGAAACTGATGATATCAAACCTTGGGTGACAATGTTCTTACAGTCCTTCAACACAAATAAGCCTGTTCAGCACCATAGATAGTTTCCAACATGGAAGTGATGGAAAATGAAAATTGTGCACAAAAAAATCCCAAGCCTTCATTTCGCAAAACACTCCTATTAAAGCCATCGGATGCTAAGTCCAACACTTGGATGATGTACTATACTTTCAAAACAAAAATCAACTGTTTTTATTGGCCAAACGGTTCTAATATAAGTCATTTTAGATCTTAAAAGACTGAAGTAACTGGCAAAAGTTAGGAGTGTCTTATACATTTGATCGGATGAGAGCCCTCATAAGCAATTTACTAAATGCTCTTGTACAGAGAACCCTGCGTAAGGTCCTTTGCTGTAAGCAGAATTACAAGCAAACTGGAAATGATCAAGGAAAGACATTAATTTAAGAGCAAAGAACAGTAACACGCTAATTTAAGGGGTTGGGCAGTTTCATCCATGTCAATGGGAGGACTTGTTTCACAATGACCAAGAAGGAATTACAATAAGAAATAAATCAATTTCTCACTAACCAAAACCCCAATTGCAAGAGTCAATCAAAAGCAAGCTAGATGAGTGGAAAGCGTTTTAAGAGTTTTCTGAAAGGAAACTCTAAACTCTCTTGATCAAAAACCAAGACAATCTGTTCTCAATTCTTCTTATTTTCCTTCTTGGCCCAAATATACCTCAGCAACAAAAATACATAAAAATATGAGTTGCAGAATCATTGTTAAAAGAATAAAAACTCATGAGCCGAGATCTGCCAACTTTTTGTTAACCTCCTAGACAACTGGACCATTGTGGCCAGACTCCTGGGATTTGCCCAGTAACTATCGTGGCTTCTTCAGGTGTTCACTGTTGCTTCACTGAACGGCCAACCATGTACAATACTCAGACATTCTTCAAGCTGCGTATTTGGTCCATGCAATTAAACGAGCCAATCCCAAGCCAAATCTAGGTCCATGAATCAAAAACTCAAGCCATAAATTTAACAACTATCACCCAATTACGTTTGGGCATGGGAAAAAACATGCCAAGCCACCTTGCTTTTCTTTCTTTTTCTTAATCCTTTCAAACTGGTGGGGGCAGAAGGGAGTGAGACAACTTCATAGTTTTCAGAAGCATGCCATGGATTCTAAAGATCGTATGGCCAGAAGTTGAGTGGATAAAGGGCTCGGAGTACTGCTTTGATCAGGAATATAGCATGTGGGTTTCCTGCTCATTTTACTGCCAAATATATCGTCGTCGTCTGCACTGTCAGTAGAGGAATCTACCTCAAGGAAAGTTTGATTTTTCTCAGGTCGTGGAGAATCTTCTATAATATTGACATCGTGCACAACATTGCATTCACCATCATTACTGATATCTTGGCCAAACATATCAGTCAAGAAGTTCTATTAGGAAGTCATCGCCCCACTGCTCAACAGTGATAAACTCTCGACCTTCGTCGCCTTAAGAAAACCAAAAGAAGAAAGAGATGATTTTGCAAGTTCCATGGCAAACAAGTGATCAAATAAACACAATCCACAATACGTAATTTGCACTTAGTTCAATGAGACACCATATTTATATGTAGGCAAAACACCATATGTAAATTTGCAGTCAACTCAGAAATAAGTAGACATTTCGCTAGTCAATAAGACTGCTCCGCAAAACCCACAGAGAATTAGGGACGAGATAATGAACTAGATTTAACCAGCTCCTCTGGCCCATTCACATCCAAAAGGCAGACCATTCCACAGCCATCGTCAGAATGAGGACTAACCCCAATAAATCTCCGTATTCACGACTGCACAATCAATCGATTCACAAATCATCCACGCAACACAATCAATTGTCAGAATACCTACACAACCTCCGCAACGCTAATCAGCATAAAAAAATGGGCGACGAAATAACGATTCGAGTTACCGTGGAGGGAAACGAGACTGTCCCAAGCACTTGCTGGCGGACTGCTTGTCGAAGCCGAACTCAAGAGCCAAGCTCAGCAACCCCGAGCTTTCTCTACCTCTTCCAAGCCCCGATCCTCCATGGAGTCTCAACCTGTTCGAACGATTCAATCGATTGATTGATGATGCACGAAGCTGCAGTCGAATCGAGCCAATCGCTAATCTCTCTAGAGACCGCGCGCTTCGAAGTGCTCTTTTCAAAAGACGTTCCCAGCGATGGCGGGATTGGTGATGTCTTCCGCTGCCTATTTTTATATATACGCTGGAGAATGGGAGAGATTGGAGCCTTATTTTTTCGAATTTTTTTATTATTTGAAATTTCCTCTTTCGCCCCTGAAGTTTGTCTAAGCTCTATTTTGCACCCCGGGCTTCATTTGACACGCTTGGGCTTGAAAAATCGTTAACCTCGGCAGATAGGATTATGTGTGAAGGTTACTTCGGAAACGGAAGACTTGCATATCATATGAAAGTTATAGACGTATCTGTTGCTGTGCGTCAGTGAAAGACAACATTGGCAAAGTAATATTGTTTCTTAATTTACATTTTTTTTCCTTTCTATATATTAAATATATATTACAATGGAATGATTTTCAAAACTTCAGGAAAAGTAGCATTTCCAAACACTACTTTACTGTTTGGCAAAAATAATAAAAAAAAAAGCTACTTTATTATAGGCAAAACCTCTATGACGGAAATTTCGCAAATCAAAACTCTCTTTTATGGGATTAGTCCTACATTCAACGTGGACCGTTGGATAGGAAGGGCAAAAACATGATCCGTCGAGTCTATTTTGCAAAATCGATTTTCTTTCATCACTTCAATACATGAAAGAAAGTCATGGATGTGATCAAATTATCATTTGATAAAGAAAAGTTACGATGAGTAAGGAAATTTACCAAGACAAAGATCTCAAGACTTTACGAAGTGCAAAATTGAATGATTTGTCATCTTTAACGGTTTCTTTCGTGACGTGACTGACTTGTTAATGGCTTTTTTATCAGATTTATTAATGTTTGATGCCAAGGGGTTCAGAAGAATTTGTATTTTTTTGGTTACTTAATTGCGGTTTATGTTGTTGCATTGCTTACCAAAGTTAGCATTCCCCGCCAGATATTCAGGCTCTACATCATCAATCTGGAGCATCGAATGATTTTCAGGAATTGGAAGGAAAAAGAAATTCCTAAAAGACAATATGATATGTATCCTGCAATGGAGGACAAGATTTGTGATCTCTATGACCTTTTTGTTGATGTACATATTTCCTTTGCATTTTTTATACTGCCTTTTTCTAGTTGAAACATGCTTTAGAAAGCTACTTTTAAACATGATTGTCTATTTGATTTCATGCTTTGAGGGTCTTGATGAGGACACCGGTCCACAAGTCGGAAAATTATATGCTGAGGTACCACTAGCCCCAAAAACTAAAAATTACTATCTGTATGGCTGTTTAGCTGTTATAGACATGTTGCAATCTTGTTTTGACAATTCATCTTTGTGAAGCGTTCGCAAAACCATCATGATGGTGTATATTGCCATAGTTTGCAGGATATAATAGTTGGATGTGAGATCAATTGCATTTACAGTGCTGATATATAATATATTTTATGTTCACTGTGACATCCAGATTTTCGAGTTTTAATTCGACTGGATAAATAGAGTCATTTTCGTTCAGTTGAAGCCAGGGATTGTGAAATTGGAATGCAAATGGGCTATATTGGTAAGGAAAAATACCAATTGGAATGATGAGGTGTTGCATAAATTAATGGGGGTCAATTTGATTTAATTCAAGAGGAATTAAGGCCCAATTGGAAAGAAAACCTAGCAAATTCGTATGCCACACATACCCCCACATTTTGGCCTATCTAAAAGCTTCTAGAAGGGGTAGAATTGACAAGAAATTGTGAGTGGAAGGTGACATCACATGATGTCATGGTGGGCCAAGTGTGTGATGACCTAAGAGAGAGTGTGTGAGAGGAAGAGGGGGAAATTGAATTTTTCTTCCTCCCTCTCTCCTCCGTCGACGGATCCGTCCCCATCTTCTTCTTCCTTTTCTCCAAACCTCCATGGGAGCGGAAGACCGAGAAGCAGAAGCAGCTGCCGTCGTCGCCCACCGGGCCGGAGCCGCGCGCTGCTCCGCGGTTGGCCGCACTCACCGCACGCCCTCTCTTCCGCCCCTCTCTCCCTCCTCTGGCCGGTGCGAACTGAGGACAGCGAAAGTAAAAGCAGCGTCCGGCGCCGGGAAGGAAACCGCGACCAGCTGCCTCGGACGCCGCCGCACCGGAGCTGCCGCACCGCCGCCCGCGCGACGCCGCGCGCTCCGCCGCCTCACGCTCGCGCCTGCCGTCCCCGCTGTGCGACCCAGCCTCTGTTTCGCCCCTGTTCAGTCCCGTTCAGCCGCCTCCGGCCACCGCCCGACCACCGTTAGCCTCGCCGGAGCTCCGCCTTGCCCTCAGCCGCCCTTGGCCGCCTCAACCAGCCCCGGATCTGCCCCGACCAGCAGCGATCAGAGGGTTGCAGAAAATGGGTTTGCAGTGAGGTTTTGGCCCGTTTTGGCCGCCTTCCCGAGCTCGGATGCTTGGCCCGCTTTGGGGAAAGTCGATCCTCGCGTCGAGCCCGTCGTTTTGAGTGAGTTTTACTCACTAATGCCTTCTTAGTTTGCTAATTACGCTTAAAGGTTGATTAGTGTTAATTAAGTGTAATTAGGTTGTTAGATTAGAATTGATTAGTAATTATTAGTTAATTGCTTTGTATATTAGTTGTGTAATTAGTGTAATTAGATAGAGAATTGCATGTAGTATTTATTGGATGCTTCTTGGGATTTTTCCCGTCCCTTATCGGGTGTTAATTAAGCGATTCGGGCCTAGGTGGTATTTTTATGAATTAATTATTAATTTTCGAAATTAATTATTTAATTATTTATTTCCCGGAAATTCAACTGGGATGGCCAGTGACCGGGATTTTATGCTGATGATCATGGCGCAGTCCGTTTATTTAATTGAGCTTTATATTGTGCTAAATTGAATTTTTAATATTAATTATTTAATTTTTGAAATATTAAGATTTTGATGGCCGACGACCGAAATCTCATGCTGATTGTCGTGGCGCAGTCCGTTTATTTATTTGAGCTCTACGTTGTATGGAATTGAATAAATTGTGATATTTTAGGGATTTACCCTAAATTGATTGAAATTGAATTGAGATATGAATTGGTTTATATATAAGTATAAGCTTGGGCAAGCAATTATGATATACACATATACATATATATATATATATATATATGGCAGCTTCTGGTGAGCTAAGATCGTTTTATCAGCTTGTGCGAGCACGATCTATATATATATATCAGCTTGTGAGAGCAATGATCGTTTATCAGCTTGTGAGAGCAACGATCCATATATCAGCTTGTGCGAGCTATCATCTATGTATATATCAGCTTGTGCGAGCTATCATCTATGTATATATCAGCTTGTGCGAGCTATCATCTATGTATATATCAGCTTGTGCGAGCTACCATCTATATCAGCTTGTAGAGAGCATTGCATCCATTTCAGCTTGTGCGAGCCATAATTGTATTGATGGATGAATAGATGGTATGGTTTAATAGATGATATGAATTGATAGATGTGTGGATCGTATGATATCAATTGGATTGACTGAATTGATAGACCAATGGGTATGTCGGTAGATTCAGCTTGTGCGAGCATTGTTTGAATATTGAATTGTTTACGTTGGCTCGTGATCGTGTATCACCTTGGCGAAAAAAGACGCCCGAGAGCATCGTAAAGTGTTCACTGTACGTCACCTTGGCGAATCGACGCCCGAGAGCATTGATGGAGCTCGTGACTAAGTGCAGGCATCTAAAAGGGCACGTGGGCTCGGTGACTTGATGTATCACTTTGGCGAAGAGGTCGCCTGAGAGAATGCACGTGGGCCCGGGGTTCGAGGCACGTGGACTCGGAGACTTGGAATGTCGTCCTAGAGAATGCACGTGGCCTCACTTTTTGATACTCCTCCGTGGAGAGTGATTTGTATGACATGTAATCGACTAGGTCGATTGATCATTGTTTTGATCTGATGTTGTGAATTGATTGATTGAATGGGAATGACCGTGAGTGGTCTTGTTGACATGTAATCGACTAAGTCGATTAGATCGATGCTTCGATCTGTGATATGATTTCTTGGGTGCCTATATGATCTGTGCTAACATGCAGGTGGAATCTGAGGCCAAGGTAAGTCCTTTGACTTATGTTGTGCATAGGCAGCCCTAAGGTGTATTAGTTTACTAATCGGGTCTTAGGAAGTAGAACTTGCTGAGACGTGGTCTCAGTGGTTATTGAATAACCATTTCGTGGCCTGGATGAGGAGCCTAAGGAGCATGAATTGATGAGGAGGTCCCCGATGAGGAACCCGAAGAGGAGTACGTGGAGGAGGACCCCGAGTACGACCCGGATGAGGACCGAAATCCTATCCTGTCTTGTCAGACCTTATTTGCATGTAAAAAGTTGTAGTTGTGAATTTCAGTGAGAAAAATGTATGGCCTGCTTTTCTATCCCATTGCTTTATTGTCTGGGGATTTATAACTGCTTCCGCATGTGCTATAAAAAAAAATGAAAGGGTCGGCGATACATAGTCCTGGGATATCGCATAATAAAATCGACCAAGTGTAAGGGATGTGTGCGTGCCTGAGGGTCGGGGCGTGACATCCCCTTTTTGTGGTATCAGAGCCAGGTTAGGTATTGGAGTGATAAGGTGCGATGACCTATGGGATAGCAGTAGGAAAGGCCTTTAAATTCATGATTGGTGTATGTCTTTGATAGATGATTGGTAGAATTGTTTGTCGGGTGTGAATTGCTTGCTTTTAATTATTGTGGATTCGGAAGGCAGAGTGTTGACTCTGGCCAGCTTGAGCGTAAGAGTGCCACCGCAGGTTGGTACTAGTGTAGCAGCATTGAATGATCCTAAGTTCGATAAGATTGATTTGATGCAAGTGTTCCTTGGGATCTGGATGAGCCAGTAAGATCAGAATCAAGTTGTTGTTGTTGCTATCTTGCTGAGGTCCAACCTAGAAGGATAGTCAGGGAACAGATTTCGATATCTGAGTCCAGATTCAGCGAAGCAGATTTGGAATTCGGTCAGGGGAAATGACTGATGTTGAGGGAAGAGTATTCTATTCCACCCAATAGGAGGGGTGGCATAGGCAGGTTAGCCTTCAGATTAATGGAACATGTTGTTCTATGGAAGATTGTATGAATTAGTCTCGTGTATTTTGAGGACAGGAAATTGTGGTAAGTGTCGCCAGTACGGACAGTGATTTATGGTGTACCCGCATAAGAAGAGGGAATCTTGACAACAGTTACTGCTGTCACTGTTGGTAGGACAGTTCAGAAGAAGTGCGCCATAGAACGCACTGTGGAATTTCTGGGATAGGTCTCTGGTATAAGAAATAGTGCATCCTAGCACTTGGCAAGAGGTAGAAGACTCACCAGATAGGTGTCGAAATTGTGGAAGAAAACCTGGATGAATTCAGTGTCCAGGTATGGTGAGAAGAACAGAAATGGAACCGACCTGGCACTAGACAGAGGAAGAATGTTTTGGGGAAAATTCTATCAGAATATCGTAGCAGAGTTTGGATGAAGTTTGGAGAACTTCAGTTTATTGAAATAAGTGGAAGAAAGGGGAATCACTAGTAATAGTCATGCTTGACTAGTTGCTGAGGTGTAACTTCGACACTACATGAGTAGAATGGGCTCATGGAGCATCTTGTAGTAATAGATCATGGTCGTGGAACAATTTAACTTAGTCCAGGAGCACATGAAAGTGTCGAGTTTATTGGGAGTTGAAATGAATCTTCGATTTCTTTAATCTCGTCGATTGAAGACAACCCACTTGTTCGATGGAGATTGTCGAGGTTACTTGGTGATGGTTATAGTTAAGACAGATTGGAGAATTGGAGATAGAAGATATCTCAGTGGTCTGAGAATTTCTAGATGTGTTGTCATAAGAACTGTCAGACTGTTGCTAGAGAAAGAGATAGAAATTACAATCGAGTTAGCACCAGCATAAAGACGCTCTCGAAGGCTTCTTAGCAGTTATTGTTCTTTGAATTGATAGAACCGAAGGTACGGATGTAAAGATTGATGAATGAGGAATTCATACATATTAGTGCATCGCTTTGAGGAACATCAGTTTTGTGGAAAGAGAAATGAAGATGGTTCATTGCAATCATGCATCAACCCTTGTCAACTTAATTGGGTGACTTGTTATAAAGAGTGTTGATGTCTTCAATGATCGACTTGAGGACAGGTTATCGTCAGTTAAGAACCAGAAAGGAGGTTATATCAAGACAACCGTTTGCACTTGATTTAGCCTTGTGAGAATAATGTAAAGCCATTTGATATAACGAACGCTCCAGCCGTTGTCATAGACTTGACAAACCGAGTATTCAAAGAATATCTAGATCAATGGTGATCGTGTGGAGTAGTGACATTCTAGGGTGTTCATTAAGTGATGAGGATCACGAGAGCCCCTAAGAATAGTCATGTGATTACAGGTAAAGGAATCTCCGTGGACCAGCCAGGATCGAATCAGTTGTTAATGAACCGAGATCGAGATTAGTGTCGAGATCGAAGTCGTGGGGATTGGACAAATTACTACAGAAGGGTTGTGAAAGAATTTTCAGCATCAGTACCATCGTGGGCTTGACCTCTTAAGAAAGAAGAGAAATTCATCAGCATAGACAAGTACGAGGATAGTTTCCAAAGCTTAAGTAAGAACTGACTATCATACTTGTGCTAAACTTTTCATTTGGCTCTGGAAAGTACGAATTCTTTAGTGATGTGTCTTGCAGAGGACGGGGTATGCATTGATACAACATGAGAAGATTGTTGTATCACCGTTCCGCCAGTTGAGACCCAATAAGTGGAATACGAAGCGGTGTCGTGAACCAGAATTTTGGCAGAACTATAATAGTGATATCGGGTATCACCTTGGAGGAACAAAATGAGTCATTAATGTGTTGAGCCGAGAGTCTTCAATTGTGCATAGACTGGTTAAAGTATAGACTTTACTTGAAAATGGTTCGAAATTTGGTTTTCAAAATTGAGGCAGGCTACCTTTTGAATTTTATAGCCACCCTCAAGATTGAACCAAATGTTCAAGTTAGAATCGGCGCCTAGCTGACGACGAGATGTTCGGAAGATCTTATTTTGAGTGTGTAACATCAAGATTTCGGGCTCGATTTCGATTAGATAAATTGGGCATTTCATCGACGCGACGTGTTTTTTCCGAGTTGGCCACTCATGAGATAACTAGACTAGCTGGGGTGAGTTATTAAGGACCTTAAGGCAAATAGACTTGAGAATTTGACCAGGGATCGACTTCTCGACCGTGCTCATCTTTAGAGATCATTGCGGCACAAGTATAAAACCGATTTGAAATCGAGATAGATCGGTTCGACCGAGATGAATGACCGATCGTGGGTGACTCCACTAAATTGGAAAACTCTCATCGACCGGTACTAATTTGATTTACTTGTCGTTTTGGTACCCCGTGTCCGTATTTGAATCTTGGAGATTTTCACGATAATTGAGAGTCACCAATGGGTCGAGTGGGTTTATTGTGGCTCGAAGAAAATCGACCACGGGTCATTTGTCCTAAAAAGCTCGAACACTACCCAAGAGCCTAGGTCACACTAAAAGCGTGTCGGAGTGAAATTAACCGCCAATCTAAGTTCGATTTCAGAAATTGAAGATCCTATATTGTCACGAGTGGGTATACGAAGTGTGTGTGCATCGATAATTCACCGGCATGGAGGAGGGGGATGAATTATATTTCGAATCTAGATCAGAGATTATAAATTTGGCAAAGTTTTCAGAGGGTTCTTTATTAAGCAGTGTATAGCAAAGGGTACATAATTTCAATTGCTGAGATGGAGTCAGGGAAAGAAAAATCACAGGCTAGGGTCAGTACAGTAGTCAGTGATTGCAGTTGCCGAGATCAGTGTCAGAGTTATATTAGATCTTGACCGAGGTTCCCGATTTCGGAGATCGGTCGATAGTTTCTTTTTAATCCGTGCAGAGCAGAGTGTACAGAACTTCAGTCGTTGAGATGAGATTAGAGATCATAAAATCACAGGTCCAGAGTTGGTTTAGAATCAGTGATTCAGTCGCAGTTATTAGAGACAGATTTGGGACTGCTCAGAATCGCCAGTTAGCTTTGCAGATTTTGTGTTGAAGACCTTTGAAATTTAAAGTGGGGAAGTGTATTTTTCCTTGGGTGTCGCCCTTGGTGAGGACGTCTCGATCTATTAAGGAAGGGAAGATGAATCGGCATTTAAATCGGAATCCATCGAAATTTGAGTTCAAAGGAGGGTTTTGGCTTTAAATGAATTGAAGAAGCATTTCGAGACACCGTCGGCGCTTGTAGCCGAGTGGTACCCGGGAAGAAGCGAAAGGTCCGAAGTCGGGAGTTCGATCCGACGCGGCAGTTAGCCGCTTTATGGAAAAAAAAAAAAAAAAAAAAAAAAAACCAAAACTTTTGCAACTTTCATTTTTGCAAAGATGGACAAGTGCTTAGCCTTTTTGGGAATCAAGAATTGGTCTAGTTAATTCGAAATGTTTCGTCGGCACCGAGGATCTTGGATAGCAAGCACGGCGTAATGAAGGAGCAGAATCGATGAGACGACAATACCCCACCATTTTGAAGAAGAATTTTATGGTTTAAATTTCGAGGACGAAATTTTTATAAGAGGGGAAGAGTTGTGACATCCAGATTTTCGAGTTTTAATTGACCGATAAATAGAGTCATTTTCGTTCGGTTGAAGCCGTGGATTGTGAAATTGGAATGCAAATGGGCTATATTGGTAAGGAAAAATACCAATTGGAATGATGAGGTGTTGCATAAATTAATGGGGGTCAATTTGATTTAATTCAAGAGGAATTAAGGCCCAATTGGAAAGAAAACCTAGCAAATTCGTATGCCACACATACCCCCACATTTTGGCCTATCTAAAAGCTTCTAGAAGGGGTAGAATTGACAAGAAATTGTGAGTGGAAGGTGACATCACATGATGTCATGGTGGGCCAAGTGTGATGACCTAAGAGAGAGTGTGTGAGAGGAAGAGGGGAAATTGAATTTTTCTTCCTCCCCTCTCTCCTCCGTCGACGGATCCGTCCCATCTTCTTCTTCCTTTTTCTCCAAACCTCCATGGGAGCGGAAGACCGAGAAGCGAAAGGCGCCGTCGTCGCCCACCGAAGCCGGGAGCCGCC